>NC_092108.1:24868652-25179485 GCF_045679555.1 Salvelinus alpinus
CACCTCCTCCACCTGCACACACATCGTTGGGGCAAGAGAAAACACACACACACCTTCAGGGTAAGACATACAGCTGAATTCGGAAGTTTACATACACTTAGGTTGGAGTCATTAAAACTCGTTTTTCAACCACTCCACAAATTTCTTCTTAACAAACTATCGTTTTGGCAAGTCGGTTAGGACATCTACTTTGTGCATGACACAAGTATGACACAAGTTTTCCAACAATTGTTTACAGACAGATTATTTCACTTATAATTCATTGTATCACAATTCCAGTATGTCAGAAGTTTACACACACTAAGTTGACTGTGCCTTTAAACAGCTTGGAAAATTCCAGAAAATGATGTCATGGCTTTAGAAGCTTCTGATAGGCTAATTGACATCATTTGAGTCAATTGGAGGTGTACCTGTGGATGTATTTCAAGGCCTACCTTCAAACTCAGTGCCTCTTTGCTTGACATCATGGGAAAATCAAAAGAAATCAGCCAAGACCTCAGAAAAATTGTAGACCTCCACAAGTCTGGTTCATCCTTGGAAGCAATTTCCAAACGCCTGAAGGTACCACGTTCATCTGTACAAACAATAGTACGCAAGTATAAACACCATGGGACCACGCAGCCATCATACCGTTCAGGAAGGAGACACGTTCTGTCTCCTAGAGATGAACGTACTTTGGTGCGAAAAGTGCAAATCAATCCCAGAACAGCAACAAAGGACCTTGTGAAGATGCTGAAGGAAACGGGTACAAAAGTATCTATATCCACAGTAAAACGAGTCCTATATCAACATAACCTGAAAGGCCGCTCAGCAAGGAAGAAGCCACTGCTCCAAAACCAACATAAAAAAGCCAGACTACGGTTTGCAACTGCACATGGGGACAAAGATTGTACTTTTTGGAGAAATGTCCTCTGGAGTGATGAAACAAAAATAGAACTGTTTGGCCATAATGATCATCGTTATGTTTGTAGGAGAAAGGGGGATGCTTGCAAGCTGAAGAACACCATCATGTTGTGGGGGTGCTTTGCTGCAGAAGGGACTGGTGCACTTCACAAAATAGATGGCACCATGAGGAAGAACAATTATGTGGATATATTGAAGCAACATCAAGACATCAGTCAAGAAGTTAAAGCTTGGTCGCAAATGGGTCTTCCAAATGGATAATGTCCCCAAGCATACTTCCAAAGTTGTGGCAAAATGGCTTAAGGACAACAAAGTCAAGGTATTGGAGTGGCCATCACAAAGCCCTGACCTCAATCATATAGCTAATGTGTGGGCAGAACTGACAAAGTGTGCGCGAGCAAGGAGGCCTACAAACCTGACTCAGTCCCACCAGCTCTGTCAGGAGGAATGGGCCAAAATTCACCCAACTTATTGTGGGGAAGTTTGTGGAAAGCTAACCGAAACATTTGACCCAAGTTAAACAATTTAAAGGCAATGCTACCAAATACTAATTGAGTGTATGTAAACTTCTGACCCAATGGGAATGTGATGAAGGAAATAAAAGCTGAAATAAATCATTCTCTCGACTATTATTCTGACATTTCACATTCTTAAAATAAAGTGGTGATCCTAACTGACCTAAAACAGGGAATTTCTACTAGGATTAGATGTCAGGAATTGTGAAAAACTGAGTTTAAATGTATTTGGCTAAGGTGTATGTACACTTCCGACTTCAACTGTACACTCAATGTAAGATAAACAGAAGATGAACAGACATTTGTATAACCATTGGCTGAAAACAAATAGAGTTAGACAAGACATAAGACAACATACACCTTTTTAGGTTTAGACACACAATATAAACATCTTTAGGGCCACTGACTGAACAAAGAACACACACACAGACGCGCACACTGAGGTAGAGATCATTTGTGTGACTGTTCTTGTCTATCAGTGTACCAGTGTTTTGTTATTTGTCATGTTTTTATTGTGGACCCAAGGAAGAGTAACTGCTGTTTCGGCAAAAGCTAATGGGGACTTTTCAGTAAACCAGACAATCCCTATTTTAGAATCTCTTCTATGTTACAGATCATGGTTCCGTTTAGTGACATAAGCAGCAGGGATTAAGATGTTCATATTAAATGGCCTTAGTTTGCAATTTTCCATCAAGCGTAAAAATAGACACACACGAACATGTATGCACATGCAGATAGGATTCTAATTGCATGCGCAAACACACATACTGTACACACACACACACACACACACACACCCACACACACACACACACACACACCCACACCCACACCCACACCCACACCCACACCCACACACACACACACACTGTGGAGGTGAATGGTGATCTAGAGGTTGTCTTGTGCATGACATGATGTTTAAGCTGTGGATGTGGTGGGATGTGGACAGTCCTTTGTATAGCTAGCTACAGTGTGAGGCAGGCTGATCGAAAGACTCTTTCAGGAGGGCCCTTAGTGCTTATTCAATGGGCCTGTCTATCCTTCCCTGCTGCTGATACACAGCCATAAAGCCATAAAGGGATAACAGTCATTAACCAACGACTACCTCCCTAATTCCCCTTTTGGAATGAGAAATGCCAAGCCAGAAAATTTATTTATAGGGATCCAGCCTAAACTAGGCAGAACCACGATAATACTTTTAAATTGGAAGACAAGGTGAATAGGCTGAGAATTCATTGAGGGTATAGAGTACTTCATCATGTGGGGAAAACAGATAAGAAATAAGACGTTGGAAGAGTTAACATTGATTTGCAATGATGGCTTATTGGCCCTTCACCAGGATTCTGTCCCTGAGTTGATTAAAGACTGTTGATTTATCTCTATGATTGCACACTGATGACACAAGAATGAAGACAAATGGAAATGGAATAGGAAAGTTGGTGAGGACACAGTAAAGGGAGGTTTGTTGAAACTTTGATTCTACTGAATGGGTATGTCTATTCTAGTCATTCTATTCCTATGGTGTCAGGAACAGCAGTCCGTGTCTTACTGTACCTTTCCTCCGATGAGGGGCAGGATGTGCATCTTGCCCGTGTGGCTGTCTTTGACGGAGGAGACGATGAGGCAGGTGCCACACAGGATGACCTGGCGTCTGGTCCACCGGTTTACTGGTAGCAGGAGTTTCCCTTTGCGGACGTTATAGGTCCCCGACAGCTGCACACGCTCCGAGCTCTCAATGCTGTGGGGCTTCCCTGGAACGTACACAAGGAGAGGGAGTTAGCATAGTTAGCATCCAGCTAACTTAAAACACAGGTGAGGGGGATACAGTTAGCATTGTTAGCATCCAGCTAACTCAAAACAGGGCCAGTAGCACAGAGACCTGAGTACTGCCTCAGTACCTAAAGTATCTATTAGCCTGATGCTAATAAAGTGACATAGTAATAATTTATTACTATAAAGAAAAATAATAATAAGAATTTTGTGTATGTACATACAGTACATAGAATATACACTGAGTGTACAAAACATTAAGGACAACTGCTCTTTCCATGCCATAGACTGACCGGGTGAACGCTATGATCCGTTATTGATGTCACCTGTTAAATCTACTTCAATCAGTGTAGATAAAGGGGAGGAGACAGGTTAAGAAGGATTTTTAAGCCTTGAGACAATTGAGACATGGATTGTGTATGTGTGCCATTCAGAGGTTGAATGGGCAAGACAAAATATTTAAGTGCCTTTGAACGGAGTATGGTAGTAGGTGCCACTGGTTTGTCTCAAGAACTGCAACGCTGCTGGGTTTTTCACACTCAACAGTTCCCATGTGTATCAAGAATGGTCCACCGCCTTAAGGACATCCAGCCAACTTGTCACAACTGTTGGAAGCATTGAAGTCAACATGGGCCAGCATCCCTGTGGAACGCTTTTGACACATTGTAGAGTCCATGCCCCGACTAATTGAGGCTGTAAAAAGGGTATGCAACTCAATATTAGGAAGGTGTCCTTAATGTTTTGTACACTCAGTATATATTCTCACTCTGAGTGTTTTTACTCTGTATTTACTCTGTACTCTCTAAGCACAGTCAACACTGAGATATGAATAGTTTAATAGTGTAGCAGCCTAAAGCTCAGCACACAGTCAACACAATGCTGGGTTAGCATAAGCACTGAACACAGTCAGCAGCATAAAGACTCTGTCTGAGGCCACCCTCTGTTAGCATTTGGCGCTGAATAGCTTTTCCCCCCCAACAGTGATAGTCAGATTATAGATCGGATGATGACAGGTGCTCTACTCTACTTCAACACTAATTTGTTCTATCAGTCTTTGAGCTGTCTTTATTCCTTTCATAAATCCATCCATCTGTTTATTTCCCCCCTGTGACTCTCACTCTCATAGAACCCTTTTTTTCTAAGAGGGAAAGGGCTAGAGAGAGATGGTAGTGTCATACTACGAGGTAAGTACTAACTAAGTACCAGGACAAGCTCTTACAGCTTTGAATAATTCAACTCAGGTCTCTTACATGCTGACTGTAACACAGGAGGCTGCTGTACAGACTAATAATGTGTTGTATTGTAGATATGTAGTAGAGTCGTGTGTAATAATGTGTTATATTGTAGATATGTAGTGGTAGAGTAGTGTGTAATAATGTGTTATGTGTTGTTTTATTGGATGTTATTGTGATTGGACCCCAGGATTCAGAATAAAAAACATATACAAAAATACTGAAGTAGCCTTGATATTGTGAGTAGGTTCATGCTCTACAACATTCGCAGAGTACGACCCTGCCTCACGCAGGAAGCGGCGCAGGTCCTAATCCAGGCACTTGTCATCTCCCGTCTGGATTACTGCAACTCGCTGTTGGCTGGGCTCCCTGCCTGTGCCATTAAACCCCTACAACTCATCCAGAACGCCGCAGCCCGTCTGGTGTTCAACTTTCCCAAGTTCTCTCACGTCACCCCGCTCCTCCGCTCTCTCCACTGGCTTCCAGTTGAAGCTCGCATCCGCTACAAGACCATGGTGCTTGCCTACGGAGCTGTGAGGGGAACGGCACCTCCGTACCTTCAGGCTCTGATCAGGCCCTACACCCAAACAAGGGCACTGCGTTCATCCACCTCTGGCCTGCTCGCCTCCCTACCTCTGAGGAAGTACAGTTCCCGCTCAGCCCAGTCAAAACTGTTCGCTGCTCTGGCACCCCAATGGTGGAACAAACTCCCTCACGACGCCAGGTCAGCGGAGTCAATCACCACCTTCCGGAGACACCTGAAACCCCACCTCTTTAAGGAATACCTAGGATAGGATAAAGTAATCCTTCTAACCCCCCCCCCCCCCTTAAAAGAGTTAGATGCACTATTGTAAAGTGGTTGTTCCACTGGATATCATAAGGTGAATGCACCAATTTGTAAGTCGCTCTGGATAAGAGCGTCTGCTAAATGACTTAAATGTAAATGTAAATGTGAGAGATCAAGGGGAACATTAAAGGTATATTCAAACTAAGGTTGAAAAATTCATTCACTGAGGAAGAGCTCATGTTCTGAAAAACAAACTATGAGAAAAGGGCAAAATAGTTTGAATAATGAGCTACTGTGATGAGCATGTTTTCCCTCTGCATCATTACTATTCAGTGACCTTAACTCAATTCTTTGATCTCGTTTTCAGGCTGAAATCAAATCAATAACCTACTTTGCAAATGGACATCTGCCTGGTAAAATACTGAGCGTGTGGTAAAGTACAGTACAGAGGTAGTGTTCCAGTAACTCACTAGCTAGGGTTTACAGGTCAGAAGTGAGATGCTGTGATACACCTCACCTCTTTACAGTACAACCCAGTTCATTTTCATTATTGAGCTTTCGAGTGGGATGAGACATTGTTGGAATAAACAAATGATTTATCAGCTTTAGACTCAATATGTCACACGGTCAATCTCACTGTACTTATTAGGGCTTTACTAGAACACATTCTCTTGCACATATGCATTTGTGAAAACACACACAAACAACCCAAACCTCACACACACCCTATACACTCATGCTCAACACACACACACAAAAACACACAGTCCCCACCCACCGACGCAAGCACTCACTCTCTCTAATCCAGTGACAGTGGTAAACCGTCTCCATGTGCATCAGAGCTTTATTGTGGGTCTGTCTGTGTGTAGACAAGACCACTACTCTGGCTGTGTGGGGCTCCCATGTGAGCATAGGGTTTACATGGGGTCCAGGAGTGGAAACATCTTCTTGACATCCCCATTGGTGGAGGACAATATGCTAATTCAGTGGTCGCATTTAGTCTCATTCTGGAATCAAACCCACAACGCTGTTGGTGCAAGAACCATGCTCCAACCAACCAAGCCATCGGAGCTTCACCAGGACTGTGTGTTGCATTTGTTGTCCTAGGCCAGGAGTATATTCAACTGAAAGGTCGACCTTGGTGATGAAAGCAATGCAGAGGATGTGTAGGGTTCAGGTCAAAAGGACACTAAGGCCTTGGTTTTGTGTATGAGGGGGTTTCTAGGAGTCTGTTGAAGTGCTTTGTGACGTGTGTGTGTGTGTGTGAGTAGGGAGTGGTGTGTGTTTGGGGTGTTCGCTGCTGGTTTCTCAGGATGGCTTCCTTCCCCAAGCTCAGGAAAGGCCTTCGTTTCCCCTTTCCACACCAACACACACTAACTTCAAGACCCATAGCCAAACCCTACCTCGACTCACAATACGGCAAATCCAGACACATATTCATACCTTGCATGGTAATGCAGGGAGGTTTTAGCTAATCCTAGATCTTACCCGGTAACAACTTCTCATATTTAAGTGTGTAAGCCCCTCCCCTGTGTGATAACCAGGCCACTTCCCTTACCACCGCTCCTCCTCACTACACACGTATAATCAGGCTGACCTGCTAATGAAACAAGACACTGCAGCACCGACACCTCCACCACTGGGCCTGGGCATGCCGTACCACAGGGCTCTGACTCACATTACACACCACACACACACAGAAACTTGGCTGGGTGGGTGGGTGCGAATGACAACAAGCCCCACTTACTTACAATGAATGGACCGGGACAGATGAGAAATGTATTGGTAAAGTAGTGTAGAGGAGGGTTTGTGTTCAGGCTATAACCGTCTCCTGCTGCCGGGTCCTGGCTGCCTCTTACAGCAGGTTGCATCCCAAATGGCACCCTATTCCCTATATAGTGCCCTGGTCAAAAGTAGTGCACTATTGTGGGAATAGTGTGCCATTTGTGACACATCCTCTGTCCTCCTGTATGAGATTGATATGATCTGAGGTGTTGTATCAAGGCTTTTCTCACTGCTGAGGAGCGGGAGAGACGCATCACTGTCGAAGAGTGTTCAAAATAATACAGCTACTGTAGTGCATCCTTCAGAGGCTTTTTATTATCATCAAATTATGTTTGATGACTGTTGTTTTCCACCACTGACAGTGAAAAGGAGTAATGAGATTTTGAAGAAAGTAAGAAAGAGAGGAAGTGAGTAACAGCCAACATATTAGGGAGAGTGAAAAAGAGATAATGAGGCATCAAAGCCAAAGGAACTGAATAACATTAAGAAATGCTATATATGGGCGGAAAGAAGTATGGCAACCTACCAAAAACCAATTGGGCAACCTCGAATTCAATCCCCTTTAGACTACTTCCTGGACAAAACATTGTAAACTTGGCAGTAGAAAACCTAAACAGTATATTTGACCTCTCAGCTTCCCTATCAAATCTAAGAATTTCAAACAGAACACAGACGAAAATTAACAACAATGACAAATGGTTTGATGAAGACTGCAAAAACCTAAAGAAATGATCAAACCTATCCAACCAAAAACATAAAGACCCAGAACCTGAGCCTACGCCTTCACTATGGTGAATCACAAACAATATAGAAATACACTACGGAAAATGAAGGAACAGCACATCAGAAATCAGCACAATGTAATTGAAGATTCCATAGACGCTAACCACTTCTGGAAAACACTAAACAAGCGCACACAAGGTCCCCCTGCTTGAGCAGGGGGACCTTGTGTCCCTGATTTCCTTACACAGCTCTCTGGTCTTGGCCATTGTGGAGAGGTTGGAGTCTGTTTGATTGAGTGTGTGGACAGGTGTCTTTTATACAGGTAACGAGTTCAAACAGGTGCAGTTAATACAGGTAATGAGTGGAGAACAGGAGGGCTTCTTAAAGAAAAACTAACAGGTCTGTGAGAGCCGGAATTCTTACTGGTTGGTAGGTGATCAAATACTTATGTCATGCAATAAAATGCTAATTAATTAATTACTTAAAAATCATACAATGTGATTTTCAGGATTTTTGTTTTAGATTCCGTCTCTCACAGTTGAAGTGTACCTATGATAAAAATTACAGACCTCTACATGCTTTGTAAGTAGGAAAACCTGCAAAATCGGTAGTGTATCAAATACTTGTTCTCCCCACTGTATATATATATATATATATATATTTAAAAAAATATTATTTTTTTGACATCATACACACACACACATTTTACACACACACACATTTTTGTAATAATGACAATTGCAACAATACTGAATGAACAATGAACACTTTTATTTTAACTTAATATAATACATAAATACACACACGCACACAGCTCTGAAGTGACAATGATACTGAAGAGTCTGCTTAGGAGACAAATACTCTCAACTGTTTGAATAAAAATTGAGTTTAAGTTACCTGTGATGAATGTTGAAAACAAAAACTTTAATTTCTATATGCAGGAAATCCTATTTTAATAATGGGCATGGTAAGAATTGACAACCAAAGTGTGAGTCATAATTCCCATGACACCTAGCAAAATCTGAAAAGGGGTTCCTTCATCTATTCCATAGGCTATTTTTAGATTCACTTAAAATAAGGTCTGTGTTTCGTGTAGGCTTACATCACCGTGCCAATTTTATAACTGTGTAGATATCCATAGGACAAGGTAACTCTGATCAATATTGGCTAAATATAAGCAAAGATTAAAACATTTGTAGAGTGGATTTATGAAAATATGTTGACAAACGTTACCTTATCCTAGTGAGATTTACACGGGTATCAAAACGTCGAGGCGGTTTAAGCCTGCACGAAACACAGACCTTATTTGAAGTAGATCAAGACATTCTCTATGGAAGACATGAACGGTTTAGGTTTAAAAATATATACTTGTGTATTGATTTGAAGAAAGGCATTGATGTTTATGGTTAAGTACACATTGGAGCAATGACAGTCATTGATTGATTGTTTTTTTATAAGATAACTTTAATGCTAGCTAGCAACTTACCTTAGCTTACTGCATTCACTAACAGGCAGGCCCCTCGTGGAGTGCAATGTAATCAATGCAAGATTATTCCCCCGAGCTGACAAGGTTAAAAATCGGTCGTTCTTCCCCTAAACAAGGCAGAACGTTCCTAGGCCGTCATTGAAAATAAGAATGTGTTCTTTAACTGACTTGCCTAGTTAAATAAAGATTAAATAAAGGTGTTAAAAAAATAAAAAATAAATTAAAATCGGCAAATCGGCGCCCAAAAATACCGATTTCCGATTGTTATGAAAACTTGAAATCGGTCGACCTCTACTGCACACTATATCCTACCCTCAATGTTCTCTCACTATTATATTCATTATGCAGTGTTGGAGAGGAAGCTGTCTAATGCTACAGAAACAAGAGTTGAGCTACTCAACTGTCCTATGAGACGAACAGACAGACCTTGTAGGAGTCAAAGTTGGAAGAAAATGTATGTCACTTGTTTAGGGGCAGAACGTTCCTAGGCAGTCATTGAAAATAAGAATGTGTTCTTAACTGACTTGCCTAGTTAAATAAAGATTAAATAAAGGTGTAAAAAAAAAATAAAAAAAAATAAACGGCAAATCGGCGCCCAAAAATACCGATTTCCCATTGTTATGAAAACTTGAAATCGGCCATTCCGATTAATCGGTCGACCTCTAGTACATACCCAAACTAGAAGCCATGGATTACAGGCAACATCCGCACTGAGCTAAAGGCTAGATCTACCGCTTTCAAGGAGCGGGACTCTAACCCGGAAGCTAATACGATATCCCGCTATGCCCTCTGACGAACCATCAAACAGGCAAAGCATCAATACAGGACTAAGATCGAATCGTACTACAACGGCTCTGACGCTTGTCGGATGTGGCAGGGCTTGCAAACCATTATAGACTACAAAGGGAAGCACAGCCGAGAGCTGCCCAGTGACACGAGCTAAACTACTTCTACGGTCGCTTCGAGGCAAATAACACTGAAACATGCATGAGAGCACCAGCTGTTCCGGAAGACTGTGATCACGCTCTCCGCAGCCGATGTAAGACCTTAAAACAGGTCAACATTCACAAGGCCGCAGGGCCAGATGGATAACCAGGACGTGTACTGCAAGCATGTGCTGACCAACTGGCAAGTGTCTTCAGTAACATTTTCAACCTCTCTCTGTCCGAGTTTGTAATACCAACATGTTTTAAGCAGACCACCATAGTGCCTGTGCCCAAGAACACTAAGGTAACCTGCCTAAATGACTAGCACTCACGTCTGTAGCCATGAAGTGCTTTGAAAGGCTGGTCATGGCTCACATCAACACATCAACATCATCATCCCAGAAACCCTAGACCCGCTCCAATTTGCATACCGCCCCAACAGATCCACAGATGATGCAATCTCTATTGCACTCCACACTGCCCTTTCCCACCTGGACAAAAGGAACGCCTATGTGAGAATGCTATTCATTGATTACAGCTCTGCGCTGCGTTCAACACCATTGTGCTCTCAAAGCTCATCAATAAGCTAAGGACCCTGGGACTAAACACCTCCCTCTGTAACTGGATCCTGGACTTCCTGATGGGCCGCCCTCAGGTGGTAAGGGTAGGTAACAACACATCCTCCACGCTGATCCTCAACACAGGGGCCCCTCAGGGGTGTGTGCTCAGTCCCTTCCTGTACTCTCTGTTCACTCATGACTGCACAGCCAGGCACGACTCCAACACCATCATTAAGTTTGCTGATGACAACAGCCTGATCACCGACAACAACGAGACAGCCTATAGGGAGGAGGTCAGAGACCTGGCTGTGTGGTGCCAGGACAACAACCACTCCCTGAACACCTAACCAAAAGGCTACCCAGACTATTTGCATTGTCCCCCTCTTTTACACCGCTGCTTCTCTCTGTTGTAATCATCTGTGCATAGTCACTTTAATAACTCTACCTCCATGTAAATATTACCTCAACTAACCGGTGCCCCCGCACATTGACTCTGTATCGGTACCCCCCACCCCCCCCCCCCCCGTATATAGTCTTGCTATTGATATTTTACTGCTGCTATTTAATTACTTGTTACTTTCATTTCTTATTCTTTATCTGTTTTTTAACTGCATTGTTTAGGGGCTCGTAAATAAGCATTTCACTGTAAGGTCTACACCTGTTGTATTCGGGGCATGTGACTAATAAAATTTGATTTGATCACAAAGAGTTATCTATCCAAAATGGAGATGTATGGGTAAACCACTTCTCCAATCTTTTTGGCCCTATAACAAAGGACAAACAGCAAAAACATATACATGATCCAATACAAATCTTAGAATCAACTATTAAAGACAACCAGAACCCACTGGATTCTCCAATTACATTGAACAAACTACAGGACAAAATACAAATCCTCCAACCCAACAAGGCCTGAGGTGTTGATGGTATGCTCAATGAAATGATCAAATATACAGACCACAAATTCCAATCGGCTATACTTAAACTCTTTAACATCATCCTTAGCTCTGGCATCTTCCCCAATATTTGGAACCAAGGACTGATCACCCAAATCCACAAAAGTGGAGACAAATTTGACCCCAATAACTACCGTGGGATATGCGTCAACAGCAACCTTGGGAAAATCCTCTGCATTATCATTAACAGCAGACTCGTACATTTCCTCAGTGAAAACAATGAACTGAGCTATGTCAAATGGGCTTTTTACCAAATTACCGTATGACAGACCACGTATTTACCCTGCACACCTTAATTGACAAACAAACAAACCAAAACAAAGGCAAAGTCTTCTCATGCTTAGTTGATTTAAAAAAAGCTTTTGACTCAATTTTGTATGAGGGTCTGCTATACAAATTGATGTAAAGTGTTGTTGGGGGAAAAACATGCCACATTATAAAATCCATGTACACAAACAAGTGTGTGGTTAAAATTATTTTAAAAAACACATTTATTTCCACAGGCCATGGGGTAGACAGGGATGCAGCTTAAGCCCCACCCTCTTCAACATATATATCAACGAATTGGCAAGGGCACTAGAACAGTGCAGACAAAAAAAAGGGCAACCAGTGAAGAACAAACACCATTGAAAATACAACCCATATTTATGTTTATTTATTTTCCCTTTTGTACTTTAACTATTTGCACATCATTACAACACTGTATATAGCCATTATATGACATTTGAAATGTCTCTATTCCTTTGGAACTTTTGTGAGTGTAATGTTTCCTGTACATTTTTTTATTGTTTATTTCACTTTTATTTCACTATTTCACTTGCTTTATCAATGTAAACACATGTTTCCTATGCCAATAAAGCCCTTTGAATTGAGAGAGAGATGGACAGAGGGAGCAGGGCAGAGACAGAGAGATAGAGAGGCCTCCCTCTCTGTGAAGAACCTTTGTCAGTGCTGGGTGTGCGCTCAGGTAGGACACACACACACTTAGCTGTAGCGGTGGTGAAGACCATACAAGGTGACAGGCTGCTAGGGACAATTAGCGTGTGGGCCAAGGTAGCGCTAATATCCTGGCCTCATCCCATCTGCCAGCCTTGCGGGCTGGTGCAACTTGTTACAACCTTCCCACAACCGTGGGACAACCTTCAGGACTATCCACCATACTGCACTGTGTGTGTGCGCCTTCAGGACAATCTATGATACTGTGTGTGTGTGTGTGTCTAAGTACATAGCTAAGTAAGTAGGCAACAGTTAGGGAGACACTATTGCTTTTAGGGAGTGATTTTCAACAGGGTCTGAGAGGCCTGTGACTCCACACTTTCATAGCTTCTAAAAGCCCTAATCCTTCATTAGTAGCTTCTTAATCCCCCAGACATCCTCTTTAAAAGTTCACAGATGTTCTCGCACAAAAAGAGTCTGTACAGAAGATTTACAGAGGGTTGCCTATAATGCTAGTAAAATAAATGCATGCATGCGTGTGTGTGTGTGTGTGTGTACGCGTGCTTTTATTTTCTTTGGGAGAGCATTGACAACTGCCTCAGTCCCTCTAGGCTAGATTGAGTGACATTTGGTTTAGTGCTCTGACAGCTCCTGTCTCCTGTCACACAGACAGAATAGCATTACAGCCAGGGAGCATCACTGTCAGCTCAGAGCGTCTCTAGACATGTTCTAGGATGCCATCCAAAAGACCTTCCTCTCCTCTTGTTTTCCCCTTCATTTCCTCTCCTCTCCCCTGCTCCTCCCCAGTCCCCTTCAACCTGTCTTCTCCTCTCCTCCTGTTTTCCCCTTAATTTCCTCTCCTCCCCAGTCCCCTTCAACCCCAGTTCTCCTCTCCTCTTCCTTCTCCCCTCCACTCTCCTCCTCCGCTCTCATTTCCTACCTCCCTCCCTCCATCCATCCGCTCTCCACTCTCATTTCCTCCTCCCTCCCTCATTTCCTCCTCCCTCCCTCCTTTCCTCGTCCCTCCCTCCTTTCCTCCTCCCTCCCTCCTTTCCTCCTCCCTCCGCTCTCCTTTCCTCCTCCGCTCTTCTCCTCCCTCCCCTCCGCTCTCCCCCTACCTCCCTCCTCTCCCCCTCCCTCCCTCCGCTCTCCTCTCCCCCTCCATCCGCTCTCCTCTCCCCCCTCCCTCCCCTCTCCTCTTCCCTCTACTCTCTTCTTCCCTCCGCTCTCCCCTCTTCGCTCCTTTTCCCTCTCTGCTCCCCTTTTCCCTCTCCTCTCCACTCCCCTTTTCCCTTTCCGCTCCCCTTTTACCTCTCCTCTCCGCTCCCCTCTTCCGCATCCCTCCTCTCCTCTCCCCGCTCCCCTCTTCCGCATCCCTCCTCTCCTCTCCCCGCTTCCCTCATCTCCGCTCCCCTCTTCCGCTTCCCTCCCCTTTCCTTCTCCTCTTCCTCCACTCTGCTCCCCTCTACTCTTCCCTCTCCACTTCTCTCCGCTCCTTTTCCCTCTCTCCCCTTTTCACTCTCCGCTCCCCTTTTCCCTCTCCTCTCTTCCGCTCTCCCTCTCCTCTCTTCCGCTCCCCTCTCCTCTTCCCTCTTCGCTCCCTGTCCTCTCCCCTCTTCTCTACGGTCTTTCTGCTCCCCTCTCCCCTCCTCACTCCCCTCCCCCTGCTCTCCTCTACGGTCTTTCTGCTCCCCTCTCCTCTTCCCTCCTCTCCTCCCTCTGCTCTCTTCTCCTCCCTCTCCCCTCCGCTCTCTTCTCCCCTCCCCTCTCCTCTCCCTCCCTCCCTCCGCTCTGCTCCCCTCCCTTTGCTCTCCCTCCCTCCCTCCGCTCTGCTCCCCTCCCCTCCCCTCCACTCTCCCCTCCCTCTCCTCTCTTACCACAAGAGCAGGGGACAATCTGCCATGGCGCAGGTGACCATGAAACCTCCATGTCTAATCAAGAGGACTCAAGGACAGAGGAGGATGATTAATGATTTGATGGATGTCATGGAGGAATCCTGGTGACTCAACTCAGGTCCAGCGTTTGATGAGGAAGAGACACACATATGCGCACACACACACACACGAAACATTTACTAGAATTCAGTACAAAGAAACAATAGATAAGCAATATACAGAAAGTTAACTTTGAAACTGTTCAAATGACATCCAGATCAACAGAACATTCACAATCAAAACATTACCCTTACATGCTGACCAGACTGGACATGTCGCGTGCGCCGCAAAATAAATTTAGAAATCCATGTTATTCAATTATTGCACCCACACTGCTCGCGTGCGCCAACGAGCGTCTGCGATGCCAAGGGCTAAAATAGAACTCCTTTCTATTTCTGACGCAGATCGCGCTGAAAGTCCTGCCTCTCCCAGTTCATCATTGGTTTATAGAAGCAGGTACCCACGTGCCATCTCCTCATTGGTTATACCCACGTGGGTGATTGAAAGACAAACTGTTTTGCCGGTCTTCGTGGTAATACTATGACATTTTTGATGTGATCACCATATAAGTTCAAAGATGAAAAAGCCCGGAAGGAGGAGAGATGACTAGAAACGATCCGGTTGGTCGTTTTATGTGTGGATTAATTGTCGGAGTAGAGGACCTTGTGCATTTCAGGTAAAATAACAAGTCATATAACAACTTATATCCCAGAACAAATTAGCTAGCAACAGCAAGCTAGCTAAATAGGACAAATTAGCTAGCAAGTGCAAGCTAACTAGCTAAATTGCCATACATGTTTAATGCTTTTCGACCTGTCCCCAAATTAATGTCATTGGTTCAGAGTTTGTTTTGATATTTTAACCTTCGTGTCATGATCGCATTTGGTGTATGGGGACAAAATAAATGTATGCACGATGGTGCACGTGCGCAGCCAGTTTGGGTTCCGTGTTAGAGTACAGAGCAAATCAAATGTATTTATATTGCCCTTCTTACATCAGCTGATATCTCAAAGTGCTGTACAGAAACCCAGCCTAAAACCCCAAACAGCAAGCAATGCAGGTGTAGAATCACAGTGGCTAGGAAAAACTCCCTAGAAAGGCCAGAACCAAGAAAGAAACCTAGAGAGGAACCAGGCTATGAGGGGTGGCCAGTCCTCTTCTGGCTGTGCCGGGTGGAGATTATAACAGAACATGGCCAAGATGTTCAAATGTTCATAAATGACCAGCATGGTCAAATAATAATAATCACAGTAGTTGTCGAGGGTGCAACAAGTCAGAACCTCAGGAGTAAATGTCAGTTGGCTTTTCATAGCCGATCAGACTCCTGTTATTCCAGTGGAGGTGTTTTCCCAGCAGGTCAGTGCAGTGCCACTAGGGGCAGAATGGGGGTGAGTTCCTGCCCGGGAGACGACATGGAAGCCAGAGTGTTGTGTAGCGCTGAATAATCTTTGTTCGACTCCAGCGTTTGGCCCACTTTCACGTTTACTGATTCTTTTGTGGGTTTATTTAACAGCAATGACTTACACACAACGTGGATATCTACCACACACACACTTGGCCTCCCTGACCTGGTATGTATCTATGTCCATTTAGAAGAAGTAGGCAGAGAAAAGGGATGTCATGCTACAGACTTCCACTTGAATCATGGCTGACTAGTGGGACTGGAGAATACACACATGATTCTATTCTAGTTCTATTCCATCCAGAGAAAGAGGGGAAACATTAAATGCCATCAGAATCAAATATAGTAGTAGTCTCTTTTATATACCTAATGTCTATTCTTAAGAATATTCCTGAGGGTGAAGGGAACCTTTTCAGTGACGATCAATCTAGATCAAGTAAAGTAGGCCGGTTAGGAGTGCCTAAACTGACACGGTAGTGTATTAGGTGTGTACTGGTCAAGATTTTCTCAGAAACTGACACAGTCGTGCATTCCCTGAACAGTGTTCTGAATATCAATTTGAGCGTGTGAACACGAGAGATAATCTGGTTGTTATGACATCATTACAACTGGTTGAAATGTGGTTGTAAAAGAGGATTTTCCTCAGTGATTCCCTCCAATGAAGAGAGGATTTTCCTCAGTGATTCCCTCCAATGAAAAAGAGAGAGGATTTTCCTCAGTGATTCCCTCCAATGAAAGGGTGGGAGGTTGATGTGATGTGCGTGTGATGCATGTGTGTGCTCTCCCCTACTCTCCTGATTCCCAGTGTTATGCAACGAGCATGTTATGAAACCTACATTTGAAACACAAGCCCTTTGAACAGCCAACACACACAGACACACAGACACACACAGAGCTCTCAGCATTGTCTTCAGTGACAGAGGCCTGTGTGTGTGTGTGTGCTTGTTTGTGCACGTGTATGTGTAAGGGCTATTTGACCAAGAAGGAGAGTGAGGGAGTGCTGCATCAGATGACCTGGCCTCCACAATCACCCGACCTCAACCCAATTGAAATGGTTTGGGATGAGTTGGATCTGAGTGAAGGAAAAGCAGCCAACAAGTGCTCAGCATATGTGAGAACTCCTTCAAGATTGTTGGAAAAGCATTCCAGGTGAAGCTGGTTGAGAGAATGCCAAGAGTGTGCAAAGCTGTCATCAAGGCAAAGGGTGGATACTTTGAAGAATGAAGAATATATTTTCATTTGTTTAACACTCTTTTGGTTACTACATGATTCCATATGTGTTATTTCATAGTTTTGATGTCTTCACTATTATGCTACAATGTAGAAAATAGTAAAATAAAGAAAAACCCTTGAATGAGTAGGTGTGTCTAAACTTTTGAATGGTACTGTATATCTTTTTTACAAATTGATACTTGGAGTCAAAGTATTGATTTAATATCATCTAAAATAACATTGTGATATGTAACTGTATCGAAAGTCTATTTGATGGAAACATCTCTGGTGGGATAATGTGCATTTTGTTTTATGCAGGTTTTAGAATATTTGCATGAAATTCTGCCACAAATTGAGTGAAAACCTAGCTAGTGACATACATTTTCTTCCAACTTTGACTCCTACAAGGTCTGTCTGTTCGTCTCATAGGACAGTTGAGTAGCTCAACTCTTGTTTCTGTAGCATTAGACAGCTTCCTCTCCAACACTTTTTTTTTTTAACACCTTTATTTAATCTTTATTTAACTAGACAAGTCAGTTAAGAACACATTCTTATTTTCAATGACGGCCTAGGAACGTTCTGCCTCGTTTAGGGGCAGAACGACAGATTTTTAACCTTGTCAGCTCGGGGGATCCAATCTTGCATTGATTACATTCCACTCCACGAGGAGCCTGCCTGTTAGCGAATGCAGTAAGCTAAGGTAAGTTGCTAGCTAGCATTAAACTTATCTTATAAAAAACAATCAATCAATGACAGTCATTGCTCCAATGTGTACTTAACCATAAACATCAATGCCTTTCTTAAAATCAATACACAAGTATATATTTTTAAACCTGCATATTTAGCTAAAAGAAATCCAGGTTAGCAGGCAATATTAACCAGGTGAAATTGTGTCATTTCTCTTGCGTTCATTGCACGCAGAGTCAGGGTATATGCAACAGTTTGGGCCGCCTGGCTCTTTGCGAACTAATTTGCCAGAACTTTACGTAATTATGACAACATTGAAGGTTGTGCAATGTAACAGGAATATTTAGACTCATGGATGCCACCCGTTAGATAAAATACGGAACGGAATAAACGTTTTGTTTTCGAGGTGATAGTTTCCGGATTAGTCAAAGGTATATGGTTTAGAGAGAAATAGTCGACGCGTTATAATTCCTGTAATAACTTGCGGCTGAATTTGAAAGGGGTTCCTTCGTTATTTTACCGTTCATGTCTTCCATAGAGAATGTCTTGATCTACTTCAAATAAGGTCTGTGTTTCGTGCAGGCTTAAACCGCCTCGACGTTTTGATACCCGTGTAAATCTCACTAGGATAAGGTAACGTTTGTCAACATATTTTCATAAATCCACTCTACAATTTTTTTTTTAATCTTCGCTTATATTTAGCCAATATTGATCAGAGTTACCTTGTCCTATGGATATCTACACAGTTATAAAATTGGCACGGTGATGTAAGCCTACACGAAACACAGACCTTATTTTAAGTGAATCTAAAAATATCCTATGGAATAAATGAAGGAACCGCTTTTCAGATTTTGCTAGGTGTCATGGGAATTATGACTCGCACTTTGGTTGTCAATTCTTACCATGCCCATTATTAAAATAGGATTTCCTGCATATAGAAATTAAAGTTTTTGTTTTCAACATTCATCACAGGTAACTTAAACTCAATTTTTATTCAAACAGTTGAGAGTATTTGTCTCCTAAGCAGACTCTTCAGTATCATTGTCACTTCAGAGCTGTGTGCGTGTGTGTATTTATGTATTATATTAAGTTAAAATAAAAGTGTTCATTGTTCATTCAGTATTGTTGCAATTGTCATTATTACAAAAATGTTTGTGTGTGTATGATATATATATATATTTAACCTTTTTTTATTTTTTATAAATCGGCCGATTAATCGGTATCGGCTTTTTTTGTCCTCCAATAATCGGTATCGGTATCGGCATTGAAAAATCATAATCGGTCGACCTCTAGTGTGCAGGCCACTTTCACACAGCATATAGAACGAGGTATAGGCTATATAGGCCACTTTCACACAGCATATAGAACGAGGTATAGGCTATATAGGCCACTTTCACACAGCATATAGAACGAGGTATAGGCTATATAGGCCACTTTCACACAGCATATAGAACGAGGTATAGGCTATATAGGCCACTTTCACACAGCATATAGAACGAGGTATAGGCTATATAGGCCACTTCAGAACATTAGATGGAGACAGAAACGCAATATGCCAGATGGATCATTCAGCATCACCATCTAGTTAGCAGTGTCACTATGTCACCTCACCACCCACATTGCCACTCAACATGCTCATTAGCTAGTCATTAGTTAGCTAAACAACACAGTTCCATATCACTCTTCAAGGTCTTGCAGGTGGGTGTACTGTGTTTTGTGGGTAATTTACAGAGCTTCAGAGAGACAGAGCAAGAGAGAGAGAGGGGTAACGCTTGTTGTTGTTGTCTTGAGATAGGATACAATAGCCCCCCCACAGAGTGCCGTTTTGGTTTACCCTGGTGGCATCGGACCCCCAAGGGAGTGCACCATGGGAGGGTGTAGCGTGAGAGCAGAGGGGTGAGGGATGGCCAGACTTCTCTCTCTAATCCCGATATAAGATGACCTCAGACTGTCGCTCCTTCTCTCCAACTTCCTGTGTGTATGGTACGTGTGTGTGCATGTGTATGTGTGCCCATGCATCTGTATCTGTGTCCTTGCGTCTGTATGTGTGCACGTCTGTCCATGAGTGTGTATGTGTGTACATCCCTCCGTCCTTGTGCGTATGTATTCAGTGATTAGTTACCTGGCGCTGGGTGACTCCTGCCTGTCTGTAGCTGTTATATGGTCCTGGGTTTCCCTTTTCATTTGCAGGTCTGCATTAATAATAGCTGCTGGTGGCTGACAGAAACAGAGCGGAGACGTTTCACATTCAGACACTGGCCTGCTGCTACTCTTGCTGTCTGTTCTCAACCTCTCACTCCCTTTCTCCCTGGTCATCTTTGTCTTAATATCTTTCACTTTCCCACTGTCTCCCTTTGTATGCCATCTTCTCTCTCTTTCTATGTCACTGAAACGTTGCAGGGAAAGGAAGTCTGCCAAGTCTTCTGCGAGTCTGCAATCATTGCAGAGCTGTAGGTTCATGTAACCTTTTACCTACCTACTGGATGTAATGCTGTAACGTTGTCATGTGTTGCTGTAACATTATGGGGACAAAGAGCTGTCCATTTACAACACCTCCAGCAGCAACAGCTGAGTATTAAATGTTCTTTGGTCGGGGTAGGATGTCATTGTAAATAAGAATTTTTTCTTAACTGACTTGCCTAGTTAAATAAAGGTAAAACATTTTTTTTTACAAAAATGTTAAACCAGGCAAGCCAATTAAGCACAAATTCACAAAATACCTTCTGTGGGGCTGGGGGCTAGGATTAAAAATAAAAATGTAGGACAAAATGCACATCACGACAAGATAGTAGCAATACCACATGACAGTAACACAACATGACAGCAAGATAACATGACAACAACACAACATGGTAGCCACACAACATGACATCAATACAAAATGACAACACAACATGGTAGCAACAACAACATGACAGCAACACAACAACACAACATGGTAGCAACACGAAATGATAACAAAACATGGCAGCAACACAAGACAAAAACAACATGACAGCAACAAAACATGACTGCAACACAACAGCAAAACAACAACACAGCATGGCAGCAACACATAACACAACATGGTAGCAAAAACATGACAACACAACATGGTAGCAAAAACATGAAAACAACACAACATGGTAGAAAAAAATGAAAACAACACAACATGGTAGCAAAAACATGAAAACAACACAACATGGTAGAAAAACATGACAACACAGGGTAGAAAACACATGACAAAATGGTAGCAACACATAACAGCACAACAATGACAATGACACAACATGGTAGCAACACAACATGACAACACGGAAGCAACAACATCAACACAACATGGTATCAACACAACATGGTAGTAGGACAAACATGGCACAAACAATGTTAGGCACAGATAACAGCACAAAGGACAAAATGGTAGAGACAAAACACATCACGCGAAGCAGTTTCAGGGCAGTATGTCTCTCACTCACATACACACACCACTGTATTTACGTAACTCAGACAGGGCTGGTGGGAGGAGATATACAGATACTTCACTAAAATTCACTGTATCACAATTCCAATATGTCAGAAGTTTGCATTCACTAAGTTGACTGTGCCTTTAAACAGCTTGGAACATTCCTGAAAATGATGTCATGGCAGTAGAAGCTTCTGATAGGTTAATTGACACCATTTGAGTCAATTGGAGGTGTACCTGTGGATGTATTTCAAGGCCTACCTTGAAACTCAGTGCCTCTTTGCTTGACATCATTGAAAAATCTAAAGAAATCAGCCAAGACCTCAGAAAAAAAATTGTAGACCTCCACAAGACTGGTTCATTCTTGGGAGCAATTTCCAAACGCCTGAAGGTACCACGTTCATCTGTACAAACAATAGTACGCAAATATAAACACCACAGGACCATGCAGCCGTCATACCGCTCAGGAAGGAGACGCGTTCTGTTTCCTAGAGATGAACGTACTTTGGTGCGAAAAGTGCACATCAATCCCAGAACAACAGCAAAGGACCTTGTGAAGATGCTGAAGGAAACAGGTACAAAAGTATCTATATCCACAGTAAAACGAGTCCTATATCGACATAACCTGAAAGGCCGCTCAGCAAGGAAGAAGCCACTGCTCCAAAACCAACGTAAAAAAGCCAGGCTACGTTTGCAACTGCACATGGAGACAAAGATTGTATTTTGGGGGGAAATGTCTTCTGGTCTGATGAAACAAAAATAGAACTGTTTGGCCATAATGACCATCGTTATGTTTGGAGGAAAAAGGGGGAGGCTTGCAAGCTGAAGAACACCCTCCCAGCCGTGAAGCACGGGGGTGGGGGTGCATTGCTGCAGGAGGGACTGGTGCAATTCACAAAGTAGATGGCATTATGAGGAAGAACAATTATGTGGATATATTAAAGCAACATCTCAAGACATCAGCCAGGAAGTCTTCCAAATGCACAATGACCCCAAGCATACTTCCAAAGTTGTGGCAAAATGGCTTAAGGACAACAAAGTCAAGGTAATTGGAGTGGCCATCACAAAGCCCTGACCTCAATCCCATAGAAAACTTGTGGGCAGAACTGAAAAAGCGTGTGCGAGCAAGGAGGCCTACAAACCTGACTCAGTTACACCAGCTCTGTCAGGAGGAATGGGCCAAAATCCATCCAATTTATTGTGAGAAGCTTGTGGAAGGCTACCCGAAACGTTTGACCCAAGTTAAAGAATTTAAAGGCAATGCTACCAAATACTAGTTGAGTGTATGTAAACTTCTGACCCACTGGGAATGTGATGAAAGAAATAAAAGCTGAAATAAATCATTCTCTCTTCTATTATTCTGACATTTCACATTCTTAAAATAAAGTGGTGATCCTAACTGACCTAAGACAGGGAATTTTTACTAGGATTAAATGTCAGGAATTGTGAAAAACTGAGTTTAAATGTATTTGGCTAAGGTGTATATAAACGTCCGACTTCAACTGTAGGAGGAAGGGCTCATTTTAATTGCTGGAATGGAATCAATGGAAAGGTACGAAACACATGGAAACAACGTATTTGACTCCATTCCAGCCATGCAATGAGCCCGTCCTCCTATAGCTCCTCCCACCTGCCGCCTCATACATAACTACTGTATGAACTCTCTGCCCCTGGAACTGTAGTCTGTTCTCGCAACCCATTCCACCCTTCTATCTCTAGTATGTGTGTGTGTGTCAGAGCAACCAGCGGCACTGAGGGCCTGATAAGTGAGTTAGGTCACATATCCAAAGGTTAACAAAGCCATTGACACTATCTGTATCTCAGTCTGTGTGTCTGCGGTTTCAGGAGATGCAGTAGAATACACTGCATAGCCTACACCTGTCGTACTTACAATATAAACACAACACAATCCCTACTAAACTTGTGCTATTATATTGTTAGTGTAGTGTCACATAAACCCACTGACCCAATCAACAGCGAGAGTGACAGCTATCCCAAACTATTATTCACACCTGATGAATGTGCCTCTATGAGATTAAGAGAGATTAAGATTACTTTATTGGTAGGTTGCAAACTGAATCCAACTGAAATTTCCCTTCCGTTTTTAACTTTTAACCAAGCCCCTCCGATAGGGCTGGGCGGTATACATTATTTTACGATATAACAGTATTGATGCACGGGCCAGTTTGGGTTATTACGTTACCTTCTATAACTGTATTTGAATATTTGGTTTGTTAAATGTGATACACTGTGTGTAATGTACATTTTTATAGTTTACTCCGCTACTTGAGTTCTCGCTCTCCATGCCGCTTTCCACACAGACCTAGCACTTGTTGTTTCTCGAGCACGAGACACTTGAGTTCAGTCTGCATGGTCAAGGCAGCACATGCAACAATGTTGATGACAAAGTGAAAACTACAAATATGCTGTTTTCACTTTGCTTCTTAATATAAATCCACTAGCGTTCTATAATTACACTATCGGTTTGTGTTCCTTACATCTGCAAATGGCTAGTTTGTATTTTCTTAGCAAGTTGGGCCTAAATCGTGTTAGTCGCTAGTGCTAATTGCTAGTTAGCTAGCTAGCTAGTTAATACATGTAATGAGTCAGCGCAAACGTAACTAGCCATTCAGCCTAATACCAGTGATGGTGTAGACCTAAATCAGCATGTTATTTGTGCAACAGTATCTTCTAAACCAAAGAGGAATACGCAAAGCACGAATATGTTAGCTACATGACGTAGCTAAGAGAAAACATTCAATGTAGCCAAAGATTTGGTTCCTACCCTGTCACAATAACTCCTCCCTGGCATTTTCATTCATTGTCATGTCAAACACTTTATTCAAAGTACCCATTTGTTATATTCTAACTATAGAATAATAATAATTTTCCCAGGATTCCAAAGGTTCACCCAAGTGTTTTGCTCTAAATCGCAAGTCAAATCGCAATTGCAACATTTGGTTAAAAAAGGCCTAGATTGTTTCCTATATAGTGTAGCCCTATGTGGCAGTGTGGAAATGATCTCAAATGAGTGCAGAAAATCAGAAATTTATGAAAATGCTGAATTTTTGTTGGGGTTGAAGTTGAATTCAACAGTATAAAACAATCAGAATGGAGAAAGACCCATTGAAATCACTAAGAATGTATGTGTTGCCACCCTAGGGTCACACACTACTCATAAACCAAATGTATAACTTTTATTATTGAAAAATATCAAATACCATCAAACCACCGCCCAACCCTACCCTCCGAAAGACACACATACATACACTATATATAAAAAAGTATGTGGACACCCCTTCAAATGGATTTGGCTATTTCAGCCACACCTGTTGCTGACAGGTGTATAAAATTGGGCACACAGCCATGCAATCTCCACAGACAAACATTGACAGTAGAATGCTCTTACTGAAGATCTCAGTGACTTTCCATGTGGCATTGTCATAGGATGCCACCTTTCCAACAAGTCAGTTCGTCAAATTTCTACCCTGCTAGAGCTGCCCTGGTCACTGTAAGTGCTGTTATTGTGAAGTGGAAACAATCAGCCGCGAAATGGTAAGCCACACAAGCTCACAGAACGGGACTGCCGAGTGCTGAAGCACGTAGCACATAACAATTGTCTGTCCTCGGTTGCAACACTCACTACCTAGTTGCCAACTGCCACTGTAAGCAACATCAGCACAAGAAGTGTTAGTCGGGCGCTTCATTAAATGGGTGTCCATGGCCGCACACAAGCCTAAGATAGCTGTACGAAATGCCAAGCGTCGGCTGGAGTGGTGTAAAGCTCGCCGAATTTGGACTCTGGAGCAGTGGAAACACATTCTCTGGAGTGATGAATCACGCTTCACCATCTGGCAGTCCAACAGACTAATCTGGGTTTGGCGGATGCCAGGAGAATGCTACTTGCCTAAATGCATAGTGCCAACTGTAAAGTTTGGTGGATGAAGAGTAATGGTCTGGGGCAGTTTTTAATGGTTGGGGCTAGGCCCCTTAGTTCCAGTGTATGCTACAGCATACAATGACATTCTAGACGATTCTGTGTTTTCAACTTTGTGGCAAAAGTTTGGGGAAGGCCCTTTACTCTTTCAGCATGACAATGGCTCCATGCACAAAGCGAGCTCCATACAGAAATGGTTTGTCAAGATTGGTGTGGAAGAACTTGACTGGCCTGCACAGAGCCCTGACCTCAACCCCATCGAACACCTTTGGGATGAATTGGAATGCTGATTGCGAACCAGGCCTAATCACCCAACATCAGTGGCCGACCTCACTAATGCTCGTGGCTGAAGGGAAGCAAGTCCCCGCAGCAATGTTCCTTCCCAGATGCCTTCCCAGAAGAGTGGAGGCTGTTATAGCAGCAAAGAGGGGACCAACTCCATATTAATGCCCATGATTTTGGAATGAGATGTTCGACGAGCAGGTGTCCAAATAGTTTTGGTCATGTAGTGTACATACAATGCATTCGGAAAGTATTCAGTCCCTTTAACAGACCATTTAAATTTTGCTACAGCCTCATTCTAAAATATATATATTTTTTAAAATCCCTCATCAATCTACAACAATACCTCAGTGACAAAGCAAAAAAAATGTTTTTGCAAATGTATGTATGTATGTATATATACACTACCATTCAAAGGTTTGGGGTCACTTAGAAATGGCATGGTTTTTGAAAGAAAAACACATTTTTTGTCCATTAATTAAAATAACATAGAATTGATCAGAAATACAGTGTAGACATTGTTAATGTTGTGAATGACTACTGTAGCTGGAAACAGCAGATTTTTTATGGAATATCTACATATGTGCACAGAGGCCCATTATCAGCAACCATCACTCCTGTGTTCCAATGGCACTTTGTGTTAGCTAATTCAAGTTTATAATTTTAAAAGGCTAATTGATCATTAGAAAACCCTTTTGCGGGTTTCGTTAGCACAGTTGAAAACTGCTGTTCTTATTAAAGAAGCAATAAAACTGGCCTTCTTTAGACTAGTTGAGTGTCTGGAGCATCAGCATCTGTGGGTTCGATTACAGGCTCAAAATGGCCAGAAACAAATAACTTTCTTCTGAAACTCGTCAGTCTATTCTTGTTCTGAGAAATGAAGGCTTTTCCATGCGAGAAATTTCCAAGAAACTGAAGATCTCGTACAACGCTGTGTACTACACTCCCTTCACAGAACAGAGCAAACTGGCTCTAACCAGAATATAAAGAGGAGTGGGAGGCCCCTGTGCACAACTGAGCAAGAGGACAAGTACATTTGTGTGTCTAGTTTGAAAAAAAGATGCCTCAAAAGTCCTCAACTGGCAGCTTCATTAAATAGTACCCGCAAAACACCAATCTAAACGTCAACAGTGAAGATGCAACTCCGGGATGCTGGCCTGAGGTAGAGTTGCAAAGAAAAAGCCATCTCTCAGACTGGCCAATAAAAATAAAAGATTAAGATGGGCAAAAGAACACAGACACTGGACAGAGGAACTCTGCATAGAAGGGCAGCATCCAATCAGGTAGTAGAAACATATCAAGGATGATCAATGGAAAAGGATGCACATGAGCTCAATTTCGAGACCTTTAGCAAAGCACCCCCACACCATCACAACTCCTCCTCCATGCTTCATGGTGGGAACCACACATACGGAGATCATCAATTCACCTACTCTGCGTCTCACGAAGACATGGCGGTTAGAACCAGAAATCTCAAATTTGGTCTCATCAAACCAAAAAGGACAGATTTCCACCATTCTAATGTTCATTGCTCGGGTTTCTTGGCCCAAGCAAGTCTCTTCTTCTTAATGGTGTCCTTTAGTTATGGTTTCTTTGCAGCAATCCGACCATGAAGGCAGTTCTCCTCTGAACAGTTTATGTTGAGATGTGTCTGTTACTTGAGCAGCAATTTCTGAGGCTGGTAACTCTAATGAACTTATCCTCTGCAGCAGAGGTAACTCTGGGTCTTCCTTCCATGTGGGGGTCCTCATGAGAGTCAGTTTAATCATTGCGCTTGATGGTTTCTGCGACTGAACTTGAAGAAACTTTCAAAGTTCATGAAATTTTCCGGATTGACTGAACTTTATGTCCTTGTCACAACACAACTGATTGTCTCAAACGCATTAAGAAGGAAAGAAATTCCACAAATTAACTTTTAACAAGGCATACCTGTTGCTAGCCCCAATACTGACTTGTGCTTTGATATCTGCTTCACTGATTTCTGCGCTCGTAAAAACCTGGTTTTCTGCATGTTAACACTAGAAGCTTATTACCTAAAATTGATCAATTTAAAGTGTGGGTTCACAGCTCCAATCCAGATGTGCTGGTCATTACGGAGCAGTGGTTAAGAAAGAGTGTCTTGAACACTGATGTTAACCTTTCTGGTTATAACCTCTTTCGGCAAGACAGATCTTCCAAAGGTGGAGAGTGGCAATCTTTACCAAGGTTCACTTTAAGTGCTTGGTTGTCTCCAACAAGTCTGTCCCCAAACAATTTGATTTGCTGGTTTTAAGCATTCAACTTTCAAATAGCTATTTGTTGACTGTTGCTGGGTGCAATCGTCCTCCATCAGCACCGGCCTGTACCCTACCTGCCCTAAGCTCTCTCCTGGCCCCTTACACGAAGTCTGACTTTTTCCTGCTAGGTGACCTAAAATGGGACATGCTTAAACCACCTGACCAAGTCCTAAAGCAATGGGACTCCCTAAATCTTTCTCAGATTATTACCAATCCCACAAGGTATGACTCGAAACACCCAGAAAAGGCTACTCTCCTCGATGTTATCCTTACAAATAATCCTGATAGGTCATTACAGAAAACACCAGACTGATACCTTAGTGATCACTGTTTTACAGCCTGTGTTCATAATGCTCAGTGAAATGTCCTGTCCTGATTAGTCATAGACGCTTGCTAAAAAAACTTTAATGAGCAAGCCTTTCTTCATGAACTGACCTCTGTAAAATGGTTTGGAATCATCTTGATCCCCTCTGTCGAAGACGCTTGGGCCTTCTTTTTAATATTTTCAGTGGTATTGTTAACAAACACGCCCCCATAAAGAAAATGAGAATTAAAAACAGGTTCAGCCCCTGGTTCAACCGTGATCTTGCAGAGTTACTCCACCTCAAGAATTGCATTTGGCAAAAGGCTTGGCACTCGCATATTCAGGCTGACTGGCTCTCGTTCAGGCAAATTAGAAATAAGTGCACTCAGGCTATACGAAAGGCCAAAGTTCCTTTAAGGAACAGTTCTCTCTCTGTAGGTCTATCCCCAAGAAGTTCTGGAAAACGGTTAAAGACCTGGAGAATAAACCCTCCTCCTCACAGCTGCCCGTGTCCTTTAATGTTGAGGATGTGGTTGTTACTGACAACAAGCACATGGCTGAGTTCTTTAATCACCACTTCATTAAGTCAGGATTCCCATTTGACTCAGCCATACCTCCTTGCCCGTCCAACATTTCCTCATCTCCCACCCCTTCTAATGCAACTAGCCCCGATGCTCCTCCCTCCTTTTCCCATGCCCTGCTACAAAGTTTCTCCCTGCAGGCGGTCACGGTGTCCGAGGTGCTAAAGGAGCTCCTTAACCCTCCTGTTGTGACCCACTGGTTGATGCTCATTTATAAAACCCTCTTAGGCCTCACTCCCCCCTATCTGAGATACCTACTGCAGTCCTCATCCTCCACATACAACACCCGTTCTCCCAGTCACATTCTGTTAAAGGTCCCCAAAGCACACACATCCCTGGGTCGCTCGTCTTTTCAGTTTGCTGCAGCTAGCGAATGGAACGAGCTGCAACAAACACTCAAACTGGACAGTTTTATCTCAATCTCTTCAGTCAAAGACTCAATCATGACACACTTACTGACTGACAGTTGAGGCTGATTTGTGTGATGTATTGTTGTCTCTACCTTCTTGACCTTTGTGCTGATATCTGTGCCCAATAATGTTTGTACCATGTTTTGTGCTGCTACCATGTTGGGTTGCTGCCATGTTGCTGTCATGTTGTGTTGCTACCATGCTGTGTTGTGTTGCTACCATGCTGTGTTGTGTTGCTGCCTTGCTATGTTGTTGTCTTAGGTCTCTCTTTATGTAGTGTTTTATTTTATTATTATAATTTTTTCTCATCCCAGCCCCCGTCCCCGCAGGAGGCATTTTTCCTTTTGGTAGGCTGTCATTGTAAATAAGAATTTGTTCTTAACTAACTTGCCTAGTTAAATAAAGGTTAAATAAAACATTAAAAAATGCATTCCAGGTGACTACCTCATGAAGCTGATTGAGAGAATGCCAAGAGTGTGCAAAACTGTCATCAAGGCAACGGGTCGCTACTTTGAAGAACCCCCCTTTGAATAAATATATTTTGATTTGTTTAACACTTTTTATGTTTATGATACTAGATGATTACTACATGATATTTCACAGTTTTGATGTCTTCACTATGATTCTGCAAGATAGAAAATCATAAAAATAAACTAAAACCCTGGAATGAGTGGGTGTGTCCAAACTTTTGACTGGAACTGTATATATATATATATATCGTCAAAAAAAATACAAAAACAATATATATTTTTTAAGTTATGGCGATGATTGTATTTTCATGACGGTCTTCAGCCATAACCGTGTTACACACATACAGGGTATCTGTGCCAGGCCTACTCTAGATGTCGCAGTGAGACCTTCCGAACCCGAGTGACCAGAGGACAGGAGAGGAGAAGAGGAGTGAATGAATGAATGAGATTGTAATGCTTTTGCACATTCCCTGGCTCCACGTGCTCCTGGTGGCTTGCGCTCTCTTCTTCTCTCACCTTGACTTCTTTCCTTGTTTTGTTTTGTTTCAAATGTAATGAGGCCTGGTTGAAACGGCTGAACGGCAGGCAAAGAGGGAGGAAGGCTGAGGCAACTGCAGGCATGGCATCCGGGGTGTTCTGGCTCAGCGCCCTGTCACATGCTGGGGCCATGTGAATGCAGTGGCACTGACCGAGGGAGGGAGGGGAGAAGGAGGGAGAGCGAGGGAGAGTGATATAAAGAAAATAACCAAAGAGGGGGAGTCTAACCAGAGGGGAACATGCAGAGAGAGAGAGTCGGAAGAGTGGTAAAGAGAGAAAGAGCTACACAGAGGAAAGAACTAGTGTGAGGGAGGTGGAGGAAGAGTGTGAAATAGAGATTGAAAGAGCTACACAGAGAGATCTACAGATAGAGAACTAGATGGAAGAGAGTGACAACCAGAGAGGAAGGGGAAGCTAGAGAGAGGGATCTCCTCGACCGGCCGGCGCAGTGGGTGACAGCTCCTCCTTTCCCATGGCCTGGGTCATTATAACAGACCACAGCTGAGAACAATTAAGCCTGCAGCGCTGTAATGATTAAGTCTGGCTGCACACTGGGCTTGGCCCTATCCCTGGGACTCCACTGTGGAGAGAGGAGAGGGGAGGCAAACGGGCCATCAGGGACCACTGGCCCTTTAAACTGGCCCTTTAACTTTGAAATGCTTCAGCAGCTCAACAAAGAGCTGTCCTTTCTCAGTACCAAACGAATGACCAGAGCTAAGACTACGAACAGTGTAGAACCATGTGTGCAGAGCCGTACTGGTACAAAACCACTGCCAGGGCAGAGCTGAACTGGTATGTAACCACTAGCAGTATTAGGGATGGGCACGGTTATTCGAATATTAGAATATCTGAAAGGACATTAGTATTTGATTACTTAGGAGAGTATTATAAAAAATAAAAAAAATAGTAAAAAAAAAAGCCTATTTTAACAAAGAAAAGGCTTTGTCTAAAAGTAAATAAAATGATCTATATGACACCGCTACATAGTCTACAAGGATAGATTATTATTTTTTTTTTTTTTAAACAACAGTTTAAAGACAGTCTTTATGAGTGCCCCCCATAAAAAAGACGCACTGGTTGCCTACACACTTTTCACACCTGTAGCTTGTTGTTATTGTCAGTCAATTTCAAATACCCATCCCTAAGCAGTATGTTTATTTTTTTCACCTATGGTACAGGTAACCTGTGTATTCAACAAACTTTGCTGCAGTGTCATGTGGGACAAAACCACACATTCTAGTTTGATTCTACTTCCTGGTAGTACCAGTGCTACCAAAGGCATTGTAAATGAGGTCAGTTGGTATCAGCCACTACGTTTACACAGCACAATTCTGGTCTTTTGCCCAATTATTAGCAAAGAGTTGATCTGATTGGTCAAAAGACCAACCAGTGGGAAAAAAAATCTGAATGGACTGCCTGTGTAAACTTAGCCTTAGTTTGTGTAAAATTAGCCTTAGTTTGTGTAAACGTAATCTTAGTTTGTGTAAACTTAGCCTTAGCTTCCCACCAGCGAGACAGACGTTTATAAACTTTACAGAACTCCACCCAAACACACCTTATTTATCTTTGTCTGGACCACACCAACATAGTTGTTGTAACCGTTTACATTCCGACCACAGCCATTTTATCTGTCCAAAACCCATGCCAAACTTCCATAAGGTAAAGTGGCTAACTAGCCAAACAAAATCTTCCCAGATGAGAGCTAGGCCTAATGAATGACAACATCCAATTGATGTCCATCTAATGAATCTGTAATGATCTCACTGGAGACTTGAGGCAGAGCGAATCATTTAAACAACATTTGAGATGGAATTTAAGAACCCAACTAATCAGAGTGTTTTGGGTTTGGGGCTGCTTTTTTGGTCTGTTTTGCTGAGAGTTGCAGATGCTGGCTGGCATTAGGCTAGGCTACTGTTGATCAAAGCTTGGGAGAGAGGGAAGAGGGAGCCCCTGCTGGCCTGAACCTAATCCCCCCTGCATGGGCCTGAGGAGCTCAGGGGACTAGGTCTGGGGAGAGGGAGGAGGACTGAGGAGGAGGCTGAAAGAGCAGACTGGGGCTGGGGAGAGGGAGGACTGGGGATGGGACTGAGGAGGAGGCTGAAAGAGCAGACGGGTTGGGGATAGGGAGGACTGGGGCGAAGGATGAAAGAGGGGACTGGGGCTGGGGAGAGGGAGAATGACTGGGGAGGAGGCTGGAATAGGGAACTGGGGAGAGAGAGGAGGACTGGGGTGGAGGCTGAAAGAGGGGACTGGGGCTGGGCAGGGGGAGGAGGACTGAGGAGGAGGCTGGAATAGGGAACTGGGAAGAGGGAGGAGGACTGGGGTGGAGGCTGAAAGAGGGGACTGGGGCTGGGCAGGGGGGAGGAGGAATGAGGAGGAGGCTGGAATAGGGAACTGGGAAGAGGGAGGAGGACTGGGGAGGAGGCTGAAAGAAGGGACTGGGGCGAAGGAGGAGGACTGGGAAGAAGGCTGAAAGAGGGGAATGGGGAGAGGGAGGACTGGAGAGGAAGCTGAAAGAGAAGACTGGTGCTGGGGAGATAAAGGAGGACTGGAAGGTAGCAGGGGACGGGAGGAGCAGAGGGGAGGAAAGGTAAAGGGGGATACCTAGTCATTGGCGCCCGGAGAACAATGGGTTAACTGGCTTGCTCAGAGGCAGAACGACAGATTTTTACCTTGTCAGATTTTACTTTTCGGTTACTGGCCCAATGCTCCTACCCACCAGGCTACCTGCCGCCCGGGGATGTGATGGAGAACTGGGGAGGAGGGGATTTGGTGGAGCGGAGGGGAGAACAGGGTCTGAAGAGAAAGGGGGACTGAGGCTTTGAGGGCTGACCTGACTTTGGGGAGCCTCTTCACTGCCCTGTTAGCCCCACTCCCTCAATTTCCTCCAAAGCCAGTTTGACAGAGCTGAAAAGGCTGGCCATTCCCATATGGTGTATAGGAACCCACCCACTTCAGGCCCCCCTCCAGTCCCCCACTCACTCCCTCCCTCGACATGCGAAAGCTGGCAGGCTAGACAGGAATGACATATCAGCATGACATTCTTTAGCCCAGATTTAGCTGCTTACCACAAAGCAGTGTTCACTTCAAAAACAATGCCTCTTTCACTCTTTTTTTCTTCCCCTTTCTCTCTTATACACTACCCCTTCCTCTCTTTCATTGTTTGGTTAGCGATGTAAACTGTGTAGTGCTCATGTGATTGCAGAGTTTGCAAAGCAAATGGCCACTGGATTGATGCAAATAATCATGATATCCTTCTGCCAGGCTACTTTGTAGTTAAAATATTTAATTGACAAGGTTTTTGGGAAAGCCTTTCATCTCTACCAGAAGACGATTATCATTAGGATAATCGCTAATGGCTACACAAAGTGTAGAGATACCCATGGGTGTCTGCGAGCAGGAGTTGTGGCAAGGTGAGTCTTCACTTTTGCACAGATATGGGAAATACATTTTGAAATTAAAATACACTACATGGCCACAAGTATCTCGAACAGGTGTACAGCGTTTCCTCCAACACATTGGTGTGGCTAGCTTCCGGGTTAAGCGGGCGTTGTGTCAAGAAGCAGTGCGGCTTGGCTGGGTTGTGTTTCGGAGGACGCGCGGTTCTCGACAGTCGCCTCTCCCGAGTCCATACGAGAGTTGCAGCGATGGGACAGGACTAGGATTGCAAAGGGTTAGAAACTTTCCCGAAAATGTTTGCAACCCTCTGCATGCACAGTGCATTCTTCCATCACATGTACAGCTGATTCTCAAGATCTTGCACACTAATGAGATGCTATTGAGCCCACACTGCTACACTGTCTGAGCCAAAGACTACATGCTTTCTGGTACGTTTTGATTACAATACTGGGTGGGGTGAATATATTTTACTTGACATACATGATTTTTTGTTAACTAGTAAATAGTAGCCTACAGCAAAGTGTGTTTAAATCATTTCTAAATTGTTAACAATTTCTGCTAGTTAGTTTTTGCTACCATGTGGGTTTTAGCTTGCTTGAGCCTGCTAACTGAGGAGTGTTAATTCACTTGTTTCCATACACGTTTCATTTTAAAACATTTATCTTACAAAGGAGTTGTTTGAAGTAACTGCTTAACTATTTATCTGTACATAGAATTGTATTTGGGACTTCTTTACTATTTTTTTTCTAATCTTTACAGGAAAATGCCACAGGCACTATCTGATGTGCGGAGACGTTTCACTGCAGCTAATGTAGATGGAAAAGCTGTGTACATTTGCAAATACTGTGCCAAATCACATGTGAAGAATGCAACAAAGATACAGAATCATCTGGCCAAGTGCATAAAGTTCCCTCAGAGCTCAAAACAAGCAACCTCTGACAAAAGTCCCTCTACTTCTATTCCAGGTGAAAATGATGAATCAGATACCTTATCGATAGCAACAGCTCATGGTCTTCCTGGAATCAGACGTTTATTTTGACTCCATGGAGGAACATAGTCAGAGAAATGCTGATGAATGTCTTGCTCGAGCTGTGTATGCAACTGGTTCACCTCTGATGCTCACAGGCAATGTATATTGGAAGAGATTTCTGAATGTTCTTCGCCCGGCATACACCCCTCCAACCAGACATGCTTTATCTACTCATTTGCTGGATGCAGAGTTCAGAGTTCAAGTGAAGGTCTCGCAGACGAGTAGGTAAACCACTACTACCCTACGTATTATTGGCCAACATGCAATCATTGGAAAACAAACTGGACGATCTACGATTAAGGCTATCCTACCAACGGGACATTAAAAACTATAATATCTTATGGTTCACCGAGACGTGGTTAAATGAAGACACAAATAATATAGAGCTGGCTGGCTTCTCCGTGCATCGGCAGGACAGAGCAGCTATGTCTGGTAAGACGAGGGGTGTCTATTTGTCAATAACTGCTGGTGCGCAATGTCTAAAATTAAAGAAGTCTCAAGGTATTGCTCGCCTGAGGTAGAATACCTCATGATTAACTGTAGACCACACTATCAACCAAGAGTTCTCATCTATATTATTTGTAGCCATCTATTTACCACAACAAACCGATGCTGGAACTAAGACCACACTCAACGATCTATATAAGGCCATAAGCTAACAAGAAAATGCTCACCCAGAAGCGGCGCTCCTAGTGGCTGGGAACTTTAATGCAGGAAAACTTAAATCCGTTTTACCTCATTTCTACCAGCATGTCACATGTGCAACCAGAGGAGAGAGAAAACAAAGAGAAAAAAAAAAACTCTAGACCACCTTTACTCCACACACAGAGACACATGCAAAGCCATTTGGCAAATCTGACCATAATTCTATCCTCCTGATTCCGGCTTACAAGCAAAAAATAAAGCAGTGACTCGCTCAATACGGAAGTGGTAAGATGACACGGATGCTATGCTACAGGGCTATTTTGCTAGCACAGACTGGAATATGTTCCGTGATTCATCCAATGGCATTGAGCAGTATACCACCTCAGTCACTGGCTTCATCAATAATTTCATCGACAACGTCGTCCCCACGGTGACCGTACGTACATATCCCAACCAGAAGCCATGGATTACAGGCAATAGCCGCACCGAGCTAAAGGCTAGAGCTACCGATTTCAAGGAGCGGGACACTAATCCAGACGATTATAAGAAATCTCACTATGCCCTCAGACGAACCATCAAACAGGCAAAGCGTCAATATAGGATTAAGACTGAATCCTACTACACCAGCTCTGACACTCGTCGAATGTGGCAGGGCTTGAAAACTATTACGGACTACAAAGGGAAACCCAGCCTTGAGCTGTCCAGTGACGCGAGCCTACCAGACGAGCTAAATACCTTTTTATGCTTGCTTCGAGTTAAGCAACACTGAAGCATGCATGAGAGTACCAGCTGTTTCCGGACGACTGATCACGCTCTCCATAGCCAATGTGTGCAAGACCTTTAAACAGTAAACTTTCACAAAGCTGCGGGGCCAGACGGATTACCAGGACGTGTACTCAAAGCATGCGCGGACCAACATGTTTCAAACAGACCACCATAGTCCGTGCGCCCAAGAAAGCAAAGGTAACCTGCCCAAATGATTACTGCCTGTAGCGCTCACGTTGGTAGCCATGAAGTGCTTTGAAAGGCTGGTCATGGCTCACAACACCATCATGCCGGAGACCCTAGACCCACTCAAATTCGCATATTGCCCCAACAGATCCACAGATGACACAATCTCAAATCACACTTTACACTGCCCATTCCCACCTGGACAAAAAGGAACACCTTTGTGAGAATGCTGTTTATTAACTACAGCTCAGCATTCAACACCATAGTACCCACAAAGCTCATGACTAAGCTAAGGACCCTGGGACTAAACACCTCCCTCTGCAACTAGATCCTGGACTTCCTGACGGGTCGCCCCCAGGTGGTAAGGGTAGGCAACAACACATCTGCCACGCTGATCCTCAACACTGGGATCCCTCAGGGCTGTGTGCTTAGTCCCCTCCTGTACTCCCTCTTCACCCACGACTGCGTAGCCAAGCACGACTCCATCATTAAGTTTGCAGACGACACAATGTTGGTAGTCCTGATCACCGACAATGATGAGACAGCCTATAGGGAGGTCAGAGACCTGGCAGTGTGGTGCCAGGACAACAACCTCTTCCTCAATGTGAGCAAGACAAAGGAGCTGATCGTGGACTATAGAAAAAGGATGGCTGAACAGGCCCCCATTAACATTGAAGGGGCTGAAGTGGAGCGGGTCGAGTTTCAAGTTCATTTGTGTCCACATCACCAACTAACTATCATGGTCCAAATACACCAAGACAATTGTGAAGAGGGCACGACAACACCTTTTCCCCCTCAGGAGACTGAAAAGATTTGGCATGGATCCCCAAAAAGTTCTACAGCTGCACCATCGAGAACATCCTGACCGGTTGCATCACCGCCTGGTATGGCAACTGCTCGGCATTTGACCATAAGGCGCTACAGAGGGTAGTGCGTACAGCTCAGTACATCACTGGGGCCAAGCTTCCTGTCATCCAGTACCTATATACTAGGCGTGTCAGAAGAAGGCCCAAAAAATTGCCAAAGACTCATGTCACCCAAGTCAAAGACTGTTCTCTCTGCTACCGCACGGCAAGCGGTACCAGAGTGCCAAGTCTAGGACCAAAAGACTAACCTGTACCCTCGCACATTGACTCGGTACCAGTACGAGATAGAAAACACAATGTTCTCTGCATAATTTCCAATCCCCGTATATATATATATATATATCTATATATATATATATATATATATATATATATATATATATATAAAATTGTGTATATACAGTACCAGTCAAAAGTTTGGACATATATAATAATTCCAGGGTTTTTCTTTATATTTACTATTTTTTACATTGTAGAATAACATTGAAGACATCAAAACTATGAAATAACAAATGGAATCGGGAAGTAACCAAACAAGTGTTAAACAAATCAAAAATATATTTGAGATTCTTCAAAGTAGCCACCCTTTGCCTTGATGACAGTGTCGTGTCTTTGCTATGGATTAAGTGATATATGACATGCTTTTTTATCAAATCAATTCTTTGTAATTAATATTACCTGATTAAATTAAACATGTAAATGTAATTAACTAGCAAGTCGGGCACCACGTTACAATGTTTATAGAGCTGTTGTCTTCCGAATAAACTCTTAAAGACCTGGTAATCTTTCATATCAATAGCAGTCAATTATCAATCGTCACCTTATTCAGTCTCATCTGAACGTCGTAACATTCTTGGTTATCTTCACTAGAGGTCGACCGATTATGATTTTTCAACGCCGATACCGATTATTGGAGGACCAAAAAAAAGCCAAAACCGATTAATCGGACGATTTTTTTAAATGTATTTATTTATAAGTAATAATGACAATTACAACAATACTGAATGAACACTTTTATTTTAACTTAATATAATAGATCAATAAAATCAATTTAGCCTCAAATAAACAATTTGGTTTAAATAATGCAAATAATGATGCAAAAACAAAGTGTTGGAGAAGAAAGTAAAAGTGCAATATGTGCCGTGTAAAAAAGCTAACGTTTAAGTTCCTTGCTCAGAACATGAGAACATATGAAATCTGGTGGTTCCTTTAAACATGAGTCTTCAATATTCCCAGGTAAGAAGTTTTAGGTTGTAGTTATTATAGGAATTATAGGACTATTTCTCTCTATATCATTTGTATTTCATATACCTTTGACTATTGGATGTTCTTATAGGCACTTTAGTATTGCCAGTGTAACAGTATAGCTTCCGTCCCTCTCCTCGCCCCTACCTGGGCTCGAACCAGGAACACATCGACAACAGCCACCCTCGAAGCATCGTTACCCATCGCTCCACAAAAGCCGCGGCCCTTGCTGAGCAAGGGGAAGAACTACTTCAAGGTCTCAGAGCGAGTGACGTCACCGATTGAAACGCTATTAGCGTGCACCCTGCTAACTAGCTAGCCATTTCACATCGATTACACCAGCCTAATCTTGGGAGTTTATAGGCTTGTAGTGATAAACAGCTCAATGCTTGAAGCACAGCGAAGAGCTTCTGGCAAAACGCACGAAAGTGCTGTTTGAATGAATGCTTACGAGCCTGCTGCTGCCTACCACCACTCAGTCAAACTGCTCTATCAAATATATAATCATAGACTTAATTATAACATAATAACACACAGAAATATGAGCCTTAGGTCATTAATATGGTCAAATCTGGAAACTATCATTTCGAAAACAAAACGTTTATTCTTTCAGTGAAATACGGAACCGTTCTGTATTTGATCTAACGGGTGGCATCCATAAGTCTAAATATTCCTGTTACATTGCACAACCTTCAATGTTATGTCATAATTACTTAGAATTCTGGCAAATTAGTTCGCAACGAGCCAGGCGGCCCAAACTGTTGCATATACCCTGACTCTGCGTGCAATGAATGCAAGAGAAGTGACACAATTTCCCTAGTTTAATATTGCCTGCTAACCTGGATTTCTTTTAACTAAATATGCAGGTTTAAAAATATATACTTCTGTGTATTGGTTTTAAGAAAGGCATTGATGTTTATGGTTAGGTACATTCTTGCAACGATTGTGCCTTTTTCGCAAATGCGCTTTTGTTAAATCATCCCCCGTTTGGCGAAGTTGGCTGTCTTTGTTAGGAAGAAATATTCTTCACGCAGTTCGCAACGTGCCAGGCGACCCAAACTGCTGCATATAATGTTTCCCTGACTCAAGAGAATTGACACAATTTCCCTAGTTAATAGAAATTCATGTTAGCAGGCAATATTAACTAAATATGCAGGTTTAAAAAATATATACTTGTGTATTTATTTTCAAGAAAGGAGTTGATGTTTATGGTTAGGTACACATTGGTGCAACGACAGTTTTTTTGCGAATGCGCTTGCTAAATCACCTGTTTGGCGAAGTCGGCTATGATTCAATGATAAATTAACAGGCACCGCATCGATTATATGTAACGCAGGACAAGCTAGATAAACTAGTAATATCATCAACCATGTGTAGTTAACTAGTGATTATGTTAAGATTGATTGTTTTTTATAAGATACGTTTAATGCTAGCTAGCACCTTACCTTGGCTCCTTGCTGCACTCGCATAACAGGTAGTCAGCCTGGCACGCAGTCTCCTCGTGGAGTGCAATGTAATCGGCCATGACCGGTGTCCAAAAATGCCGATTACCAATTGTTATGAAAACTTGAAATCGGCCCTAATTAATCGGCCATTCCGATTAATCGGTCGACCTCTAATCTTCACGAACCCTGGCTAACAAGTTGAATCAGCAATACAAAATTTGGTTCAATTATTTATTTACTAAATGCCTAAATAATCACACAGAATTACATATACACAGTATGGGCCATACATTGATGACTAATTATGTCATACAAGAAAATGTCCCTAGCGGACAAAACCAATATGACGGCTGGTTACACAAAGAAAGGAGGTTGGGTTTGAATGAAAGCGCGGGAAGACTGAGGAACGAAAGGATTGGGTCTCTATCGGACCTTATGAAGCTATGCTGTCGTAGATACAGAATCTTTGCATTCTAAATAACTGCCAATTCAGAAAAGGAAAATGCAAGAAATATATTTACTCTGAGCTGCGCTTCGATAGATTAGTCAAAAGGTTGCCCAGCAGAGATCAGCAGAGATCTCCCTTGTCCTTTTAAGAATATGTCTTGTGGTAGAACGGATACGTTGTAGTACCGTCATTGTGTGGTAGAACAGATACGTTGTAGTACCCTGTCTTTCTTGTCCGTCCTTTCCTAGCCCACATTTACAGCTGCTGCTAACTCAACGTCTAGGAGGTATCACTTCTTTAGTGAATAAGAGTTCAAAGTTCATACCAAGTTGCCATACTATAAGCTCATGCTATATTCTGGCTGGTATAGTCACATTCATCCTTCCAGCATGGCGATCGTCACCTCCACATTGAAATCCGCCCTCTAAACGTATGAACAGCAGTCCTAACGTCATCGGGAACAATGTTAATTTGGTTAGGTTGTAGTCGTTCAACCATTCGCAACCATACCTCACGCTGAGGTTGGCTTAGTTCTGTAATTGATATTAGCCCTTTTAAACGTATGAACACAAGGTTGACTTTCGTCAATGGGCTTTTGTAGTGGTGGAGAGAAGGGTGTGTTTCATAGTTCCACAACCAATGCCTGTTCACTTGGGCGGGGCCACTGAGTGAGCATAGTTCACTTATGAAAACAATTCTCTCATTTAGAAGCTAAAATTACATTTAATCTTTTCACAAATAGTTTAATATTTAAACATTTAAATTGCACAACAATTCCATGTGAATCTGATGTGTATGTGTAGAATTTCCAAGATACAGTTTATGTCGTCCTATTGTCAGTAATAATGTCTCAGACGACAACTGATCTGACATCATATTCTTTAATTACCAACGGATATTTTGAACTGGTTGGATTACCGAAATATGGTTCCGTTCCCAACCGTTTGATGTTACCAGACTCTCTCTATGTTAACAGAGGGCTTTTCAAGAGTCCAATCTGTAGAGTAGAGAGAAAAGGGGGAAAGGTATTAAGTAAATAGGTCAACTGGGATATGACTAAAGAATTAATCAGGGGGACTTTCCCACAAATTAACAGGTGTTGTCCTTTCCATGGTAGCAAAATCTTATCAAATTTGGCTAACTTTCTATAAACATGTATTGTAGTGAGAATTTATTTATTTCAGGATATGAATACTGAGTATGTCCACTTCACCGTCTGACCATTTTATTGGTAAAGTACACGGTAATGTAAACATTTTATTTTTTAGAGATCCAATTCGTAATATGGAATTATAATTTAGCATAATTTGGTTTTAATCCAGAGAGGTTCGAAAACTATTTCTAGATCCTCTGAGGCTGTGCAGAGATCCAAATTGTGCATTTAAAGAACATGAACCGTAAGCGTACAATGACACCTTCGTTTTTAAGTTCTGGATTTCTAGCCCCTTGATATTATTGTTGATTCTAATTTTAATAGCTAACATTTCATTGGCCATAATAAATAGATATGCCAATAGTGGACAACCATGTTTTACTCCTCTTGACAATTTAACACTTTTGAGAATTAGACATTATTTACCATTTTACACCTAGGGTTACAAAACATAACTTAAACCCACTGTATAAGAGATTCTCCAAAATTAAAATAGTCCAAACATTTATATATAAATTCCAGTTGTACTTTATCAAAGGCCTTTCCAAAAATCAGCTATGAATACCAGGCCTGGTTTCCCAGATTTCAAATCAAAATGTATTTGTCACATGCGCCGAATACAACCTTACCGTGAAATGCTTACTTACAAGCCCTTAACCAACAATGCAGTTTAAGAAATAAACTAAAGTAAATTGTTTTAATAAAATCAAAAAGTAACACAAAATTACATAACAATTACGAGGCAATATACAGGTTGAACTATCAGCAATATTAAAGCTGATCTACCCTTTTTTTTAAGTAGATGCGCACGCACACACCTCACTCACTCAGTCACTCACTCAGTCACTCAGTCACTCACTCAGTCACTCAGTCAGTCACTCAGTCACTCACTCAGTCACTCACTCAGTCACTCACTCTCACTCAGTCACTCACTCAGTCACTCACTCAGTCAGTCACTCACTCACTCACTCACTCAGTCACTCACTCACTCACTCACTCACTCACTCACTCGCTCACTCAGTCACTCACAGGGGGACATTCCTGTGCCGTTTTAGAAGGTTGCAGGAAAATACGAATCACTGATGCATTTTATTCATGTCTTATGATTAACTTTGGCACATTAATGAATTTTCTAATAAGTTAAATACATTTAGTTGATTTCTTTGAATATTGAATTCCATTGAATTCTGTTGAATTCCATTGTAATGTCTGGATTCCGTGGTTCTGTCCATGTTCTCTGCAAGGCAGATTTTATAGGGCCCTACCACACGCCTTTCTCATAACCATGAGTACTGGGCATCACTGTTCATTACAGGAGAGGAGGGTAGCTGAGAGGAGAGGGGAGTGTACTTATAATCAAGCAGCAACAGTAACATCACTGTCCTTGTGCACAAGACTAGACAGATATAATGTTGAGACACGAGATTCATTATGGGGCTCAGAGAGAAAGAAAGTGAAATAGAGATAGAGGGGGGGGGGGGGGGGGGGGGTGAGAGAAGCTTGAGCTGACATTACCCTAAATATCAAACTCCCTGTTTAAGAGACATTGAGTGAGAAACACATCTCAGACCCCCCCACGGTGGAATGGCAACAAACTGAGTTGATCAGGGCCAGGGATGAGGGTGGCAGAGAGAGAGGGGGCCGATGGACAGTCGGGATGGAGGGAGAATAAGAAAGCTGGTCTTGTGAGGGAGAGAAAGAGATATGGAGAGATAAATGCAATCTGTCAGATGGTCTGAGGGAGGAGGAGATGTGAGAAACGATAGCGAGAGGAGAGCGATGAGGACAGATTGAGGGAAAACATTGAGAGAGCTAGAGATGGAGGGAGGGGGAGAGAGGGATCTACTGTATATTAGAATGAAAACAGAAATACTCCTATGGCTCTGCAGGCTGACACCACTATCCTAAAAGCATCTCACCACACACACACCCTCCCTACCCCCACACACCTCTTATGTAATAGTGTGTTTCTCCCATGAGGAGACAACACATTCTTTAAGTGCCCCCTTACCCTTTTCCTCCGTTCCTTGGGTGCGCACACACACACACACACACAACACATTCGATTCAAGCCATGGAACGTGCAATATCCGATTAGAAAATGACATGACTCACCAATGGACTCTTTACGAGCACAACATTAGCTGCCAGCCAGGAGAGGAGATGAGGGTAGACAACCACCATTAGCTGCCAGCCAGGAGAGGAGATGAGGGTAGACAACCACCATTAGCTGCCAGCCAGGAGAGGAGATGAGGGTAGACAACCACCATTAGCTGCCAGCCAGGAGAGGAGATGAGGGTAGACAACCACCATTAGCTGCCAGCCAGGAGAGGAGATGAGGGTAGACAACCACCATTAGCTGCCAGCCAGGAGAGGAGATGAGGGTAGACAACCACCATTAGCTGCCAGCCAGGAGAGGAGATGAGGGTAGACAACCACCATTAGCTGCCAGCCAGGAGAGGAGATGAGGGTAGACAACCACCATTAGCTGCCAGCCAGGAGAGGAGATGAGGGTAGACAACCACCATTAGCTGCCAGCCAGGAGAGGAGATGAGGGTAGACAACCACCATTAGCTGCCAGCCAGGAGAGGAGATGAGGGTAGACAACCACCATTAGCTGCCAGCCAGGAGAGGAGATGAGGGTAGACAACCACCATTAGCTGCCAGCCAGGAGAGGAGGGTAGACAACCACCATTAGGGGACTCGTTTTCACTATTGGTTGGCATTAATTTTGAAGTAACTTTCCATCTCCTTGACTACTAGAGAAACCTTGAGGACCTTGAATCTGATCAAGGTAAATCCCATTTAGGCATAACACTATCAAAATAATTACATTCAGTTGACCTCAGATCGCGCCTAGAGACAATGCACTGGAATTATAATTTTAATTGAGTTAAATTCCCTAACTACTACTGCATTCATCAAATACGGAGAGCTTCTAAAATTGTTGCCAAGACGACCAGTGAGCTCATTTCATGACAGACTGACCAGGTGAAACCTATGATCCTTTATTCATGTCACCTGTTTGAGTGTGAAGAACTGTAATGCTGGTGGGTTTTTCACACTCAACATTTTCCCATGTTTATCAAGAATGGTCCACTACCCAAAGGACATGCAGCTAACTTGGCAACTGTGGGAAGTATTGGCGTCAACATGGGCCAGCATCTCTGTGGAATGCTTTCGACACCTTGTAGAGTCCCTGCATCAACGAATTGAGGCTGTTCTGAGAGCAAAAGGGGGTGCAACTCAATATTAGGAAGGTGATCCTAATGCTATGTACACTCAGTGTACATACAAAAAGGTGACAGAAAGTGTTCTTCTGCCATTAGGTAAAATATTTGGAGAAGATTGATGTGCAAATGTGGGACCAATCTGGGGTGTTGAGTGAGAGACGAGAGGCTAAGTCAACTATGTGCTTAATGGCTGTCATCAGGACTGCTTCAGAGAACTTCAAGCTTCATTAATCCTTTAAACCCCTAGCTAGCTGCAGAGTTCTTAGTCACTACATCACCACCATATTCCTGCTCACTATCCAGCTATGTGACAATGGGACAACCAGACGTGACATTATATATTGTATTTTATTTAAATGTGTGTGGACTGTGGACAAACTAATCAAACTAACTAATGTAAGGTAAACGTTAGACATAAAATGGCCACGTATACGCAAATATCACAAACAGCATTTCCTATTTATCTCCTGAAAGCATCCACTCTCCTTTCTCACTGTGCTTTGTGTGTGTACAGGATCGCTTGGATTAGGATGGTAGATATCTCCGTTGTCATAAATTCTGCATGAGCAATGTATTCCCATGCTGCACCTGTCCGTCACGCCAAAGTACACATCATGACACATGGTGCCTCAAACACGTGTGACGCAGTAACATTGCAAAACCTTACCGAACTCTTTACCTGAAGGAAGGGAAAAACTAAACTCTGTTCTCTCTTACCTGACTGTCTAGCTCACCTGTTGTAACCTACTCTCTGAAGTGGAGACAGCACAGCCGAAGCCTAAAAGTATGATAGGACAAGCAATGTATTGTGTGACACAGTAGTTCTTTTGAATAGGTCTACCCAACAACATAATAACAGTGAACCTGTTCATTCATGACTGCGTGACCATGCACGCCTCCAACTCAATCATCCAGTTTGCAGACAACACTACAGTTGTGGGCTTGATTACCAACAACGACGAGACAGACTGTATCACAGCCTGGTACGGCAACTGCACTGCCCTCAACCGCAAGGCTCTCCAGAAGGTAGTGCGGTGTGCACAATGCATCACCGGGGGCAACTACCTGCCACCTACCACCTACAGCACCCGATGTCACAGGAAGGCCAAAAAGATCATCAAGGACATCGACCACCCGAGCCACGGCTTGTTCACCCCGCTATCATCCAGAAGGCGAGGTCAGTACAGGTGCATCAAAGCTGGGACCGAGAGACTGAAAAACAGCTTCTATCTCAAGGCCATCAGACTGTTAAACAACCATCACTAACATAGAGGCTGCTGCCAACATACAGACTCAAATCTCTGGCCACTTAAATAAATGGATTTAATAAATGGTATCACTAGTCACTTTAAATAATGCCACTTTATAATGTTTACCGCTTTTTATTAACAAGCAAAGTGAACAGCATTCTTGTCATCAACATTGTTGCATGTGCTGCATTGACCATGTAGACTAGACAAGTGTCTCGTGGTCTAGGAACAACAACGCTCCTTGAGTGACAGGGCGAGGGGCTAGGTCTGTGTGGAAAGCGGTATGGAGAGATGACTCAAGTAGCGAAGAAACTATAAAAATGTACGGTACACATGGTGTATCACATTTAACAAACATTCAAAGACTGTTATTGAAGGTAAAGTAAAAACCCAAATCAGTCTGCGCTTCAATACCAGGTTATTGTAAAATGGGGTATAACGCTCAGCCCTAGATTAGGGCCTAATTTATTTATTTAAATCGACTGATTTCCTTATATGAACTGTAACTTAGTAAAATCTTTTAAATTGTTTCTTGTTGTGTTTATATTTTTGTTCAGTGTAGTATCTTCGTAGCGCAGACCCCATTTTCTTCCCCTTGGCAATCTCGCTGTATTTGCTATCCTTTCAGGCCTATTCCTCCAGCAGACATATTTCACAACAGGTGTTGTTGAATGTACAAACATGAGACTGTCTGTGCTACAGGCCTAAAGAGCCATTAATGCAGAACTACAGAGATTAGATTGTGCGGCCTCTAACAGGAAGTCCAGTAGACTCCACTCACTCACACACCACACCAACTCTTATCTTCACTATCTGAGAGGAACGGTCACTCAGTCAGTTGAATATGTGACAGTAGCAGTATGGTGAGGTAGTATCCCCCTCTAACCCTGTAACCTCTCCCCCTCCCTCCTCCCCTTTCACTTCCTCCCCAGTAGACATGCCTGACATTCTAGAGGAGCCAGTGTACATTCCTCACATGCCTCCACCGTATCAGAGAGGGGGCGTGGTGGGAGTGCCTCACACAAGGGCATATGGGCGGTTCGGTTTTAACTTCCTTGTTGACTGCTGTCGCTGCTGTGTGAAAGACAGGGACCTGCGTGTTGGGCAGTGAACCAGGGGGGTGAGAAGAGGGTCACACAGGACCTGAGGAGGCCCGAGGAGGGCTCAGGTGACCAGAGTTAAGCCGGCTCATGTGGGACAGGGAGGGAGGTGTTAGATGTCTGGCCCGGCCCCTGGAGGTGGAGGATCAAAGCTACCGTACTGTAATGGCTGTCACTGCTGGTTGGTTGACTGGCTGGCTTGACTCAGCTGACTGCACATGTATGCCCCACTGGTAGGCTGCAGGCCGATTGTTAACCACAAATATCACACACACACACACACACACTCTGTGACACAAACCACACACTCACACACATTCAGTCTATCATATAAAACCATCTAAATGAACTAGTATCCACTCAAGCCACTGTGGCCCTTTGAAACAGACAAAATAATTATGGGCCTGGCACATGTGACCGTGAATGGGACAGCAACAACCACGTGGCCATTTTCAGTTTCACATCGACCTCTGCAACAATAGGCTCTCTCAGTCAGGGCAGGACAGGCGTTTGGGGAGAGTGTGTGTGTTTTGGCCTCTGCTCATGTGCAGTACCAGGTTCCTAAATGAAAAAGCTCACCTTCACATTACCAAGACCTTCATGACCCTGGAGAACATTGTAGAAACTTCTCTCTCCCCCCAGCTAAAGCAGAAGCGGTGGTGGTGGGGTATCAGCGGTGAGTGAATAGAAAGAGCTTCCTGCTCTCTGATGGAGCTGAGGCTGAGACTGGGGCACACAAACCCAGCTTGGAAGGCAGTTAGTGTGACAGTCCAGAAGACAGGGTGCCTGGAGGACAGGGCCTGTGCAGCATCTAAATGACCACAAATCACTGAATTCTTCCACATAGCTGGGGTTTTACGCTCCCCCCTCCCATCCCTCTCTCAACCCATCCATCCCCCTATCCCTCACTCTCTCTCTCCCTCCCTCCATCCATCCACCCACGCATTCAAGCCTTTCATTACGATGATAATGGGCCAAAAGCCGGAACAGGGCCCATGTCTGGGTGCCATAAGTTCAGCGCTGGCTTTGTGGCCATGTCATGCGTGTCCATGGGAGCGGAGCGTGCTGCCACGGTTCAACAAAGACGGAAGGAGGGAAAAAAACAACCACAGTAAAAATCCTACTGCCTTCAGCAGGGCAACTTTGACCAAAGCGTAACTCTCAAACAACCTTATGCCAGCATACACACAGTCAGGCCTGGTCTGCAAGCCTGGACACCATAGGGGACAGGTGTTCAAAATGTGTGTGAGCTATACACACTATGGTGATATTGGATAGGCAGTTATTGTGTGGTATAAATATTCAGTTCCCACTTACCTTGCCAATACTTGTGCCCAGGAGCCTTATATCTGCCCATCTTTACCCTCCTGCATTGAGTATGGACTGTTCTACTCACTCACCTTGCCTGTCAAAGTTCACAGCTAATGACAACAGGAAGGAGTGGGCCTGTTATTCCACCTGCATGGCATTATTACAGAGGAAATTAAAATGTTTCTACCAATGGTGTATATACACCCTGGATGTATGATATGTAATGGCCAATGTAAGGCTTTGATGCCACTGGTCAGCCATATTGGCAGTCCCCAGAAAAAGCAGTCCTCCACAAGAATGAATGGAATTTCAATTAAATATTTCAAGGACTTTATGTTTAGCTCACAATATGATTTAAAAGTATGTATTAAGGTGTCTAACAGAATAAATGTGGCAAAAACGAATGTAGACATGAATAAATGCATTTCTATAGCTTCCAAAATATGTTTTACAATGGTGGGGGAGTGCCAAGAGGGAGGCATGGAAGTGTTTGGTTAATGATCTATCCCTTAGGCAAGGGTTGTCATGTTTTACTCTGTTATTACAATGATATAGCATCTATACCATGTAGGCTAATGCCATTCCCCCAATACAAATAGAGTTGGTAGGCTTAGGAATTGCATGTAGGGTGGTCTACACCAATACAAAAGTGTAGGAGCAACAGTTAACCTCAAATGCATTTTCATTCAACCACCAAATGGCGCAAAACGTACACATGCATGATATAGCAAATCGCGCGCAATGATAAACAAGATAAATTGTTTATCATTCTTACCAACTTCAAGAGTAGCTTGGGCCCATTAATCTATCTGACATGTCAACATCAGGTCTGTTGTAATAACATTCAAACATATTGCACACCTCAACAGTAATGTAACAAGTGGCTTTTTACCTGCGTAAAACCGTAACAGGGAGCCAATCTCGGTGTTCGTCCCTTCCTCCTGCACGCGCCACGGATCCTTAAATCCCAGTTTAAAGAGAAAGTCATTCTGGATCTGGAGAGGCCTCTCGTCTTGCCCGAGCCTCCTGACAGCGTCACCATGGAGCTGAACGTAAAGTGTGGGGCTCGTGTCACCTGCTGCGTCTCTATCCTCATCAGCCTCTGCCGAACCTATTTTCAAAGCACGCTGGCCATTGTCAGGGTCTTGGATGTCGGGCCTATTACCTGTCGAATAGACCCGGGACAATGAGCTACCGCTACTACTGGGTGGCAGCCTGCTTAGACCGAGTCTGTTACCTGCTCCCGTATCCTCTGTCAAGTCGTTTAAATGCCCACCGTTGCTAAACGTGTAGTTGGCAGAGACTGTGTTGCCATTCGGGAGAATAGGGTCAATGCTTGTGGTAGGACAGTCGAGCTCCAGTTCATCTGAGGAGCTGCCATAGGTGTCGTGGCCCTCCGTGGCGCTGTCAAAACTAGGGCTCAGGATGGATGCGTCTGTGCCCAGGATCATGTCGTCGCTGAGGGAGTCCCGGTGCTCACTGAGCCGAGCCCCCGAGATGCTGAGGTCATCGAATGCGCTGCTGCTCTCCACGTCCGAACCAGAATTGAGCCCGTAGTTGTCCACTCCGTTCAGCCGCTGTTCTGGATCCTCCTCGTTAGGAGTATCCAGGTTAGAATTAGAATTTTGATCCGACAACGAGTGAGTTATATTATCTTTTGAATCTGAGTCCGGACTCAAAAGTTTTTCATCCTGTTGCTTTTGCAGCTCATAGGCGTTCTCCATAAGCAGTAGTCTCAACTGGTCACTTGGCTTGTCTGATAGGCCGCCCCTGAATTCTGGGGATCCCGAATGGTTGCATTTGATATTAACGTTACCGTCTTCAATAAGTTTGCACTGACTGTCATATAGATACTTCACGTTACAGTTTCCGTTTTGATCAGTCTTTAGGTTGTCTTTACAAAATATACGCAATACAGAGCTCGACTTACTGAGTTTGCTCATACGGAGCGCCATGTCGCCGGCGGTGGTATTGATCGTGCACAGCACCGGCCTAGGATATGACGGCGAGGTGAGTTTGTCGTGGACATGTATGGATCCCCTGTGAAGATCCACTCGCACCCACTCTCTATCTGAAGGCTGCAGTTGCATGTTCTGCCGATGCCTCAGCAACGTCTTCCTATCCAGACTCCGAGTATGCAGAGACGCAGAGGAGAGGGTCGAGTTCATCTTGGCGCCGCAGGCGGCAGTGACAGCCGATGTGGTTGCAGCGGAGAGGTTCCTCTTTAGCCTCCTCCGTCTCAACAGTAGCGAGTTGGAGTTACTGGATAAACTCCGGCCATTCGTAGATGTGCTTCCATTACTTTTATTCGAAGCACTAGAACCCACTGCAGCCTGAGAGGGATTGTTCCCATTTCTAATATCTAAACGAGAGGCCGTCAAATGTACACCACCATCATCCACTGGCGTCCACTGGGCGACAGACAGTCCGCTAGGCTTCTTAAACTTAGTTGCAGTTCTATCTGCCAAGCCTTCGTCAACGACAGCCCGCGCACTTTCCATTTTACAAAATGAAAAGTACACTAGATATCTGTGCGTACGTGGCTTAACATCAGCCTTCTACATTAAAAAAGCGCGACAATAGGAACACAATACAATAAATGTCCGCCGGTTGGGTGGTGTACTTATCCCACTATTCATTCCCTTCTTTGCCTCCGCGCTCCAGTTGGAATCTCCCCCGCGTTCCCGAAAACATTTCAGAGGAAATCCGCTAAAAACAGGTCGGACTCGGAGTGAGAGATCCGTACAAGGGCGGAGACGTGACTGTGTGTCTCATTTAGACCAAAATACTATGGCAGAATATGAAATTAATGTCGGCCGACCTCTTACGCAAATACTGTACGATACATATTCATGAGGTGACAAGATGTGGGAACAACCTTGTATTGCCTTGTGGGAAATGTAATTCAATGTAAGGACATCTACAATCTTTCATGTTGAAATACTGAAGTAAAAACTACATTTCCCAAATAAAGGGCATACCCACAGCAGACAGAAGGGGGCAAGGTTCAGAATGATGTAAATAGATATGTAACACAGAAATACAACTCCCTGTTATTTGGTAGAGAGCCTTATCAGTTCTATGCACATAGATACATTTCTATATGCAACGACCTTTACGCACCGCCCACGTTTTATGCTCGGCCCCTTCTGAGGAATACCCCTCTCGTTGCCTAGTTTTGATAAATGGGATTCAACCTTCTGACTACGCAGGCAAATTACTGTACCTGTGAAATATGCTTGATGCGACTGACAAGTTTAAAACCATTCTATATCAAAATGGGAGACAGAACATGTTTTTCCCCCACAGCATTAATATTAAATACCCCACTTATTTGTCAGCTGTTTTAAGCCAATTTATTTTATGATATGTGCGTGCTTGCATTAAATAGCATGGGGAAATAACGTTCGAGTCTACTCGACCAGTAACGACGAGGGTGAAATAACTTGAGTGGAGCACCATCTCATCAGGACGCCATTTCACAAGGCCACGCCGAATATCTGTCCTCAGTGATATTATATTGTCCTCTTCCACCACCTAGTGGTGTTCCAGCTCTAATTAGTGTCAATCCTGGTCCCGGGGAACGCAGGTTTTAGCTCCATCCCAGGACTTTTTTCTCATTATATTGATGTCATTGAATTTCTCATTTAGTACACTGTACAGTCGACACGGTCCCTAATGGTAATCCATAACCCATCATCACTGTGTTAGTAGGCTACAGTGTTAAAACAAGGCTAATAAAAAATAAAACAGTTGCATTTACTTGAGTTAAGCACTTGGCTCCTATAACGAGCATAGGCCGTTGAAAAATGTCTTTCATCCTTCTGTGATCGGGGCAAGTTCTTATCGATCACACCAGTGCTGCCTGCTGTCATTTCTGCTTGGATGTCTTTCGTCCAACAGTTTGAATCCTGGAATTGGGTACAAATGGAGTTTGACTGGATCACTGAAATAATTGACACCTGTGAAGATTGATTGCTGGAAAAATCCTTTTAATAAGATTTCTTGGACATAAACAAATCAGTCTACCCATTACATGCATTGTCTACCTGTGCAAAGTGAAGATCTGACATAGGGTAGGCCATTGGAGAATCCTGTACATAGGTTTTACTATACATTACTACTCAGATTATTCTGTATAATGAAAAGTGCTTTACAAATGTAATAAATTGTCAAAATTGACTTTTTAGTTGGATGAAAATATGTTGACGTGCTTGGAACAGTTATTGGATCTATGAAACCACAAAACACCAACAAGTGGTATATCCAGACTATTTGGGATGAGAGTGAGCTTCCCTGAACTCGTAAAGCAAAGGAATAACCCATAGAATTACATGGTGATTCATTGGAGCTCTGTGGGATAACCTCTTTATGATAGACCGATGAGGTTGTGGTGGTCAACATAAAGATCCAAAAGCATAACTGACACAAACACAAAAGGAAAGCCAAAGTAGTAAGGCAGTATTTTACTCTAAATCACATTAGCTACAATTCCTGGGCAGCCATAAAGACCCAATAGCTGATGTCAATATTGCCATGGTTTGAGAAAACGTGTCTTATAAATGATAGTGAACAGAATGCAAAAGACATAATGACGTTTAATAGAGAGACAGACAAGGCGGTCATTCACATTGTAAATGGAAAGGAATCCCTATTTCCACAATAAATAAAATCACTTTCAAATTAAATTCTCAACAAGTACATGTAACAAAAGTTCATGACTGAATTCATATTCCTCAATTCCAACATGACACCATCCTCATACTATGCTCTGTGGTTAAGTGGTCTGTCAAAAGACAGAGAGGAGCCCCCTCAAGATGTTGATCAAAGCGTTAGGATTCTATACAATGCCCAAAACGGTTTGAGGCAAACATGATGACGTGGTTGTCATGATGCTGGAATCAACAAGGATGCTGATTCGAGCAGAAAACATGACCCCATCATCTCTTGAAGAATCTACTGATTTAAGTTGTTCCAATGAAATTAGGAAAAACAAACAGGGACATTGGGAAAGAGAATAACCTGTGTAATAAATGAAGCAATAAGTAATATGTGGAGAATAAACTAACATTTTATATAATATAATGACCCATGTTTACCTGATAACCAAACATATGTGCAATACCTTCTATGTTCCGAAATGTTTTCGTAAATTTCATTGGGCCTCAACTACAAAGACGTTAAAAATGACAGAGGATGTCTTTTTGTTGTGCATTTTCCAAATACATTAATACCTTAGGTGGCCAATCAGGCCCTTCCCCATATCTAATCTACATCTTATGACAAGCAAACATTTTCATATTTCAACTATAAGAGTAATGCGTAGCATTTTAAAACAACTCAAAACAGTGGCCAATAGGATTTCAATCCCGATATTCCCATTGGGGCCTTGCCATTTTAGGAAACAACAAAAAATAAATGGAGAGGAACATTTACAAGGAAACTAAAAAAGGTTTTCATACAGTTTGCCAAGCAGCAGAAAGAATATTGCTTGTTCTTAAATATACAGAAAAGACTGAAAAATAAATAGAGTGCAGTGCACTCACGTCAGCAGAGTTCATTAAACATAAGACTGCAAAATGAGAAAAGCTTAATTGTCAACAGTAAAAAGCATAAAGTATCCTTGGATGGCGAGCCACATGTACATCCTAAATGGAACCCTATTCCCTATGTAGTACACTACTTTTAACCAGGGCCCATATGTGTCTCTGGTCAAAAGTAGTGTACTATATAGAAAACAGGATGCGATTTGGGACACATAATAGCTCTTCTCTGAAGGAGTCTATATTCAAACATCAGAGACCTGTGACATCCCCTAAAGCCACATAACCCACAGTTTAAAATCAAAGTGCCACTTTTAAAAATAAAAATGATATAAAAAGCTATTCAACCTTAACACATACAGTCAGTGCATTATCTGCCAGCTACATTTTTCATTAAGGTTACCCTTTCATCCTTTCAGGATCCCGACATGACAGTATTGAAGCGTGATTCTATTTAAAATGTTACTTCATACCTCTGTATAAACACAATGTATATTTAGAGAGTGTAAACAAAACATTGTCTGCACTCTCAAATTCACAGTTAGCAATAGATATCAACATTGTCGGTACAGTGGGAACTGAACTGACCACCATGGGGAGAAGTAGAGGTGGGATTGCATGGTCATGACAGGGTGAACCCCAGAGGGCGCTATGACCTAAGGAGAGAGCACAGAGGGAAAATATTGCACATAATTCTGAAATGTTTTATGGACCAGACCCCTCACTTCGTTTTCTCTTTAACCATTCAAACACTGTAGATGAATCCACAAACAGCACTAGGTTCATCTTAACAGACCAAGGATAACATTCTCCAAGTGGTTGAAGTCCATCTCTCGCAACGTCCATGGGTAGAGGGAGTAAAAATGTCCTTCCTGATTGAGTGAGGATGTGGAGGCTCCTTCCACCAATAGTGACAAGCCAATGATGAGACAGTGACAAGGGCGGGGCATAGGTACCTGGTAACCATGACAGCCAGTCAATGGAGTAGAGACGGCAGGTGTCCAATCCCAACCAGCCCATCCCACTATCATCATCATCATCCCCAAAGCACTGAGCGCCTTCCTGAGAGCTCAGCACTAAGGTGTGGGACGAACTCGTCAGTCAGTTACATTGAGAAAATTGTGGGAGTTGGGGGGGCTACTAAAGGTGTCCAACTACTGTTTGTCTCTGGAGGGGAAGGTACCGACCGACTGTGTAGCAGGGTATTGAAAAGGCATTTCAAATCAGAAGAAGACATGGCCTTATTGTAGAAATGTGCACCATGTACTGTCTAGCACTTATGGTTCTCAGTGAAGGAACACAGCCAGGCTGTCTGGCGTTCCTATAGACAGTGATGGTCTACGGCCTGTGAAACCTGAGGGAGAAAAGAGCAGGAAAATTCTGTCATTTGTACAAATTCTAAAGGTCACATATTGCAATTCCCTTATTTTAGGGTACTGTAAAAGGTATGACATATACATACATGCATACAGTGCCTCAAATCTAAACACAATAATTCATAATGACAAAGCAAAAAACAGGTTTACAGATTTTTTGGCAATTAAAAATGAAATGAAACTGAAATATCACATTTACATAAGTATTCAGTGCCTTCACTCAGAAATTTGTTGAAGCAGCTTTGGCAGCGATTACAGCATTGAGTCTTAATTATGATGCTACAAGCTTGGCACACCTGTATTTGGAGTTTCTCCCATTCTACTCCGCAGATCCTCTCAAGCTCTGTCAGGGTGGATGGGGAGTGTCGCTGCACAGTTATTTTCAGGTCTCTCCAGAGATGTTCGATCGGGTTCAAGTCCGGGCTCTGGATGGTCCCCTCAAGGACATTGAGACTTGTCCCAAAGTCAAGACAGTTGTCTTGACTGTGTGCTTAGGGCCGTTGTCCTGTTGGAAGGTGAACCTTCACTCCCAGTCTGAGGCCCGGAGCGCTCTGGAGCAGATTTATCAAGGAGCTCTCTGTACTTTGCTCCGTTCATCTTCCCTTGATTCTGACTAGTCTCCCAGTCCCTGCTGCTGAGAAGAGACTTCCGTCTGGCCACTACCATAAAGGCCTAATCGGTAGAATGCTGCAGAAAGGGTTGTCCTTCTGGAAGGTTATCCCAACTCCACAGAGGAACTGTCAGAGTGACCATCGGGTTCTTGGTCACTTCCCTGACCAAGGCCCTCTCCCTCGATTGCTCAGTTTGGCCCGGCGACCAGCTCTAGGAAGAGTTCTTGGTGGTTCCAAACTTCTTCCATTTAAGAATGATGGAGGCCACTGTGTTCTTGGGGACCGTCAATACTGCTGGCATTTTTTAGTACCCTTCCCCAGATTTGTGCCTCGACACAATCCTGTCTCGGAGCCCTTTGGACAATTCCTTTGACCTCATGGCTTGGTATTTGCTCTGACATGCACTGTCAACTATGGGACCTTATTTAGACAGGTGTGTGCCTTTCCAAATCATGTCCAATCAATTGAATTTACCACAGGTGGATTCCAATCAAGTTGTATAAACATCTCAAGGATGATCAATGGAAACAGGATGCACCCGAGCTCAAGGTAACGTTTTTTTATTTTGAATAAATTTGCAAAAAAATCTAAAAATCTGTTTTTGCTTTGTCCTTATGGGATAATGTGTAGATTGATAAGGGGAAAACATATTTAAAATCAATTTTAGAATAACGCTGTAACGTAACAAAAAAAAGGGGTCTGAATACTTTCCAGATGCACAGTACATATCAAGTATTTAAAGGTTTGTAATGAAATTGCTTTTCACCATGCCATTCGGGGATGTGTTCATGCATACAAATAAATACCATTAAAAACATGCTAATGCACAGGTCTTTACCTGGTTAAATGGCGACTTGACTCATGCACTTCCATTTCATGGCTCTTGAAATCGTTGAGTTCCTTCCGTATGGCTGCCTGTGAAGGACAAACAGGTTGCAAGGGGAACAAAGGGTTAGTGCTCAGACACTTAGAAAGTCACTCAGTCTTGCTCAGACTCCTTTTAAATGCATAATTTACTCTCATCTTAAGGTCAAGAGTGAATAAACTAAATTCTCTCCATTAAAACACACTTCTTCCTTGGTCTCCATCTTTTTCCCTCCCGCTGGTTTGAGGAAGCAACAAAGAACCTTCAATAATCTCCACCCTGCTGCTCATTGCTCAGTCTTGTACTCAAGGTAGCACCTCATTTGTGCACCATGTTAAATCAGTATCGCAACATTCACAAGGGTTGTGTGCTTAGAAAAACATTACATTTAAGCCTGTACAAAATAATGAAATGCATCCTCTCGTACCTCCCCCTTCTTTGCACCATTTGGGATAACAGCACCGGAAGCAACCTTTTGTGGTGGTTGTATTGTACAACAAAGACAGTTTCTTAAAACAAAATTGTGTACAAGCACATCTGATTAGATGCAATGTATTCTTTAAATGATCCCATCCCCAAAAAAGACTTCTTCTAGGAACAAAATGTGGTGGCTCAGTCAGGTCTAAGATAATCCCCCTGACATGTTCTGACACAGGCTGGTGATGTCACAGACAAGTCTAATTAGCAGGATGACACAGGGGAACGTCTCATCGCCTGAACAGGACGATGCTACTGGACTGAAAACAGGAATACAAAAGCCCTGACCTCTGGTAGACGGCAGGAACAAATCTAATGTTATCGGAGCATGTGCAGTTAGTGGAGGCTGAGGGATTCCGAGGCGCCGCCTGTCTGTCCCTTCATTATTATCTTATGTAATAAGGAATGTTGTGTAACTAGCTGCCGTGCTTTTGCACCTTAACGGTCCCCAGGTGTTGACCCCGTATGCTCGGATTCCACCGGTACCGCCAACGTCATCGGGATGACAGAGGAGAAAAAGGAGAGCGGCTCGCTCTTCTAAGTAATACACAGTCCATTAAAAGTCAGAACCATGTTCTGACGGCCGGGAGGATCGCTTGGGGGTGTATACTCTCGGAGCGGTAAACAAAAGGGGGGGGGGGGGAAGAAATCATCTGAACTAATAAACAGCAGCCTGGAAGTGCTGTAAGGAGAGACAATCTCCTGGCATTATACTTCTTTGAGCTCTGAACTGAAGGGTGGAGATTGATTGATCCAGGGCAATCTGCAGAGGGGCTGCTACCACGGCTGCCAATGTTGTTACTGCTATAACAGCAGAGGGGAAGTACAACAATACAGACCAACAGACTTTCGACCTTTGAGTTGGGCTGGGGAAAATCTAAATGATAATAGATATGCGAGGTCAAGTCGCTCATGTACTCCCCAGGGCTGTGTCTATGTACAATAGGATAACAAGATTCTCTGCAGCATAAACCAACTTCAAAGAAGCTAATACCATACCTCATACCAGTATACACAACCTCAAAGGCCATTTGATGCTAAATGACACCACTTGACAAAATACTAAATAAATAGTGGGAAGAAAAAGTATGTGAACCCTTTAGAATTACCTGGATTTCTGCATAAATTGGTCATAAAATGTTCTGATCTTCATCAAAGTCACAACAATAGACAAACACATTCTGCTTAAACGAATAACAAACAATAATATGTTTATGTCTTTATTGAAAACACCGCGTAAACATTCACAGTGCAGGTTGGAAAAAGTATGTGAACCCTTAGATTTAATAACAGGTTGACCCTGTATGTGACCCTGCAACAATAACCTCAACCAAACGTTTCCTGTAGTTGCGGATCAGACCTGCACAACGGTCAGGAGGAATTTTGGGCCATTCCTCTTTACAAAACTGTTTAAGTTCCACAATATTCTTGGGATGTCTGGTGTGAACTACTCGAGGTCATGCCACAGCATCTCAAAATCGGGTTGAGGTCAGGACTGACGGCCACTCCAGAAGGTGGATTTTCTTCTGTTCTTGATGTCCTTGTGTATTTTCGTTTGTTGCATCACCTAACTTCTGTTGAGCTTCAATTGGCGGACAGATAGCCTTACATTCTCCTGCAAAATGTCTTGATAAACTGAATTTTTCCATCGATGATAGCAAGCTGTCCAGGCCCTAAGGCAGCCCCAAACCATTATGCTCCCTCCACCATAGTTTACAGTTGGGATGAGGTTGGTGTGCTGTGCCTTTTTTTCTCCACACAGTGCTGTGTTCCTTCCAAACACCACAACTTTAGTTGTTTCATCTGTCCACAGAATATTTTGCCAGTAGCGCCTTGGAACATCCAGGTGCTCTTTTGCGAACTTCAGATGTGCAGCAATGTTTTTTTTTGACAGCAGTAGCTTCTTCCATGGTGTCCTCCCATGAACACCATTCTTGTTTAGTGTTTTACGTATTGTAGACTCATAAACAGAGATGTTAGCATCTTCCAGAGATTTCTGTAAGTCTTTAGCTGACACTCTAGGATTCTTCTTAACCTCATTGAGCATTCTGCGCTGTGCTCTTGCAGTCATCTTTGCAGGATGGCCACTCCTAGGGAGAGTAGCAACAGTGCTGAAATTTCACAATTTACAGACTGACTTCTGGAGATACTTTTGTAACCCTTTCCAGCTTTATGCAAGGAAACAATTCTTAATCTTAGGTTTTCTGAGATCTATTTTGTTCGAGGCATGGTTCACATCAGGCAATGCTTCTTGTGAATAGCAAACGCAAACTTTTGTGAGTGTTTAGGGGGAAGAGCAGCTCTAACCAAAATCTCCAAACTCATCTCAGTGATTCAACTCCAGGTTAGTTGACTCCAATTAGGGGTTCACATACTTTTTCCAACATACACTGTGAATGTTTAAATTATGTATTCAATATAGACAAGAAAAATACAACAATTTGTGTGTTATTAGTTTAAGCACACTGTGTTTGTCTATTGCTGTCTTAGATGAAAATCAAATTGTATGTCAAATTTATGCAGAAATCCAGGTAATTCCAAAGGGTTTACATTTCTTCTTGCTACTGTATGTCTCAAAAGTGATACATTTAGCATTTCCACAAGGATATAGAAATGATCACTAAAACACTACATGTATCTCCTTTTACCCACTCATCCCCACCACTACGTGCCTTGTCGGCTGCCGTGAGGCGGGTCCAGGGTTTGTCTGCCCGTCTGTCGTGTTCCGGGGCATCGGACACCTCTACGTAGTCACTGAAGCGGATCAGGATCTTAGCCTGTCTCAGCTCCTCCACCGTAGGCCTCTGGCTCAGCTGGAACAAGAGAGAGGAACAGAGTGTTGTGGATTATTTGTCTATGGTCTATACTCATCACGTTTGGTATCACAGAGCAAAGGACGCAACATTAACCCTAAGACTGGAAAAGACAGCATTATCAACCGTTACAGAGGAAGTTTATCAGGCCTGAAAGCTAGTTTGCTGAAGGTCCCTCCAACGTCTTTATGAAGCAGCTATACTGTACTCCACATGATAGACTAGTGTGTTGGGATGAGTAGACTGTACAGAGCAAAGACCACTATATCAAATCAAAGTTTGTCACGTGCGCCAAATACAACAGGTAGACCTTACAGTGAAATGCTTACCTTTACCCAGGAGGAGACTTAAGGCCTGAAGGCTAATCCACTGAAGGGAAGCTAAACATCTATACAGCCTGGTTTCTGAAGCCACTCAGTTGCACTGCAAGTTATTGATCCAACGTATTCATTTGATACATGCCATTGCACCAGATATAGCTAGATAGCACATTTTCATCTGTAGTCCCTGGTCAGAAAACAAACCAACATCAATACAATACAAATTCAAAATAAAACTAGTGATTTTGGTTTGACTTTAGTAAATAAATACTACAGTCCCAAGCAACACTACATACCTGCATCTGGGAGTGATAAAGGGCTTCTTGTTTACTAAGAAATGTATGACTACTTGTATGAGGGCATCGTTAGGGTTTGTTCACAAATGCCAGTGCCAAGGACAGAGGACACTACCGTCCCCTGGGATGACCTGGGATATGTAGTGCTGTGACTACCACTGATTTTACACCTTGCTCTCCTCTCACCCAGAGTGAGTAATTGTTGTGCTGTTCGTTTTGCTGTGTGAACAGTCTGTCCTGTCCAACACCTTAAAGAACAACTGTGAGCCTTTGCGGTTAGCACGCTGTTTACCCATAGGGGTTATGCAGTCTTTTTTTAAAGCTATTTTTGTAGTCAGGATGGAATTGGAAGTTTAAAAATATATATATTTTATTTAACCAGGCAAGTCAGTTAAGAACAAATTATTATTTACAATGACGGCCTACCAAAAGGCCTCCTGCGGTGACTACCAAAACACACATCACGACACCACAATACTACATAAAGAGAGACCTAAGACAACAATATAGCATGGCAGCAACACCACATGACAACACAGCATGGTAGCAGCACAAAACATGGTACAAACATTATTGGGCACAGACAACAGCACAAAGGGCAAGAAGGTAGAGACAACAGTACATCACGCAAAGCAACCACAACTGTCAGTAAGAGTGTCCATGATTGAGGCTTTGAATGAAGAGATGCAGATAAAACTGGAAAGAGGAGCGACCCAGGGATGTGTGCTTCATAAAGAGGGTTTCATAAATAAGCATCAACCAGTGGGTCCTGCGACAGGTATACAGAGATGACCAGTTTACAGAGGAGTATAGAGTTCAGTGATGCGTCCTATAAAGTGGTAAAGAACATCTAGTCGCTCGAGAGCACCCTTACCTGCCGATCTATAAATGAAGTCTCCATAATCTAGCATGGGTAGGATGGTCATCTGAATCAGGGTTAGTTTGGTAGCTGGGGTGGAAGAGGAGCGATTACGATAGAGGAAACCAAGTCTAGATTGAACCTTGGCCTGCAGCTTTGATATGTGCTGAGAGAAGGACAGGGTACCATCTAGCCATACTCCCAAGTATTTGTATGAGGTGACTACTTCAAGCTTTAAACCCTCAGAGGTAGTAATCACACCATTCTTCTTACAAAACCATATGACCTTTGTTTTGGAGGTGTTCAGAACAAGGTTAAGGGCAGAGAAAGCTTGTTGGACATTAAGAAAGATTTGTTCTAAAGTGTTTAACACAAAATCCAGGGAGGGGCCAGCTGAGTATAAGACTATCATCTGCAAATAAATGGATAAGAGAGCTTCCTACTACCTGAGCTATGTTGTTGATGTAAATTGAGAAGAGTGTGGTGCATAGGATCAAGCCTTGGGGTACTCCTTTGGTGACAGGCAGTGGCTTAGACAGCAATGTTCTGATTTATACACTGCACTCTTTGAGAGAGGTAGTTAGCAAACTAGGCCAAAGACACCTCAGAGACACCAATACTCCTTAGCCGGCCCACAAGAATGGAATGACCTAGGCAATACAAATAGCAGCACAACATCGTTTGGAATCAAGGGCAATGGTGACATCATTTAGGACCTTAAAGGTTGCAGTGACACAGCTCCTACTTTTTGGAAGCCCCTCTCCTGCCTTACCTTTCGAGTTAATCTGCGTTTTATTTCCCTCTTCTCCTCCAACTCCTCCTGTTCATTGAGCGCTGTGGGAAACACAAGGGGTCAGAGGTTATACCGTGTTTCAGGGCACACATGAGTGCGCTGCGCTGCTTAGGAAACGTTTTCCCACTACTGGAAGGAGAAAAACACCTCATTTATATATATAATGTAGTCGATTAAAATGCAGCACAGAAACATACTTAATATTCCACGTCGCTGAATATCTCAAAGCCTTAAATGGTTTATCATCATCATCATCACATGTTTGTAATGTAGGACTATTTGCATTGCAGAAACAGAAGGGAAATTATCTCTCTCTATCCCCCATTCCCACATGGCTAGTTCTTCCACATTCATTCACATGGGGTTGGTTGGCTGGTGTATGTTACATTAAAATAAAATGCTTCTAGGGAACAAATTAGAATATTCAGACCCAGTTTTGCTCAGAAGAAATACTCCCGTTTCACTAGAGATTACTCTTAGCCTTTTCCATGGACACCCTCCAAACTAATGATCAGATAAGCACCCTCCAGCTTTAGAGTGAAGAAGTTCAAATCAAAAAGGAGGAAGAGGACTGAAAACATTCTATACTTGCTAATTCAAAACACATTACAGAGTTCTGTGTTAATTGCCTAACTATACCACTGTAGTCTTGGTTTGGAGTGCCAGTCCAAACAGAATGTTCCATTTGATAAATGGGCGACAGGTAGCCAAGTGGTGAGCGTTGGGCCAGTAACCTAAAGGTTGCTGGTATGAATCCCCGAGCAGACTAGGTGAAAAATCTGTCAATGTGCCCTTGAGCAAGGCACTTAAGCTTAATTGCTCCTGTAAGTCCCTCTGGATAAGAGTGTCTGCTAAAATGTAAATAAAAGGCATGCCCCATTTATTTAACCTAGGCTATGTTGTGGGGGAGACTAAAATTTCAGGAATGGCACACCCCGCTTATCCTCTCCGTACACACACACTGCCAATCACAGAGCAACCTCTGGGAGACCAAGGCACTGCTGGTAAACCGGTCTTTGATGAAAGCAGGGGAGCCCAAGCTGCTATCGCCTGCCTGCGTCTCTCTGATACGGAGTGTGTTTGAGCTGAGAAACCAGCCTCCTTGGCCCTAGCCAGAATCCTGAGGGAACCACACCGCCTTGCCTTCCTCAGATGAAGGAGAGAGAAGAAAGGCAAGATGTGTTCCACTGGCTCCAGGATAAGTAGGCCTCTGAAATAACCAGGGCAACTGTGGTTCGAGGCGGCTTGCATAAAATACTTATTAAATGTGGAATAATATGGTACATTAGGGTAAGTCAAGTCACTGGGAATAGTTGTACAAGGGATAACATTAGTGGTTTAATAGTGAGGTGATTATTATCAGTAAATTGAAACTGTCTATATAAATGATAATATGTTATAATGATAGGTTCAGAAGGTAGAGGTACATACAGTACTCACGTTTCAGGATATTCCTCTGTTCCAGTTCCTCAGCACTGGGCCTCTGACTCAACTGCCTGCACAAACACAACCAAACACACAGTCAAGTCAACAGTCAAAATCAACCTGAGATGGATAGTACAAAAACCAAACATGATAAACCCCCTGAACAACAAAGCAAACGTTGTCAACTAGCCAAATCTCCATAGATGACAACAGTACTAAACATGGGCAACTCAACCTACATGGATAGTAGGGCTGGGAATTGCCAGGGGCTTCACGATACTTAGGTGCCGATACGATATGCATTGCAATGCACAAGATTTTATATGTATTGTGATTTGATGTTCTAAACATATTGCTCACTATATGTCAGCTGCAGAGAGACGAGAGAGCATGAGGAAACAAGTTTTGATCAGTCATGGAATAAGTGCTAAAAACATGTTGGCTCACTATTTAAAATGATGGATAAACTATAGGATGAAAAATCAAGAGTTGTGGCATAGGTACAGCCGACTAGTGCTAGTTAACGCTACCTAGCAAAAAATACATATTTTTTTTACAAATTTATACTTTGAGTCTACAGAAACGCATGCAAACATGGATATTTCGCAGTCAATTTAAACTAAGCAGCTCACTTTCAATTTCATGCGCGTTCTCAGGACAAAGTCCATATCCAAATCACATGACAATTTTTTATCTGTTTCTCTTCCTACTCATCTAGCCTGCGGTAACTTCTCTTTTAGAGGACTCCATCCAGCCAGTGTTATCTAAGTGACATTTTGAGTGACAGCTTGAGTGCCAGCCAGCACCAGGGTGATAGCTATGGCTGAGTTGGCATGTCAGGACGGATGGCATCTCAGTCACTACAGAAATCTACATCTATTCTTTGACAGACATGAATAGAAACTGACTGGATTCAAGGCAGTGAGCCGCAATATTCTGTGTGCAGGGCTCATTCCTTTATCTCAGTTATTTTATTTAGACCAGTATTTTCAAGGTCAGGATGTGCAAATCACCCTCATTTATTTCCAGACATAACACCAGTTACGAAATCTGGTTTATTCACACAAAAGTATATGCTGTAACAATAGCATACAACCATGCCCATCTCTCTATCCCTGCTCCTAGTTACTTTGTTTAGGGAAGTCACATTAAGATTAAATTTTTTTTCTAGTTGATCCAGTGACTTCTGCACCACGGAGGGGTAGAGCAAGAGATATGGAGAAAGAAAAAGAAAATAGGGGAGTGAGAATGTATGACTGTTTGCAAGCAGTTAAAAGATGAAGAGTCTACGCTATTAAAAGATTCCATTCCTAATTTATGCCAAGAGAGCGAGAAATCTTGTATCAAATTTCTTTGACATCAAGCGCCTGACATGATTGGCTGAATATGGTATGACATTCTAACAAGGTTGGTGAAAATTCTTTTCATTTGGGTTTTTAGGAATAAGCTCTGAACACAGCAGAAGTAGCTATTCAGACTGAGGTTTCTGCAGGAGCCTACATGACGGGCGTTTGCTGCTACAATGTCCAGGACCCAGAGTTACTCAAGTTACAGAGAGACTGATTGGTTCGCCTTGTGTTGCCTCATCTCAGTGTCTCGCTTGGCTGCACGCGTCCCGGAGAAACAAGACGGTGAGTCTGCCGGGCGTCTCCACTTCTGCTCAGCGTTCTGCAGATCTACACAGACACACGCCGGCGCCGACCTCAACCCAACCTCAGACAGTCTGACTGACCTCCGCACTTGTCCCAAATCATAAATTCATCATCGTTATACAAGAGGCCATTGCCATAATCATAAGGAATTACACAATAAATTATGAAATTACCAATATGAAAATCTATTATACCATCTATTAAGTCTCCATCACAATAAGGAGAGAGGAGGAAATGGCTAATGTCACAATGACCTCCTTCAGGATTAGAACCATCCATTTGTATTGGCGTGCCACAAAGAGATCTGCTACAGAGGAGCACAATGCACATGGCAAATAGCATGAAATTGGGAGTCATGACGCTGATAGTGTGTCCCAAGTGGCACCCTATTCCTTATATAGTGCACTGCTTTTGACCAGGGCCCCAAAAGTAGTGCAAAACATAAGGAATAGGGTGCCATTTAAGATGCATACAATGGCACTGCGTAAAGGATACAGAGACAGGGAGCATTCTGGGAACAACATAATGCCTTCTGGGAACAACACACCATGTGCCAATCACAGCATGGAATAGTGGCAGAGTACGCCCTCTTCTCTTTCACATTAAACCATGATGTTCCCTCTCTTTAACACCCAGTCATCTTCTTCCCTCTTCTACTCCCTCTGTTCCATCCTGTCCACCTCTTCATTTACTACCATCTCATTGTTTCCCTACTGGCCAGGCCTGTTCTGTCCAAACAGCATCCTGTTCAGTGATGGTAGATTCAAATCAAACCATAGATTCATTGACAAAGACTGCATGGCTCGGTCATGTTCACCTTGGATTAAAAAGAACCCATCTGTATATTGCCATATTCAAATTGAATGTGAAACAATGAAAAGTGTTACTGCTGTGTTTATATGAATGTGTAATCACTTCATATGGGCTTCTAAGGTGTCTGTTCCCTTACCACTGAATGTGTGTGCTGGTGCTGTATGTGTGAGAGCTGTTGGTGTGTGTGAGAGAGAGAGAGCCGTCAGTATAGCGAGTGTGTGGAGGAGTGGTGTGGTAATGCCTTGGCACATGTCACCGTGGTGATTCAGTGAGCGAGGGAGGACGGCAGGCAGTGGGAAGAAAAGAGGGAGGGAAAGAATGTAGAGCGAGACGGAGAGTTGATGCATTGCTGAAATTAGGTCAGCTCAGTTCTCAGTGCCCCTCTTAACGAGGTGGAGGGTTAATCTTTAAACGGATGGAAAGAAAATACAACTAAACTGATGGAAAAGTGTTTTGATAAAAAGGAGGCTTCCATTGCGCTTTTAAAAAGCCAGATTAGTCATAGCTAGTTATGTTAGTGGGGATATCAGACCATTTTCCCAAAGTAGGTCACAGTGCAATATTTGGCTGTTGACAACCGTTTCCTGAAAGCTCTGTTATAGAGGAGAAATGGACACGCCTTTCAAAACACATCAGAGAGCTGTTGGCATTTCAGAAGAGGCATGCCTTGGTCTAGTGCTACATTAAAGATGTTGAAGATATTTAACATATCAAATGGACACGTCGCTCTATTTATGAAAATACAATGGCGTCAACAGATGAAAACTGAAAAGCTCAACTGAAAAGATCCTGGTCCACCTTTCAATCCTCCTCGGGCAGGTTTTGTGTGTGCGCGCGTGTGCTCCCTCTCTCACCGTGTGAGCTTGGTGCCTATCTGCTGCCTGGACTCCAGCCTCTCCTCATCAGTCTGCATGGGCAGGATGTTCTTCTCTTCCAGCTCGCTCTTAGATGGACGGTTACTCAGCTTGACAGCCAGAGAATCCTTCCTCAACACTTTCAGACCCAGGGTACCTAGACACAGACACCAGGAGTTAAAACACAACATTAACCTAACGTGTGTGTGTCCACCATGGTGATCTTACTTGTAAAGAGCGAGTCATCATCCTCGTCATCATCTTCATCATCCTCATCATCCTCATCATCCTCGTTTTTGTACATGCTGGGCAGGTCCTCATAGTCAGACTCGTTGGGCATGTTCTCTTTGTCGTCCTCGTCGATGACCTCAGAGGGCACCTGGCTTCTGTCCAGAAGACTACACTGACCAGAATGCATTGCATTGCTGCAGGGAGAAGAGGCCATGAGGTAAGTGTTAATGTTAGTGGTAAAGATGGATAGAAGAGATTAATATGAAGATTCAATCTACCACTTTTCCTTTCCCAGTGTGAATCTAATGGTTGCTATAGAAATGCAACAATGTGCTGTAGAGAGCCACTATGATCATGACTCTACAAGTGGTTGACTCATTCCCTATCTCCTGTGTAGTCATCTGAGAAAATGGCAGTCTGAATGGAATTGCCTTGACGCAGTCGATGTGCGAGTTCGAGGCTGTGCCATTTCTGGATCATGGTCATTAGCACCAAATTGTCCACCTTGACTTGCAGCCATTGAGCTAGTGAGACAGACAAACATATCTGGTTATCCGAGCAATAGGTTCCTAGCAGGGAGGTCAGTCTGACTGCCACATTAGTCTACATACCATTAGAAAAGGTTGGTGACCACTGATCGGAGTCAAAATCATTTTCAGCGTCAAAAAGCAAGCAGAGATCTAGCGTTCAGAATAGTTTAAAAACACTACTTGAAAAAAATTGAAGCCTATGCAACATTACCTTATAATTAGGATTGTGCTTATAGGATTGTGCAGTAGACCTAATACATTAAATCACAGCATATTGGCTATACTTGGTCTGCCAGTATTGTTATTCTCAGACTATACTATATTATGTATCAAAACTCAAGCTTTGATAAAAAAAAATAGATAAGTTGTATCACTTGTGAGGCACAGCTGAGCATAAATTGAAATAAATGATTTTACTGAACTGATGGTACCAGCATCCGATGCTCAGTCTCAGCGGAGGGAGAGCGCAGCAGAGGGCACCTGCTCTCTCATTTCCTCCGGTGAGACTGACCAGAGGGGACAGTCGTCCACCTGATGGCGAAACTCGAGTCACACCACATTATTTCTACCTCATGCACAAATTCATGTTGTTCCTATGACCAGAGAAAGTGAAATATTCCTCAATTTAAAAATTGACGTGAGCTACTAATAATAAAACGCAGGCCTAATGATAACTAATTCATTCCAGATGCAGTGCTGGTTGTAGCGCGAGTGAAATTAGGGAGAAGCACATTATGTTTTGTAAAAGTCTTGAATATAAAAAAAAAAAACTTTTGACAGTGCTGTATAAAAACTTAAACATGAACTCACTCAAAAACAGTATTCTTTGACAGTCTCTCTCTGGTCAATGTTTTAAAAGTTATGAAATCTCACGTAGACTAGTATCAAACTTTGCTGTGGGGTTGTGGAAGCTGTAGGCACAGTGATTTGAGCTATCCAATTGGCCAGCACAGTAGGCACACTTGATTTAGCTCTCCTGGGTCGCCGGGTAGGCAGTGTTCGTCCCTTCAGATAAATTAAATGGTTCGAAATGGGAACACCTTGCCTACCCAGCACGCTGGGCTTCTGAATCAAGTGCACCTGCCGCCAACAGTGCAAAAAATAGGAACGCAAGGCTTTATCGTTGGCTTTTCTACAGAAATGTTTGGTGATTGACTAGGAATGCCTTGAAGATCACGGTTGGTGACCACTGCATTAGATAGTTGCCCATATCCTTCCATCCACAGACCATTCAGGTTCAAAGAAACAAAGTTGTCAATCAACTGGGTTGATGAGGGGCTGGTTCCATACTGTAGTCAGTTGTAGAGCGGGGTTTAAATCTACATATCAGACAGCCCACACTGCTATCACGCTATGACTAATCACAAGCCCCTGCTGTGAGAGCCCACTAGGGACCATTCAGCTCACCATGAGACACGCAAAGCAAGCAATCAGAGGACCAGGGAGGGACTGTGTGTGTGCATGAATAAGAGGATCCCCTGCTGTGAGATGGTATCATACTCATGCATACATAGTCAACCTGAATGAATAAGAGGTCTGATATTTGGTTGCAGAAATAAGAGATTCTAGTTGTTCTACACTACCCCTCTACACATGATATTCCAGTCTATACAAATGATACGATAATACTGGCTGTACCAACTCAATTCAGTTGAAAGATAAGGGAGAACAGCTGATCGATTCATTCTGGTCTAGTTTTTTTGTCCCAATTTTGAGATATTTGCGACCAAGTGTTACATAAAATAGAGAGAAATTACGTCCAATTCCCCAATACATTTCTCCGTATTCATTTGGCCAGTGTCTGCTAGGGGGAGGGAGGACAGGCTGTGGCATCAGTTGTGCCAGGCTTGCCTCTGGAGGCGGCCTGTGTGCCATGGTGCCACACAGTCTGCTATCAAAGTGGGCCACTCTGTCGCAGTGGAACGGGGCGAGCTGGGTCAGACCTCTACATCAAAGCCACATGGTGGCAGCCTGACCCCAATATCACCAGGCAGGGGTGATCTGACCTACAAACCAGCTGGACCCACTATACTGAACAGATAGTGTGTCTTCAATACATACAAGTCTTCACATTTGATTAATTTACCTACGGTGAGTGTCGGAGACAGAAATATATGATATAGAACGGATGTTACACTTCACTCCCATCATAAAGTTGTACCATCTAAACTCTTCATTTCTACCTGCAACGTCCTGAACAAAAGCTATACAACCATAAAGATACATAATGGTTTTATTTAATAATGTGTATACAACAACTCACTTCTCCAGCCTCTGCAGGTTGAAGGCCAGCGTCTTGTTGAGCTCCTCGATTATGCGGCTGGGGGCATGGCCTTGCATGGAGCCGTACTGCAGATGGAGCTGGTGGCCTTGGTTGTGTGCGTGTCCGTGGTTATGGTGCTTCCCGCCCCCCTGGAGCCCCTGGTGGAGGTTGGCTAGGGATGTGAGATGCGAGGGCAGCAGAGGGCCATGGTGGAGGGGATGGCCTTGGAGGTGGCCATGGGGAGGGGGGAACTTCGGCTGGGAGAAGGTGCTGAGGGGAGAGGGTGAGGAGCAAGAGTTGTCCATTCCCCCTTGAGGCACACAGATCATCACTTTCTTGGGAGGTAGAGGAGGAGATAGCTTGCCTCCCTGGCCTGGCATACAAGGCAGCTTCATCTGCTGGCAAGAGTCTGGACAGAGAGACAGATGAGTAGAGAAAGACAGAAACAGGTAAACATCAATGTAACTTTTTTCTGAATAGCAGTAGCAGGGAGTGGAGTGCTTTGACATGTTCATTCTTACACCATGTCTTTTTTTACCCCCTTTTTTCTCCCCAATTTCGTGGTATCCAATTGGTAGTAGTTACAGTCTTGTCTCATCGCTGCAACTCCTGTACGGACTCGGGAGAGGCGAAGGTCGAGAGCCATGCGTCCTCCGAAACACAACCCAACCAAGCCGCACTGCTTCTTGACACAATGCACATCCAACCTGGAAGCCAGCCGCACCAATGTCTCGGAGGAAACACCGTAAACCTGGCGGCCTGGTCAGCGTGCACTGCGCCCGGCCCGCCACAGGAGTCGCTAGTGCGCGACGAGACACTAGCGACCTGCCGGCCAAACCCTTCCTAACCCGGACAATTGTGCGCAGCCCCATGGACCTCCTGGTCGCGGCCGGCTGCGACAGAGCCTGGGCTCGAACCCAGTCTCTGGTGGAGACTGGGTGCCACCCAGGAGGCCCCTTCCACCATGTCTTAACTGGTAAGTGGTGAGTATAAGTAAGACTACAGATTAATGTGTCCTGACCAGGGAAAACGCAGGGCTCTAAGCACAATCACCAAGGCATATTGTAAGAGACGGGCAACAGTTGGATAGAGCAGATCAACATGACAGTGTACAGTAGAATGTCCAGGTTTGATTGAGCAGGGAGAATTAGATTAGGCTATTGCCACTTCTAGCACAGACAGGCAGACAACAGCTGACATGGCTACACTGGGACTTAATGTCACTAATCTCTCCATCCGCACAGACACAGTGTGTGCGCAAATGTGTCTACTGATATAGGTTTATGATTATTCAACTACATAACTGTCTGAACAAACTTTCACTGTGTGTGTGTGTCTCAGAGCTCTGTACTGTAAGCCATTTGCCAGTTCAGTCAATCGTCTATCTCGGTATTCAGTCCCAATGTCCCAGTTGTTGACAGGTCTGGGCCTTAGGTGTACACCTGTGTTTCTCCTTCCTCACTCTCAGGGGAGACAACTACAGGAAGAGCCTGACTCACACCATCCAATCCACTTTCCCTTTGTTGAAGGAGCTCAGCAAATCTCGTTGTGGGTTTCACACGTCTTTGGCACATTAACAGTGCCTTTGTATTAGTCTAACAAGGGGCATCAGTGGCAGGGTCACTGTAGTTGTTGGTGTGTGTGTGCTTACCTGTGCTGTGGTTGGGGATCCTGTTGAATGGTTTGGGGGGCAGCGCAGGGGGCTGTTTGTGGTACATGGGGGTCTTGGCGACGTTGTCCTGAACGTTGCTGGGGAAACCAACAGATTTCTTGGAAGGCAGGACCATGGACGACTTCATACTAGAGGGCTCCCGAGTGCAGACTCCACCCTCCATCGAGGATCGGAACTCCACAGTTGCTGGAGAAAGACAAACACCAATTATAAACATAATGTACAGACAACTGGAAATGAACGGTCTACAAAGGTGAAGAGAACTAATGTGCTGCATCATGCAAGTGAACATGAATGATATGATAGTGACACACAGAGTACACTAAACATTAGGAGCGCCTTCCTAATACGGAGTTGCACCTATCCTTTGCAGTCAGAACAACCTCAATTTGTTGGGGCATGGACTCTACAAGGCATCGAAAGTGTTCCACAGGGATGCTGACCCATGTCAACTCTAAAGCTTCCCATAGACTCTGAACAGCATGGCGCCGACAGAGATGGTTGTTCTTAGGAAACTATGCAGTATTTAGTTATTTTTATTGTATTATTTCTTACTTTGTTACCCCAGGAAATCTTAAGTCTTATTACATACAGCTGAGAAAAACTATTGGATATAAGAGCCACGTCAACCCCACCACCCAGGAAAATGGATTTAATTCCAGTAGGCGATCCAAAACAATGACACCGCAGAAGGGGCAGACGAAACGGCCACCTGGCCAAATTCAAGCTAGGGTTGCCTTCCAGAGAGACAGAGATTGTAACATTCTGTTTCATGGAAACATGGCCCTCTCGGCATATGTTGTCGGAATCGGTTCAGCCACCGGGCTTCTCTATGCATCGTGCCGACAGAGATAAACACCTCTCTGGGAAAAGGAAGGGCAGGGGTGTATTGCTTTACGATTAACGACTCATGGTGTAATCATAACAACATACAGGAACTCAAGTCCTTCTGTTCAACCAATCTAGAATTCCTTACAATCAAGTGCCGGCCATTTTACCTACAAAGAGAATTCTCGTCAGTCAGTCACAGCTGTGTACATTCCCCCTCAAGCAGACACCAAGACAGCCATCAAGGAACTTCACTGGACTATATGCAAACCATATATCCTGAAGCTGCATTTATTGTAGCTGGGGATTTTAACAAAGCAAATATGAGAACAAGTCTACCTAAATTCTTCCAGCATATTGATTGCGCTACGCGCATGCGCAATCCCCTCAACCACTGCTACTCTAACTTCCGCGATGCATACAAAGCCCTCCCCCGCCCTCCCTTCGGCAAATCCGACCATGATGCCATCTTGCTCCTTCCGTCTTATAGGCAGAAACTCAAACAGGATGTACCAGTGACGAGAACCATTCAACGCTGGTCCGACCAATCGGAAGCCACGCTCAAGATTGTTTTGATCACGCAGACTGGAATATGTTCCGGTCAGCCTCAGAACAACATCGACCTATACGCTGACTCGGTGAGTGCGTTTATAAATGTCTGAATATAAACAGTGTAGCTGTTCCCTCCGCAAGGCAATCAAACGAGTGAAACGCCAGTACAGGGACAAGGTGGAGTCGCAATTCAATGGCTCAGACATGAGACATATGCGGCAGGGTCTACAGGAAATCACAGACTACAAAAATAAATGCAGCCACATCAAACACCGACGCCACGCTTCCAGACAAACAAACACTTTCTTTGCCCGCTTTGAGGATAATACAGTGCCACCGTTGCGGCCTGCAAACAAGGACAGTGCCCCCCTCTCCTTCTCCGTGGCTGACGTGAGTAAAACATTTAAACGTGTTAACCCTCGCAAGGCTCCTGGCCCAGACGGCACCCCTAGCAACGTCCTCAAAGCATGCGCAGGCCAGCTGGCTGGTGTGTTTACGGGTATATTCAAATCGCTCCCTATCCCAGTCTGTTGTCCCTACATGCTTCAAGATGGCTACCATTGTTCCTGTACCCAAGAAGGCAAAGAACTGAACTAAATGACTTCCGCCCCGTAGCACTCACTTCTGTTATCATGAAGTGCTTTGAGAGACTAGTCAAGGATCATATCACTTCCACCTTACCGGCCACCCTAGACCCACTTCAGTTTGCATACCGCCCCAACAGGTCCACAGACACAATCGCCATCACACTGTTCATTGACTACAGCTCAGCATTCAACACCATAGTACCCCATAGCTCATCATCAAGCTGGAGACCCTGGGTCTCAACCCCGCCCTGTGCAAGTGAGTCCTGGACTTCCTGACGGGCCACCCCCAGGTGGTGAAGGTAGGAAATAACATCTCCACTTCGCTGACCCTCAACAATGGGGCCCCACAAGGGTGCATGCTCAGCCCCCTCCTGTACTCCCTGTTCACCCACGACTAAGTGGCCATGCACGCCTCCAACTCAAATCATCAAGTTTGCAGACGACACAACAGTAATGGGCTTGATTACCAACAACGACGAGACGTGGTGAGGGCGGAGGTGAGGGCACTCGGAGTGTGGTGTCAGGAAAATAACCTCTTACTCAACGTCAACAAAACAGAGGGAGCACCCCCCGATGCACATTGAAGGGACAGCATTGGAGAAGGTGGAAAGTTTGAAGTTCCTCTGTGTACACATCACATACAAACTGAAATGGTCCACCCACACAGTGTGGTGAAGGTGCAACAGCGCCTCTTCAACATCAGGAGGCTGAAGAAATTTGGCTTGTCACCCAAAACCCTGACAAACTTTTATAGATGCACAATCGAGAGCATCCTGTCTGGCTGGATCACAGCCTGGTATGGCAACTGCACCGCCCTCAACCGCAAGGCTCTCCAAAGGGTTGTGTGGTCTGCACAACGCATCACCGGGGGCCAACTACCTGCCCTCCATGACACCTACAGCACCCGATGTCACAGGAAGGCCAAAAAGATCAAGGACATCAACCATCAGAACCACTGCCTGTTCACACCGCTACCATCCAGAAGGTGAGGTCAGTACAGGTGCATCAAAGCTGGAACCGAGAGACTGAAAAACAGCTTCTATCTCAAGGCCATCAGACTGCTAAACAGCAATTACTATCACAGATATCCTGCTGCCTACATTGAGACCCAATCACTGGTCACTTTAATAAATGCATCACTAGTCACTTTATACCATAATGCCACTTTAATGTTAACATATCTTACATTACTCATACCACATGTAAACTCAGCAAAAAAAAAGAAACGTCCTCTCACAGTCAACTGCAGCAACAGTCAGTCAGTATCTGGTGTGGCCACCAGCTGCATTAAGTACTGCAGCGCATCTCCTCCTCATGGACTGCACCAGATTTGCCAGTTCTTGCTGTGCGATGTTACCCCACTCTTCCAAGGCACCTGCAAGTTCCTGGACATTTCTGGGAGGGGGGAATGGTCCTATCCCTCACCCTCCGATTCAACAGGTCCCAGACGTGCTCAATGGTATTGAGTTCTGGGCTCGTCGCTGGCCATGGCAGAATTGACATTCCTGTCTTGCAGGAAATGCACAGAACGAGCAGTATGGCTGGTGGCATTGTCATGCTGGATGGTCATGTCAGGATGAGCCTGCAGGAAGGGTACCACATGAGGAAGGAGGATGTCTTCCTGTAACGCACAGCATTGAGATTGCCTGCAATGACAACAAGCTCAGTCCGATGATGCCAGTTCTTGCTGTGCGATGTTACCCCACTCTTCCAAGGCACCTGCAAGTTCCCGGACATTTCTGGGGGGGGGGAATGGTCCTATCCCTCACCCTCCGATTCAACAGGTCCCAGACGTGCTCAACGTGCTCACCACCTCCAACTCAATCCCGCTCCAGAGTACAGGCCTCGGTGTAACGGTCATTCCTTCGACGATAAACGTGTTCCGACCATCACCCCTGGTGAGACAAAACCGTGACTCGTCAGTGAACGGCACTTTTTGCCAGTCCTATCTGGTCCAGAAATGGTGGGTTTGTGACCATAGGCAACGTTGTTGCCGGTGATGTCTGGTGAGGACCTGCCTTACAACAGGCCTACACGCCCAGCCACTCTCAGCCTATTGCGGACAGTCTGAACACTGATGGAGGGATTGTGCGTTCCTGGTATAACTCAGGCAGTTGTTGCCATCCTGTACCTGTCCTGCAGGTGTGATGTTTGGATGTACCGATCCTGTGCAGGTGTTGTTACACGTGGTCTGCCACTGCAAGGACGATCAGCTGTCCATCTCGTCTCCCTGTAGCGCTGTCTTAAGCGTCTCAGTACGGACATTGCAATTTATTGACCTGGCCACATCTGCAGTCCTCATGCCTCCTTGCAGCATGCCTAAGGCACGTTCACACAGATGAGCAGGGACCCTGGGCATCTTTCTTTCGGTGTTTTTCAGAGTCAGTAGAAAGGCCTCTTTAGTGTACTAAACTGTGACCTTAATTGCCTACCGTCTGTAAGCTGTTAGTGTCTTAACGACCGTTCCACAGGTGCATGTTCATTCATTGTTTTTGCTGAGTTTATACCATCTATTGCACCTTGCCTATGCCGCTCGGCCATCCATATACAGTGGGGAGAACAAGTATTTGATACACTGCCGATTTTGCAGGTTTTCCTACTTACAAAGCATGTAGAGGTCTGTAATTTTTATCATAGGTACACTTCAACTGTGAGAGACGGAATCTAAAACAAAAATCCAGAAAATCACATTATATGATTTTTAAGTAATTAATTTGCATTTTATTGCATGACATAAGTATTTGATCACCTACCAACCAGTAAGAATTCCGGCTCTCACAGACCTGTTAGTTTTTCTTTAAGAAGCCCTCCTGTTCTCCACTCATTACCTGTATTAACTGCACCTGTTTGAACTCGTTACCTGTATAAAAGACACCTGTCCACACGCTCAATCAAACAGACTCCAACCTCTCCACAATGGCCAAGACCAGAGAGCTGTGTAAGGACATCAGGGATAAAATTGTAGACCTGCACAAGGCTGGGATGGGCTACAGGACAATAGGCAAGCAGCTTGGTGAGAAGGCAACAACTGTTGGCGCAATTATTAGAAAATGGAAGAAGTTCAGATGACGGTCAATCACCCTCGGTCTGGGGCTCCATGCAAGATATCACCTCGTGGGGCATCAATGATCATGAGGAAGGTGAGGGATCAGCCCAGAACTACACGGCAGGACCTGGTCAATGACCTGAAGAGAGCTGGGACCACAGTCTCAAAGAAAACCATTAGTAACACACTACGCCGTCATGGATTAAAATCCTGCAGCGCACGCAAGGTCCCCCTGCTCAAGCCAGCGCATGTCCAGGCCCGTCTGAAGTTTGCCAATGACCATCTGGATGATCCAGAGGAGGAATGGGAGAAGGTCATGTGGTCTGATGAGACAAAAATATAACTTTTTGGTCTAAACTCCACTCGCTGTGTTTGGAGGAAGAAGAAGGATGAGTACAACCCCAAGAACCCATCCCAACCGTGAAGCATGGAGGTGGAAACATCATTCTTTGGGGATGCTTTTCTGCAAAGGGGACAGGACGACTGCACCGTATTGAGGGGAGGATGGATGGGGCCATGTATCGCGAGAGCTTGGCCAACAACCTCCTTCCCTCAGTAAGAGCATTGAAGATGGGTCGTGGCTGGGTCTTCCAGCATGACAACGACCCGAAACACACAGCCAGGGCAACTAAGGAGTGGCTCCGTAAGAAGCATCTCAAGGTCCTGGAGTGGCCTAGCCAGTCTCCAGACCTGAACCCAATAGAAAATCTTTGGAGGGAGCTGAAAGTCCGTATTGCCCAGCGACAGTCCCGAAACCTGAAGGATCTGGAGAAGGTCTGTATGGAGGAGTGTGCCAAAATCCCTGCTGCAGTGTGTGCAAACCTGGTCAAGAACTACAGGAAACGTATGATCTCTGTAATTGCAAACAAAGGTTTCTGTACCAAATATTAAGTTCTGCTTTTCTGATGTATCAAATACTTATGTCATGCAATAAAATGCAAATTAATTACTTAAAAATCATACAATGTGATTTTCTGGATTTTTGTTTTAGATTCCGTCTCTCACAGTTGAAGTGTACCTATGATAAAAATTACAGACCTCTACATGCTTTGTAAGTAGGAAAACCTGCAAAATCGGCAGTGTATCAAATACTTGTTCTCCCCACTGTATGTACATATTCTCAATCACCCCTTTAAATTTGTGTATATTAGGTAGTTGTTGGGGAATTGTTAGATTACTTCGATATTACTGCACTGTCAGAACTAGAAGCACAAGCAGTTCGATATACCTGCATTAACATCTTCTAACTTTGTGTATGTGACAAATAAAATTTGATTTGTATCAAGTTGGCTGGATGTCCTTTGGGTGGTGGACCATTCTTGATACACACAGGAAACTGTTGAACGTCGAAAAACCCAGCAGCATTGCAGTTCTTGACACAAACTGGTACGCCTGGCACATACTTCCATACCCCGTTCAAAGGCCTTAAATATTTTTTCTGGCGCCTTCACTCTCAATGGCACCCATACACAATCCATGTCTGAATTGTCCAAAGGCTTAAAAATTCTTCATTAACCTGTCTTCTACCTTTAATCTACACTGATTGAAGTGGATTTAACAAGTGATATCAATAAGGAATCATAGCTTTTACCTGGATTCACCTGGTCAGTCTCATGGCAAGAGCAGGTGTTCTTAACGTTTTGTACATTCAGTGAGAACATACAGAAATCCTCCCAGACAGGTGTTTTGCGCCCATCGTTTCTTGTTGTGTCAACCGCAACGCACCAGAGCGCCTTGTTCCCGTCGCTTCAGGTCTGACAGCTTCTATTGGACCAATTCCTCACATATAAAAAAAAGTTATGAAATGGTTGCATAATGACTGCAACACCTTGGAGGTGTAACTGGGAGACCTGGTAGGGAGACAGACTGATGTATGACACATGGGACCTCATATGGGCTGTCAGATGAGAAAAGTCCCTATTGTGACCACAAGTTAATAGCAGTAGTGCAACTTTTCTTGGTTGACTTTCAAAAGCCTTTTCCTCATGCACACTGTCAGGTAAGAGACCGTTGTTTCTAAGGACCACGAAAGCTGAGATGCAATGAGTAAGCCTAATACAGCACGAGCCAAATCAGGCTGAGAAACAGTCGTTCCAATACAAGGACAAGGTTTGAGAGGGATCAGACAATCCTCTCCCTTTCCCAGGTGCTATCAATACAAAGGATGAAGGGTGATTTGGAACACAGTAGGCTACTACAAAAACAACCATTCATATTGTAGAAAACAACTTACGTTATCACTATCGCTGTAATTTTCATTAACCAACACTCCCATGTGAGTGCTACAGTAGGAGGGTTTGGACACAGACAGTTGGGGTGTTACATTAAATCCAGGCACATGCAGCACCACTCGTGTCAGCCAGTTAAAAGCTGATTACACGCCAGCAGCCAAATCAGAGGAGAGATTAACAAATGTTTTGGGAACTGATGTGATTAAATCAATTCTGATTAATGAAATTCAATCTATTTTCCCTTTCAAATGACAGCTAATGGCAAGTCTCATAAGACCTCCATCCAGAAAACATACATCAACCATTTACGCCAGCAGCACTGGCAAGGCACCTCCTACTCTGTTCAATAACTCAAGTCATACTTAATTTCAGGTTCTTCAGTGATGAGTATAAAAACTACTTACAACTATTCCCCACAATCAGAACAAATCATTTTCAGCATAAGAGAAAGTGGATTTTCCCCAAAATAGTTAAGTGGTGATATAAACTAACAAACAAACAATCTTATCCAGGATGAGACTGGATTGGTAAAATGGAAAAAAATAAACAAGCTAGTCCAGTGACAGCAGATGTATTATTAATCAAATGGCGAGCCGGACTATTTGCTTCGAACCCCCTTTATTATTTTTTGCAGTGACTCTGCACACTCACTGGTCAAAGGTCAAAGGAATTGTCCAAAAAGCTCAGAGACAGGATTGTGTCGAGGCACAGATCTGGGGAAGGGTACCAAAGCATTTCTGCAGCATTGAAGGTCCCCAAGTACACAGTGGCCTCCATCATTCTTAAATGGAAGAAGTTTGGAACCACCAAGACTCTTCCTAGAGCTGGCCGCCCAGCAAAACTGAGCAATCGGGAGAGAAGGGCCTTGGTCAGGGAGGTGACCAAGAACCCGATGGTCACTCTGACAGAGCTCCAGAGTTCCTCTATGGAGATAGGAGAACCTTCCAGAAGGACAACCATCTCTGCAGCACTCCACCAATCAGGTCTTTATGGTAGAGTGGCCAGATGGAAGCCACTCCTCAGTATAAGGCACATGACAGTGCGCTTGGAGTTTGCCAAAAGGCACCGAAAGACTCTCAGACCATGACAAACAAGATTCTCTTGTCTGATGAAAACAAGATTTAACTCTTTGGCCTGAATGCCAAGCATCACGTCTGGAGGAAACCTGGCACCATCCCTACGGTGAAGCATGGTGGCGGCAGCATCATGCTGTGGGGATGTTTTTAGTGGCAGCAACTGGGAGACTAGGGAAAGATGAATGGAGCAAAGTACTGAGAGATCCTTGATGATGTCCTGAGCGCTCTGGAGCAGGTTCTCAGGCTGGGGTGAAGGTTCACCTTCCAACAGGACAACGACCCTAAGCACACAGCCAAGACAATGCAAGAGTGACTTCGGGACAAGTCTCTGAATGTCCTTGAGTGGCCCAGCCAGAGCCCGGAATTGAACCCGATCGAACAGCTCTATATTTATTGTAGCCAGCAGTAAGTACCAGTAGTATAGCAATGGTTTAGGAAACTGGCTCGTGTTCTGACAAGTTGTCCACAGAGAGGGAGGCAGAATGCTTACTTCACCCATCAGCATCTCTTAAACCCTGATGGACTTTCTACTTCCTCAGAAGATATCCTGACTAACAGGGGGAACCTCTGTCAGATCCAAAACATGTTTAGATAAAACAAAACACAAAAGTTTTAGTACACCTACTCATTCAAGGGTTTCTTTATTTTTACTATTTTCTACTTTGTAGACTATAATGAAGACATCAAAACTATGAAATAACACAGACGGAATCATGTAGTAACCAAGAAAAAAAAAAAGTGTAAAACAAATCAAAACATATTTTATATTTGAGATTCTTCAAATATCCACATTTTGCCTTGACAGCTTTGCATACTCTTGGCCTTTTCTCAACCAGCTTCACCTGGTATGCTTTTTCAACAGTCTTGAAGGAATTCCCACATATGCTGAGCACTTGTTGGCTGCTTTTCCTTCACGCGGCGATCAGACTCATACCAAACCATCTCAAATTCGGTTGAGGTTGGGGGATTGTGGAGGCCAGGTCATCTGATGCAGCACTCCATCACTCTCCTTCTTGGTAAAATAGCCCTTACACAGCCTGGAGGTGTGTTGGGTCATTGTTTTGTTGAAAAACAAATGATCGTCTAAGCCCAAACCAGATGGGATGGCTTATCGCTGCAGAATGCTGTGCTAGCCATGCTGGTTAAGTGGGCCTTGAATTCTAAATAAATCAGATAGTGTCACTAGCGGTTGGAACTAAAAATCTCCAATTTGAACTCCAGACCAAAGGACAAATTTCCACCGGTCTAATGTCCATTGCTAATTTTTCTTGGCCCAAGCAAGTCTCTTCTTATTGGTGTCATTTAGTAGTGGTTTCTTTGCAGCAATTCGACCATGAAGGCCTGATTCACACAATCTCCTCTGAACAGTTGATGTTGAGATGGGTCTGTTATTTGAACTCTGAAGCATTTATTTGGCATTCAATTTCTGAGGCTGGTAACTCTGGGTCTTCCTTTCCTGTGACGGTCCTCATGAAAGCCAGTTTCATCATAGCGCTTGACACGTTTTGCGACTGTACTTGAATTAACTTTCAAAGTTCTTGAAATGTTCCAGATTGCCTGACCTTCATGTCTTAAAGTAATGGACTGTCGTTTCTCTTTGCTTATCTGAGCGGTTCTTGCCATAATATGGACTTGGTATTTTACCAAATAGGGCTATCTTCTGTATATCACCCCTACCCTGTCACAACACAACTGATTGGCTCAAACGCATTAAGAAGGAAAGAAATTCCACAAATTAATTTAAGGCACACCTGTTAATTGAAATGCATTCCAGGTGACTACCTCAAAGCTGGTTGAGAGAATTCCAAGAGTGTGCAAAGCTGTCATCAAGGCAAAGGGTGGCTATTTGAAGAATCTCAAATATATTTTGATTTGTTTACCACTTTTTTGGTTACTACATGATTCCATAGTTTTGACATCTTCAATGTAGAAAAACCTTGAATGAGTAGATGTCCAGAAACTTTTGACCAGTAGTATACACACAGTCTCAATCTGCTATGTGTTCTATATTTTGAGTACCTAAAATGTATGTATGCATCATGAGTAAATTACTTTCTGAAAGTGATGGAATTTGGCATTTAGCTGAGCAGAACACCCAAGTCACATTCACGCAGCTCAGTCCACACACACTCATTCACTGTAGGCTCAACAAAACGATGAGAGACAACTAAAACCATGATTTTTTATGGCACATGATGAAGTGAATGAGGAAAGCATCTCACCTTTCTCAAAGATCTCTTTCAGCACACCTCTCTTGATCAGCTCTTCTCTGCTTTGCCTTACCGACATCTTCCTCTCCAACGCTGAGGGGAAACATGATTGTTAAATCATATATCAAATCAAGAGTGTGTGTGCAGGAGCATTCGTACATGGAAAAACAGGAATACTATCTTCGATATTAAACCTACAGTAAATCCTTGAACAGGTTGTAATAGAGCCAAATCATAAGATTAGGAAAACAAGGATGAGGTTTATTTTGGGATCAGCATCACCCATGTAATCAATATGTTAAATATTGAAACATTTTCCCCTGGTTATTTCTATAAATGTGTTCACTTGGCTTCCAACATTGATTGGCACACTTGCGACTGAACCCTAACGTCATAAGCACTCTGGGGGCACTGATAATCATGGGTCCTGTGCATCACACTATGTTCCCAAGAGGTCATGCATTCACCATGGGGACATGAGGGACGGGTGATTTTTTATTTTTATTTTTTTATATATTCCTTTTCACTTAGTCTGAAATATTATGAACTGGTGACAATGTAAAATGGGCAGTGAAATGAAAAAGTGGCCTCTATATAGTCAAAATGAACACCTAATCCAGTTGTAAAGCACTAGCCTTAAGCCAATGAAGATCTTCAAAAGGCATGAAGGAGGATGTTAACCTAATTTGTGAGAATGATGAGAATAAAAAAGGCAAAAAGGTAATGCAACATCACCTCCCATAGTAATGCATTATGTATGAGCACATCGGGAAAACATGTCCCAAAGTTAATGCTTCTATATTTAGATCTCAGCAGTTGAGGGACTTAACCATTTATCGCTGGGCTGAACAGAGGCAGTTTACCGTCATGTTAGTAATAATACATGATTATTTTTTTTATCTACCCCAGCAAAGGAACCAATTAAGAATGTAAAATGAGGATCAGCAAAAACACTTGAGCAGCACTATGTGCAACAATCTCCCTGCAGGCCACCGGCTCTGGAAGTGAGACTATGTGTATGTGCGCACTCAAACGCATAGTATGTGTGCAAATGTGGTGTGTGTGTAATAAGGAGCTACAGCTCTCTCGACAGTAGGGGCCAGGGCCAATACACCTAGAACCCAAACAGAAGGCACACATGAGAATCATTCAAAAAAGGTCAGAAACTGTTGTGAGTCTCTAGTGCATGCAGTCAGAGTGAACCTCAGTGTTCTAATATGTCACATCACATAAAGTTCTCAACATTATGAACTCTTCCAGGACATCCAGATGTTTTAATACACCATCCAAATTTCAAAGACTAGCCAGAGAAGCTCATTGGGGATGGGAGAAGTGGAATTTGGGCAGTGTGCAAAAATATTATATTTTGAAGAACTGGACCGCTATACCAAAATATAATGCCATGAGCAGGATATCCACCTACATTACTAGTACAGCAGACAGGCACAGGAAGAGAAAAGCACTGCAATTTTTTTTTTTTTTTAACTCCCACCAGAGTTGTGCTCAATTCAGAATTGAGACTCAAATTCTTGTATTGAAGTAGTAAACAGGATACAGAATTGCAATTCAAAAATGCCTCTTCTAATCTATGTTAGGTGTAGTCTATACAAATACATACTGTACACAAAACAAACATGTCGTTATATACATGCATATAAAATATTGGATGAAACAATTGATCCTCAGGACAAACTCTTGAAATGAATGATCGAGGAAAACAAAACCTGTACGTAAAGATTGTAAATTAATATATTTCATTATGACCTACATTTTGTTCAATATGTGGAAAATATTACATGTCCCAGAATGCAATTGACCCTAAAGCCTTACAAAATAAGCCAAACAAATGAAATGGTTGGTGGAAATATAAATGGCTATTCTAAGCACTAAGGTTAAGAGTATAAGAACATTGTTTCCAGAGAAAAGGGATACAAAAGAATGTATCTGGAAGTGTGACCTGTCAGAGTCAATGAAACGCATGTTCTACGACTGAGTGGAATTTCTTTGAATTGCACAGAATTAAATTCTACTTCCTGTGACTGAAATTATACATTCTGTGGAGTGTGGCCAATTAAAAGTTCAACTCATGAGTTGAATGGGAGTCAATTTGAAAATTCAGAATTGAGCACAACCCTGCCTCCCACCCTATACTGGGTGTGTGTCGCATTTGATAAATGGCTTCATTTGATAAAGCACCAATCACGGCAACATCATACCCCCAAAACATGCTAAACTCTAATCATTACCAATAACAGGGGAGGCTAGCATTTTTTTGGTGGTAGGATCTCACTAATCATTCACAATTAAGTCATGACTATACGTAATCATGGTAGCATCCACATTAATGTAGAAGTGTTCAGAAACATATTTAATTCCTATTTACAATAGAAGTGGCTCCAATGACAATACATTACCATTAATTTCTATTGAGGCACAACATAATTCGAGACGATCAAAACAAACTGCAGCCAACAAGTATGTAGAGTCACAAACTTGATACAGTCCTTGCGTGCTAGAATATGTTATAAAATGCTACACTATTGACTACTCCAATACTCTTAGTGTATTTGTCCAAATAATTAGGACACCTTCAAAATGGGGGGGGGGGGGGCAAGATATATCAAGTGCTTTAATTTCTAAAAACGGTAAAAACAGAAGGGGACATTCTGTAATGTTGTCTCATAAAACATTTGATATCAAATCCAAAATGCTGGAGTATATAGCAGACCTTTAACAGCTTTGAGGATGAGCAGAAGTGAACCCTGGAACCCCAAAGAACTTAAGTGCGTTTGTAAACAGCTAGCTAACTTAGTCTAGTTGTTGTTTTCTCATGAACAAAATTTGCATTCGACCATAGTAGTCACGGGTGGGATAGTCCATATGGACGGGGACAAATACTAATATATATATTATTTTTTTCTTCTTCAAGTTGATAGATTTCCCAAAGAAGCATCGCTGCGGGCTGCATTGCCTGCATGGATAGTAACGTTAGCAGCGCCATGATGTGTAGCACACGGGTAAGTTGTTTGTTTAACCATCTTATAGGTAACGTCAGCTAAGTAGCTTGACCTGCTAAAAACAACCATGTTAGCTAGCTAGTAGCTAAGCTAGCCAATGAACAGTCCGAAAGAGAGAACTGCCAATGCAATACGAAAACAATTGCAATGAAATATCAAATGTTATTAATCACTTGAGAATAATGTATCAAGTCCTGGTCTATTTTTTGTTTCCTAACATCAGATACAGAGACCTGTGAAAGTCCCAAGTCCTGGAGAGATTGAAGGGTATATCTCCAATGGGTTATATGCTATTGGTTTACTATTAGTCGGTTGTAGCGCTACAAAAGTACTGGTAAGCAACAATGCATAGACCTAGAACATGAATGGCCAGCCATGCTTATAGCGCTCTAGCTACTCTGTGCAAGTATCAGTTCCAGGCCAGCCCTGACATTCTGCATATTATTTGTATTAGACACTTTATTTAACTATTCAATCTCGTTAGGAGTCAGATTAATGTCTAAACCCACTAACCATTTACACAGGCGTCCTTTGTATAATATGAAAGTGTTGATTATTTGATGTAAGTAATAGTTTGGTCATTGAACATTCCCTGTTTTGATTTTATTTGGTTGTCACTCACTCATTTTGTCTGATATTACAGATTTGCAGCGGATGTCCTTGATCATTAGTGGGTGTAACAATTCCTGTATGGCTGACCTAGGATACAACCTCTGTCCACAACAGCACTTCATACTCACAAAGCAGCATCCATTATCTTGGTTGGGCTAGGATAACAGTACTTTAGGTCTCAGGGCGGGTGACATCACTTGGTCTTTCCTTGATTACTCGTATCCCATTGCAACTGTATTGGAGGTTAAGGTCCCTCCCCTCTGACCTTCTCCAATGGGTTTTTAGGAGGCGGGGAGAGGAATCGAGGAAGGATAAATTGAGAAAGAGCCTAGCACTCACCCCTCTGCTACACTCACTGACCTTCTCTGCTTCAACCTCAGCAGGCAGCAGCGCAGACAACCGAGTCGATCTAGCACCCACAGAATACATTGTGTATTTAACTCTGCTACATTGATGCCGGTCACAGTCAGTGGCGTAATTGAGAGGGGTGTGACTGTAGCAGAGGTGAGCTGTAGCCACTGATGTCATCCCCCTGATACTTTAAGTAGTAGTCTATCATGAATGCATCTAGATTTTAAATAGCATAAGCATCTCAGCTGATTTCCTATTGCAATTTTGCACTGATTTACTTAATTCTGCTACACTCACTGTCCTCCTCCAGTGGGCCGGGACGCAAATCCTAATCAAATGACACTTTTAGCTAGCATGCCAACCATTGGAGGGGTTAATGCTAGAAGGGATCTAGCTTTTGTCAGAATGTACATTTTCCTAGCAGGTTTCGGAGAACTTACGCAACAGGTTAGCATAGTTAACGTGGCAGGTTAAGGTTATAAAATGGGTTAGGGTTAGCTAAAATGCAAAAAATATCAACTTGATGTAAATTGGACAAAATCTGGATCCCATCTAGAAATGAACCCTCCAGTGGTTGGCATGCTAGCTACAAGTGTAATATTTGATTAGGGTTAGCATCCTAGCCCGGTCAGTCATACAGAGATGGAACTCAAACAGTACATGGCTACTTTGCAGCCCATGTAAAGTGACCCTTCACTGTGGTCACTCTTCAGTATATTTTTGTCTTGCCTCCACTAGCTGTGCTCTATCCTTTTGGTGACAGTGGATGGGAGATTATTTATGACACGCATGCTAAATGCAGACATGGGATTAGTATTGGCCTCGTGGGCATGTCTAATGCACTTGTACATGTGGCGTGTCATTTCTATACTGAAACAGGATTAGCAAAATCCTCACACTTTACATTGGGGATGTTTTCTTCATTTGAAATTATACTAATACAAATAGGAAAAGCACTCGCATCTGAGAATGTACGTGTGGAAAAGAATTTGCTAATAACTAAAATGGCTGATACTGGAAAGATAAGTTGTAGGTTTTTCCATTCGACAATTGAGGCCAACTAGATATGACTCCTACTGTACATGCCGTCATGAAATGGATTGGTGCAAGCTCTCAAACTCTAGGCGGCATATTGGCTTCTCCCTACAGTTCACGTTTCTAAACATCAATATTCACTTGCGATACAGCTTTCGAAACACATGGCCCTTATCTTTCATCAGCAGTTTTGCAAAGAGCCACACAGCTATGGTGTCTCCATCCGACAAAACTACTTTGAGTTACACTTACACACAGGTGTTCGGAGCATGCTAGATAGCCAATAAGCACAGGTGGTCGCTTCTTGTCTTCCGTAAACAAATGCTCTAACATGGAAATATGGCAATGTGGGAACACTAACAAGGTGTGTATCAATTTAATTGTTTTTTGAAAATGATTTCTCACTGATATGAAAGTTAAGGTCCTTATGCTTCTATAACCATACCGCAAGTGATGCATGTTAATGTTCAGACCGAGCTACAGAAGACGCCATCGTCCAATGACTTGTGTAATGTAATGGAACAGAGTCATGATCAAGGGCTAGTGAAAGCCCTACCCTTGTAATGAAGGTAGTCTTAAGGATGACATGCACAGGACAGAGACCTTATCAAATATCACCATAATGAGGGTGTGCAGAAAGGAATATTAAGGTTAATTTAATTTAAAAACACAAGTTGCTTGAAATAGTTGCAATTTGTTTGCTTCATGTTATTATCCTGGTGTAATTTAATATGCAGTTCAACATTAACATAAGGTGAGCGCGCTAGGATTTTAAAAAATGAGTCTAGCTTTACTACATGTAAACAAATCACTAGGTAGATCTCGTAACATAGTACTATTGAGGCAATAATACATGCCTCAAAAGCTAGCGGTTCATTAAAACTACAGTATGTTTCTTAAATTGAAACTAAGTGGGCTATACACCTGGGTAAAATATAGTTGCATTTGAGGAAGCAGAACAAGAGCTAAGCGAGACCGATTAGTGAGGGAGAGCGAGGTTTAGAGTGGGATAATTACTGCTGCTAGCCAACTTTTGATAAACAAACAATGTGTCTGTCAGACTAGGGCAGGGCGATATGGCCAAAATATTATCACACTATTTAAATAAAAAAATAAATATGTTTTGATGGTATGCTTTTTAATAATAAAGTTCTAAATTTGCTAAATTTGCTTTCTTCAGGTTCTCACAGCACAAAGACTCATTAAGGTTCTCATTCTTACTGCAGCTGATCACTTTGATACTGTAGTTTATCCGCCATGAACTGGAGGTTGGCGAGGGTTTTGCAGAGGCATGTGTCCCTATCCTGGACTGTTGGCTTGACAACCAAAAAATACGTATTTTAAACAATTCATATTAGGACATTTTAATCTCTGAATATTCCCTCTTAAAATCCTGATAAAGGTTCTGAATTGTGCCATTCAAGAAGCGCTTCTGATTTTTTTCTTGTTCCTCGTTAGTGTGTCCTTTTCCCCCTAGTTGTTGCTCTGCTGTTGACATCACGTTCATGTAATCTAGTGATTTTCTCTTGTGGCTGTGCTAATGATGTTACACTGCTTGTTCCTGGAGTATTGAAGACTTGTTGGCCTGTTTTCATTTGCCCTTATTGCTTTTGCTGAAAATCCAAATTCTCTGTTTGCAGCTTTGACCAGGCCATACTTTCTCAGGATGTTGCCTCTGAGCATTTTTGATGCCACTTGTTTGTCCTTGGCATTGCGCATTTTTTGATACTTTTGCTTTAACTCTGCAATGATGGCATTTTGAAACAAAATCCTTCAAGTTCGGAGTTCCCTTCATTTTCTGTTTTGTCTTTGGGGAATCTTGTCTGTCCATTTTCTTCATCAATTGACAATACCTTTTTTTTGTATTTCTCAGTTTTCCGTTAAGCTTTATCAAGTTTGACACTTGTCATGCAAAGATCTGTTTTTGAGCGACCTCTTCCAACATTTGTCCTTCCAGCAAGTATTAGACTTCTCATTCCTGTTGCAGATGAGGAAGGGGTATCAGGGTGTGCATCAGGGCAGGTAAGTTAGGGGCAGGTATGATGGCCTCATGTTCTGGCTGCAAGTCATCTGGTAACTAAGGTGTTGTGTTGCCTGATAGGTAGGTCTCCATTCCAACTGTTCTTTATATAGTCTGTCTTCTATTCCGTTGGTTACATTTCCATTGCCGTCTCTTGCTTCTTTGTTCTCGCTTTGTAAGCGCAGAGATATCTATCACTTCTCCCTTTTTTCTTCCAGTATCTCTTGGTCTTTTTGCAGATGTTCCTGGTATCGTATAGGATCATTTTTTATTTTGTTTCTGTCGGTGACCTCTGTTTTTAGAAGATGCCACAAAACATCAAAGAAATACCACCTAAGTTTTCCAATTGTGCACACCTTGGAGCATTTGAGATTAAAGTAATTTAAAACATGATTAAATAAGCCTACATTAAAAAAATTAAAAAGTAATAACATGGATTTGTCATTTCCTCCACGTTCTGTCATTTCCATCACAGTTAAGTTGGATGGAAATGAGGCTTCTGCTGTTTTGAGAAAGAATACAAGCATGCTAAGCAGTCTGTCATTTAAGTGATTTCAATGGGTCTTTCTCCATTCTGATTGTTTTATACTGTTGAATGCAACTTCAACCCCCCAAAAAAGTCAATATAGCAGGTAAAGTAAAAACAAACCGGTCCTTGCATCAATACTGGTATACCGCCCAGCCCTATGTCAGACTATTGCTAGCTACATTTAGTTTAGTGATTGTTGGCTGTGGTGAGAAATTAATCTATATAGCTGGCTTAATAAAGTAAGCTGATCTTTCTCTACCTTCACATCACACAAGCTCTGTAGTTCTTTGCTGTGCTAGCCAAATGTAGCACCAACAGAATTTTTTTTGTGTGTGGATCTGGTAGCAACAATATGAATGAATATTTTTTAAATCACCAGTATACACCCACACCATTATGTTGTTGGGGTACACCCACACCATTCCAACACAGAAGCTGTTTTTGAACAGTTTTCCTTCCCAAAAAAGTAAATTTATAATTTCAGTAAGTAATTTCATAGAAATCTAAACACTAGACAGAACATATTGATATAAAGCTTAAAGTAACTATCAAAAAGGCTACATTATTTTATCCAGCAGAGACATTGTTACTCCGATTAGCATGACTTGAATTTATAAAATCAGAACAGACTAGCGTCACAATATTTCAGATGATTCCAAGCTGAACAGCTTGATTCCAAGCTGAGGTTAAATTGGGTCAGAGGGTGGTTGTGTGTCTGAAAATGCAGTAACGTGTTCTGTGATTACATTTCAATTTGATCAAAATGAAAAAGTAATTACCAAAAGATGACAACTGCTTGCGTCGCCATGATGGGATATATGCAGTTATGCAATGATTACACTGATTTGCAACACGCCTCAGCCAGCTAGGTCTTCAGGTTTGTCACAAACATGCAGTTCTAAAAAATGTGGACAAAGGATATCACTGTACACTTATGTTTTCTGTGAACACTGAACAGCTTCTAACTACAAAATGTTGTAAATCACCACTTGTTGCCCTGTTCCAGAATTATATTGAAAACAAATTCAACAGTAGGCTAGGCTACATTACGTTTCCACTAGTGTGAGTTGGTTCAGACCCAGAGCATGAACAAGTGACAATGTGAAGTCAGTTATTATTGCCACAGTCCATTCACAGTAAATCTTGGCAATCATGACCAAGCTAGCTACTCATGATCTGCACCAAGATGAGGGGATTATGAATTCATTGGAGAGACGCTTCTCAGAGCATATTAAATGAAACTGGCATCATTGAATACACTCCAACAGCATCGACTTGCAAGTGCTACGCTTAGCTTTAGAGAGAAATCCATTCTGCTGTGAATTGACCCAGATAGGAGACAGAGCGTTCCCTACAGTATCAAGCCCCGGGACGAAGTGAGGCTTTTAGCGAGGCAATTCACTCACCCGTTAGCCTCACAAAACCAAAGTAAAACTTTCATGCTGTCTTGTGTCACAGATGTTGTGGCTCTCACATCTGGAGTCTAGTTAAGGCAAGCATCGGTGTTTAAGATCTGGACATGGTTTGTACGCTAGTGATAACACTCCCGAGTGGCGCAGCGGTCTAAGGCATCTCATCTCAGTGCTAGAGGCGTCAATACAGACCCTAGTTCAATTCCAGGCTGTATCACAACCCACCGTGATTGGGAGTCCCATAGGGCGGCGCACAATTGGCCCAGCGTCATCCGGGTTTGGCTGGGGTAGGCCGTCATTGTAAATAAGAATTTGTTCTTCTGTGACTTGCCGAGTAAAAAAAAAAAAAAAGTGTATGGGTGGCATCTCTGGTGGCATTACTTTTAGTTGCCCTTTCTGAAGTGCCTTCAGGGCCAATTGTGCGCCGCCCTATGGGACTCACAATCACGGCGGGTTGTGATTGTCACATCTGTGACAAGACAGCATGAAAGTTTTACTTTGGTTTTGTGAAGTGCCTTCAGAAAGTATTTATACCCCTTGACTAATTCCACATTTTGTTGTTAGAGCCGGAATTCAAAATGGAATGGATTTTGTCTCACCAAATCTACACACCAGTGGAGGCTCCTCCAGGGAGAAAAGGGGAGGACCATCCTCAGTGAATTTCATAAAAATAGAAATAGTATAGTTATTTATCTAAAGGATATTCCACTAAATAAAAATAAATAAAATAAAATTTCACCAAATAATTGTTTAAAACACACTATTGCAATGAAAGTCTACAGTAGCCTCAACAGCACATTGTAGGGTAGTACCATGGTGTAGCCAGAGGACAACTAGTTTCCGTCCTCCTCTGGGTACATTGACTTCAATAAAAAAACCTAGGAGGGTCGTGGTTCTCACCCCCTTCCATAGACTTACACAGTAATTATGACAACTTCCAGAGGACATCCTCAAACCTATCAGAGCTCTTGCAGTATGAACTCACATGTCCACCCAATCAAAGGATCAGAGAATGAATCTAGTATTGAAATCAAAGCTACAGCTAGTTTAGAGAGACCGTAGTTGAACAAAACATTTGCCCATGATTCTTTTCAGAATTCTTCAAGCCCTGTCAAATTGGTCGTTGATCATTGCTAGACAAGCATTTTTTTTTTTAGGTCTTGCCATAGATTTAAGTACATTTAAGTCAAAACTAACTCGGCCACTTTGGAACATTCAGTCTTGGTAAGCAACTCCAATGTATATTGTTTAGGTTATTGTTTTGCTGAAAGGTGAATTCATCATCTCTGTGTCTAGTGGAAAGCAGACAACCACCATTCAGTTTTTTTTTTATCCTGAAAAACGCCAGTCCTTAACGATTGCAAGCAGACCCATTACATGATGCAGCCACCACTATGCTTGAAAATATGAGTGGTACTCAGTTACGTGTTGTATTGGATTTGCCCCGAACATAACACTTTGTATTCAGAACAAAAAGTTAATTGCTTTGCCACATTTTTTGCAGTATTACTTTAGTGCCTTTTTGCAAACAGGATGAATGTTTTGGAATATTTTTATTCTGTACAGGCTTCCTTCTGTCATTTAGGTTAGTATTGTGGATTAACTACCATGTTGTTGATCCATCCTCAGTTCTCCTATCGCAGCCATTAAACGCTAACTATTTTATAGTCACCTTTGGCCTCATGGTGAAATCTAATTTTATGTCACATACGTGTGACATACGTGCGTGTTTAGCAGATGTTATTGCAGGTGTAGCGAAATGCTTGTAAATCCCTGAGTAGGAAGGACGCCTGTATCTTTGTGACTGGCTGTATTGATACACCATCCAAAGTGTAATAACTTTTTTTTACCCATCTACCAATAGGTGCCCTTCTTTGCGAGGCATTGGAAAACCACTCTGGTCTTTGGTTGAATTGGTGTTTAAAATTCACTGCGTAACTGAGGGACCTTACAGATAATTGTATGTGTCGGGTACAGAAATGAGGTAGACATGAAGAAAATCATGTTAAAAACACTTACTGCACACAGAGTCCATTCAACTTGTGAAGCAAATTTTTACTCATGATTTATGTAGGATTGCCCTAACAAAAAAAGGGGTTAAATACTAATTGACTCAAGACAAATACAGCCTAAGGACCCCTGTACATCCTGAACATAAACCCAATCATGGTGTATAAAGCATTTTTAAATAAGGTCTACAGAACATGAAAAACAAAAGGATTCCAAAATCTGCATATTTGTACTGTATTTTCAGTGGCATTAAAAACAAAATCCATATTTTCAATAGGCTACATTAAGAACAACAAACCCAGGAGTGGCCAGATTAGTGCCCCACACTCCCATGGAATAAAGCTTGATCCATGAACCTCTAGTTTCAATAGCATTATGTTACCATAAGAACACTGTGGCCTGACTAACCGAAGGGACAGGAGGCAAGGCTTTGTAGGACTCTGAGCACTGTGGCTAGCCCACTCCTGGAGTTATGAGTATAGCCCCCCAGAGCTGGCCTTCATCTGCCTGACTAGAATACATAATCCACATTCTCCAATTACCTGGCTAGAACATCTGCATGCCCAGCAGCTTGTCTGCTTCTTGCCTGCAGTCACAGTCCCAATGATCATGATGAACATCATAAACAAGAACAACCACAAAAGAACAAACTTGGGGTAATAGCTGAACTATTCCAATAAGATCATTGATTTGAGGTTTTGCAAAACGTTTTGCTACGGTGTAACCTACTGAACACTTCCAACCATCCGTCAGTGACGGCCTTGAACAACTGACTGATGGAGTAAACCTGGTGCACTACTTCTGCTCAATCAATGGTCAGGGGGCAACCAAGGTCACTGCTGTAAGTCATGATGAGCTCAGCAGTCTCCATATAGCCTTCCCTGGTTCCAACTCCTCACAGAGCCATCCTAACATAAAATGCATTTGCAACAAAGAAACTATATGTATCCAAACAACCAACTACAATGTCCTCTGCAGTGTTTGGAACAATAATCGTCCTCAGTGTAGAAAGGGACTGAAGTGAAAAGCTCTTACAGAAGCCAGTCCAATGGGAAAAGCTAGTAGGTCACAATATGCCATTATGCTGCCATTAGTGTAAACAGTAGGAATAAGACTAAACAAAATAATACTACACAGAGAGAGTAGTCTTATCCATTGGGTTTTACTGTTGATTTAACACACACAAAAACTCCCTTTGTTAAATTCTGCTGCTCTGTTTCGCTCAGGAGAAAGGGAAGAGAAAAAAGGAAGAAAAAAATGGGCTCATATGCAGTCAACATTATGCATACAAATTATGTGTGAGAAAAAGATGGTGGCCAGCAGAAAGTGATGAGTCGTTGTAAAGTCAAGGTGTCAGCGTTCACTCATGTCAGTGTGGGATAGAAAGGCAAGGCTGAGGGCCCAAGGCTAGAGCACTGGAAGGAAAGTTGACAGTCACAGTTTAGCAGCCCTCAACCTTAAAGCTAGAATCCTTAATGGTGAAACTGCCATATCCGTTTGGAATATTACAACAAAGTTACTATATGTAAATACACAAAACATCAAAGTGCATATCGCATCACTGCCAAGCTCAATGAATTACTGACTGATCAATGATCAACTGCATTCATAGGACATTTGACCACTAACAAAATCACCATCAAATCCAGTTCTACCCAGCATAGCTTCAGGGAAGAAAACTCTTGGGAACAGAGAAGGATAACAAAGCCATCACCAGAGCCTGGAGGAGCAGGAACCCAAATATAGACAGGAGTTCAGCTCTGTACCTGACTGACCCAATATAAATTCAAAGTGAGGGAGCTGATTCAGAACACATCTTTCCAATCTTTTCATGTGCAGTGGATCGTCAGGCGAGGGCAGTAGATTCAGGGGAAGAGGTCAGATTGTTAGGGGAAGAGGTCAGATTGTCAGGAGAATACACACCATGGCTAGTAGTAAATAAATGCTGTAGAAAACCAGGGACATGTGCAGTATAATGAAGAATGTGTGCCCTTCACATGCCCCTGACTGTTAGACCTCTGGATTGGCAAGCGCGGAACAAGAAAATATATTTTCCTGATGCATTTAGAAAAACAATAGCAGCAAATCATTTCAGAGCAGCACGTTGCTCAATCTTTACTGCATGATTAAATATTCAGACATTTTTAGATAGAGGATATAGGATTAAAGACTGGAGATATACCTAGGAGGCTGTAAATAAGGGAGCGGTACTTTGAGGGACAGCAGGCGGTGTGTGTTTTGTTGCGTTTGTGTGTCCCTTACCGGTAGAGGTCTTCTTGAACTTCTCACTCTTCTTCTTCCTCCACTTCCAGGGCTTCAAGAGACGGCCCAGAGTGGCAAACTTGCTCCGGCGGCGGATGGGCGGGGTGTGTGTGCCAGAGACCAGGGACTCGGAACGCATTGCGGCCCGCCTTTCAACCTCCTCTGCTATAGGGGCACAGAATGGAAAGAGTGGCTGGTTAGTTAGCATTCTGCTATATTCAGGGACCACAGATGGAAAGAGTGGCTGGTTAGTTAGCATTCTGCTATATTCAGGGACCACAGATGGAAAGAGTGGCTGGTTAGTTAGCATTCTGCTATATTCAGGGACCACAGATGGAAAGAGTGGCTGGTTAGTTAGCATTCTGCTATATTCAGGGACCACAGATGGAAAGAGTGGCTGGTTAGTTAGCATTCTGCTATATTCAGGGACCACAGATGGAAAGAGTGGCTGGTTAATTAGCATTCTGCTATATTCAGGGACCACAGATGGAAATAGATAGCTAAAGCCGTTGTCATATTTGTTGTGCGTGGTCTCACAAACAAATCAAAGAAATGACATTTCAACAGCAGTAAAACCACTGAAGCGTCTCTGATAAGACTCCAGTGTAGGAATAAATATATGCCAACTGGCCTTCCTCAATGATGTGATCTGGCATGGGTAAATAGACCTGTGTGTTAGCATGATATATTCAAAATCTGAATAGCAGGAAGCTGCGGATTAGTTTGTGCTACCTTGCCAAGAAACAGACCTGCAATATCAGGCCAGGGAGAAATAGTCCTGTTTACAAGCTCCTTATAGTCACTAGAGCTTTTCTCTTCATTTGATGTTGTTTTCAATACCATCAAGAGGAGTATTTGAAGACAATGTTCAAGCTAATTGCATCCATATTAAAAACGACTCATTCAGACTTGTCCGGATGAAACAGTGTTGTAGGCCTAGGCTACTGTAATCCACATAAGTATCAACTCTACATTGAACAGGATTAAAATGTGCTTAAACATTTGAGAAAGTTTAAACCTATTTGTTAGCTTATTCCCATGAGATAATGTGTTACACTTAGCTACTATGCTAACATGACCAGCAAGATTATTTCCTGTAACAAATTCCAGATCAACCAATCAAAGATCTTAAAGTATAACAATATTCACAGGCCTTCCCCATTTCAAACTAGTACATCATCAATAGCAGAGAAACAAATAAAGAACATGCAGGAAAAAAGGGCTATACACGCACATGTCCACTCTGAGAAGTAGAACTAACATGACAAACGCCAAATTGGCCAAGAGAATCAGTCTCAAAATCCTTCAATGATTTAAAAACACCAAAATCGGGACAAGTTCTTTCAGTTATAACTATTTTGTCAGGCATTCCAAGCCGATGGCACAGAGTACATAAAAGCCCTTTTACCAAATTCCGTTCGGACATTTGGAACAGTTAGCAGGATAAAGTCCTGCGAACGAAGCACGTACCAACCACATTTCTGAAGAATAAAAATGCCCAAATAAAAGATGGTAGTGAACCCAAAATGGCTTTGTAAATAAAAGTATACAAGTGACTAAAGGCCAGCCAACCCTGGTATATAATGTAGTGGTGCGTAAGCGTTTTGCAGTTTTAAATAAATCTCAATGCTCCATGGTAAAGAGTGTTAATTTATCACAAACACTGAGCAGAAGTATTCATAAAATATCACCATAGTCTCGTGTAGGCATAAATGTAGCCGATACTAGCTTCCTTTTGGCTTCAAAAGAAAAACAGGCCTTATTCCTAAAATAAAATCCTAACCTCAGCTTCAATTTATGAATATGCAATTACATTTTTTTTTTTTTTTTTAAAGGCAGTCAATTACAAGTCCAAGAAATGTATATATATATATATATATATATATATATATATATGAGGTTACAGCCTCAATCTCATTGCCCTGAGAGGTAGTAAAAGGTGAAAGATTGAGGTTTATTTCTTGCTTTAGAAAACACAATTTCTTTAGTCAGCATTGAGGATGGGCTTCAATTGATACAAGGTATGTTGAACAGTATAAAAAGCAGTTTGCAAGTTCTGTAAAGCTTTTGTGAGAGACGAGGCAAAACAATAAATAACAGTATCAGCATAAGTGAAGTTGCACGTCTAAATTATTTATAATAGTGAATAAGAGGTGACCAAGTACAGAGCCCTGGGGCACACCATTACAGAAAGACAATTTAACAGACATGAGCCCATCAAATTGAGTTCTATCAGATAGTAAACCATGATCAGAAAGACCTACGCTCGATAATCTCTGCCTCAGTATAGCATGATCAACAGTATTTGTCACATACACGTTTAGCAGATGTTATTGCGAGTGAAGTGAAATGCTTATGCTTCTAGATCCGACAGTGCAGCAGTATCTAAAATTAACAATTCCACAACAAAATCTAATACACACAATCTAGTAAAGGAATAATATATAAGTATAAAATATATGGATGAGCAGTGAGCGGCTAAGATGCAATAGATAGGATACAGTATATACATATGAGATGAGTAATGCGAGATATGTAAACATTATTAAAGTGGCATTACTAAAGTGACTAGTGTTCCATTTATTAAAGTGGCCAATGATATCAAGTCTGTAGGTAGGCAGCTGCCTCTGTGCTAGTAGTGGCTGTTTAACAATCTGATGACCTTGAGATTAAAAACCGCGTCTATCTCTGTCCCAGCTTTGATGCACCTGTACTGACCTCACCTTCTGGATGAAAGCCAGGTGAACAGGCAGTGGCTTGGGTGGTTATTGTCCTTGATTATCTTTTTTGCCTTCCTGTGACATCAGGTGTTGTTAGTCTTCTGGAGGGCAGGTAGTTTGCCCTCAGTGATGCGTTGCGCAGAACGCACCACTCTCTGGAGAGCCCTGCGGTTGTGGGCAGTGCAGTTGCCGTACCAGGCGGTGATACAGCCCGAAAGGATGCTCTCAATTGTGCACTTGTAAAAGTTAGTGTTGGTTTTTGGTGACAAGCCACATTTTTTCAGCCTCTTGAGGTTGAAGAGGCACTGTTGCGCCTTCTTCACCACACTGTGTGCGTGGACCATATCAGTTCGTTGGTGATATGTACACTGAGGAACTTAACTTTCCACCTTCACTGCTGTCCCTATGATGTGGATATGGGGGTGCTCCCTTTACTGTTTCCTGAAGTAAACGATCGCTTTTGTTTTGCTGACATTGAGTGAGGTTATTTTCCTGACACCACACGCCGAGGGCCCTCACCTCCTCCCTCTAGGCTGTCTCATCGTTGTTGATAATCAAGCCTTCCACTGTAGTGTCGTCTGCAAACTTGATGATTTGAGTTGGAGGCGTGCATGGCCACGCAGTCATGGGTGAACAAGGAGTACAGGAGGGGGCTGAGAACGCACCCTTGTGGGGCCCCAGTGTTGAGGATCAGCGGAGTGGAGATGTTTCCTACTGTCACCACCTGGGGGCGGCACGTCAGGAAATCCAGGACCCAGTTGCACAGGGCGGGGTCGAGACCCAGGGTCTCAAGCTTAATGATGAGCTTGGAGGGTAGTATGGTGTTGAATGCTGAGCTGTAGTCAATGAACAGCATTCTTACATTAGATATTCCTCTTGTCCAGATGGGATTGTGCAGTGTGATGGCGATTGCATTGTCTGTGGATCTATTGGGGCGGTAAGCAAATTGAAGTGGGTCTAGGGTGACCGGTAAGGTAGAGGTGATACGATCCTTGACTAGTCTCTCAAAGCACTTCATGATGACAGTGCGTGCTGACACTGACACCGAGTACTACGGAGCGATAGTCATTTAGTCCAGTTACCTTAGCTTTCTTGGGAACAGGAACAATGGTAGCCATCTTGAAGCATGTGGGGACAGCAGACTGGGATAGGGATTGTTTGAATATGTCCGTAAACACCTTGCCAGCTGGTCTGGGCATGCTCTGAGGTTGCGGCTAGGGATGCCGTTTGGGCCGGCATCCTTGCGAAGCTTAACACGTTTAAATGTTTTACTCATTTCGGCCATTGAGAAGGAGAGCCCACATGCTTTGGTAGCGGGCCGCGTCGGTGGCAGTATTGTCCTCAAAGTGCAAAGAAGTTTTTTAAATGTGTCTGGAAGCAAGACGTCGATGTCTGTGACGGGGTTAGTTTTCTTTTTGTAATCAATGATTGTCTGTAGACCCTGCCAACATACGCCTCGTGTTTGAGCCATTGAATTGCAACTCCACTTTGCTGCTATACTGAAGCTTTGCTTATTTGATTGCCTTACGGAGGGAATAACTACAATGTTTGTATTCGGCCACTTTTCCAGTTGCCTTGCCAGGATTAAAATACGGGGGTAGGTGCTTTCAGTTTTGCGAATGCTGCCATCAGTCCACGGTTTCTGGTTAGGGAAGGTTTTAATAGTCACAGTGGGTACAACATCTCCTATACACTTCCTTATAAACTCGCTCACCGAGTCAGCGTATACGTCAATGTTATTGTCTGAGGCTACCCGGAACATATCCCAGTCCACGTGATCGAAGCAATCTTGAAGCGTGGAATCCGATTGGTCAGACCAGCGTTGGATAGACCTAAGCACGGGCGCTTCCTGTTTTAGTTTCTGCCTATAGGAGGGAAACAACAAGATGGAGTCATGGTCGGATTTACCAAAAGGAGGGCTGGCCTTGTATGCGTCGCAGAAGTTATAGTAGCAGTGGTCGAGCGTGTTACTCGCTCGTGTACTGCAATCGATATGCTGATAGAATTTAGGTAGCCTTGTTCTCAAATTAGCTTTGTTAAAATCCCCAGCTACAATAAATGCCGCCTCAGGATATATGGTTTCCAGTTTGCATAAAGGCCAGTGAAGTTCCTTGATGGCCGTCTTGGTATCCGCTTGCGAGGGGATATTGAAGGCTGTGATGATAACGGAGGACAATTCTCTTGGGAAATGATTGTGAGGAATTCTAGGTCAGGTGAACAAAAGGACTTGAGTTATTGTATGTTGTTACAATTACACCATGAGTCGTTAATCATGAGACATACACCCCCGCCCTTCTTCTTACTGGAGAGATGTTTATTCCTGTCGGCGCGATGCCCTGAAAATCCTGTTGGCTGTACGGACTCCAACAGCATGTCCGCAGCTAGCCATGTTTCAGTGGAACTGAGCATGTTACAATCCCGGATATCTCTTTGGAAAGCAACTCTTGCCCCGATTTCGGCGACTTTGTTAACTTGGGACTGGACGAGTAATATACTCGGAAGCGGTGGGTGGTGTGCGCGCAGCCGAAGCCTCACTAGAAGACCGCCCCGGCACCCTCTCCGGCAGCGTTGTTTCGGGTCGGCCTCTGGAATCAGTTCAAATGCCATGGGAGGTGCAAAGGATCCGCTTTGGGAAAGTTGTATTCCTGGGCGTAGTGCTGGTAAGTTGACGACTCTGATATCCAATAGTACTTCCCGGCTGCATGTAAATACACTTAAGGTTTTCTGGGCTAACAATGTAAGAAATACATTTTAAAAATACTGCAAAATTCCTGAGGACTAGAAGCGAAGCTGCCATCTCTATCAGTGCCACCTTGTGTGTGTGTAAAAAGTAGAGGTCGACCGATTATGATTTTAACGCCGATACAGATTATTGGGGGACCAAAAAAGCCGATACCGATTAAAATCGGCCGATTTTTTTATTTATTTATTTATTTGTAATAATGACAATTACAACAATACTGAATGAACACTTATTTTAATATAATACATCAATAAAATCAATTTAGCCTCAAATAAATAATGAAACATGTTCAATTTGGTTTAAATAATGCAAAAACAAAAGTGTTGGAGAAGAAAGTAAAAGTGCAATATGTCAATATGTGCCATGTAAGAAAGCTAACATTTAAGTTCCTTGCTCAGAACATGAGAACATATGAAAGCTGGTGGTTCCTTTTAACATGAGTCTTCAATATTCCCAGGTAAGAGGTTTTAGGTTGTAGTTATTAATGGAATTATAGGACTATTTCTCTCTATACGATTTGTATTGCATATACCTTTGACTATTGGATGTTCTTATAGGCACTTTAGTATTGCCAGTGAAAGGTATAGCTTCCATCCCTCTCCTCGCCGCTACCTGGGCTTGAACCAGGAACACATCGACAACAGCCACCCTCGAAGCAGCATTACCCATGCAGAGCAAGGGGAACAACTACTCCAAGTCTCAGAGCGAGTGACGTTTGAAATGCAATTAGCGCGCACCCCGCTAACTAGCTAGCCATTTCATATCGGTTACACCAGCCTAATCTCGGGAGTTGATAGGCTTGAATTCATAAACAGCAGAGCTGCTGGCAAAACGCACAAAAGTGCTGTTTGAATGAATGCTTACGAGCCTGCTGGTGCCCACCATCGCTCAGGTCAGACTGCTCTATCAAATCATAGACTTAATTATAACATAATAACACACACTACACACTGTGTATTGATTTTAAGAAAGCCATTGATGTTTATGGTTAGGTACACGTTGGAGCAACGACAGTCCTTTTTCGTGAATGCGTACTGCATCGATTATATGCAACGCAGGACACGCTGGATAAACTAGTAATATCATCAACCATGATTATGATTGATTGTTTTTTATAAGATAAGTTTAATGCTAGCTAGCAACTTACCGTGGCTTCTTACTGCATTTGCGTAACAGGCGGGCTCCTCGTGAGGCAGGTGGTTAGAGCGTTGGACTAGTTAACCGTAAGGTTGCAAGATTGAATCCCTGAGCTGACAAGGTAAAAATCTGTCGTTCTGCCCCAGAACAAGGCAGTTAACCCACCGTTCTTAGGCCGTCATTGAAAATAAGAATGTGTTCTTAACTGACTTGCCTAGTTAAATAAAGGTGTAAAAAAATATATATATATTAAATAAAAATCGGCAAAATAGGCGTCCAAAATTACCGATTTCCAATTGTTATGAAAATTTTAAAAATCAGCCCTATTTAAAATCAGCCATTCCGATTAATCGGTCGACCTCTAGTAAAAAGCCTTACTTTCTCACTGAGACAGTGCTGTTTTTTTGTCAAGGGCTTTAGTGATATCATTTAAAACCTTCATGGCTGCTGTAATTGTGCTAAACTTCTTCCTGAAGCCTGATTGGTACATTGCTCAAATAGAGTTACTGTAGTATATAAAAACTATTTTAGCTGTTCACTAACAAGGGTTTCAAGTATTTTTGCCAGGGGTGACAGCTTTGAGATTGGCCTATAATTATTTAAAAGGAGTTGGATAACCCACTTGTAAAAGTGGTAAGACAAATGCTGATTTCCAGATCCTTGGCATTTCATTACATTCCAGGGTTAGATTGAACAGATATAAGTGGTTCAGCTGTGAAATCAGCTGCCACTTAAAAATTAAAATCAGGGGTCAAGAATCAGGACCTGCAGGCTCTCTCTGATCTAAGGATTTCACAGCTTTATGTACCTTTTGCACTGAGAATGGCAAGAAGTTTGAACAGCTCTCACCAGTTCATCCACAGGGTTGTACAGAGAGTACACTGAATCAAACAGCCTACCTGATGATACAAAAAGTGCTCATTGAAAAAATTCAGCATTTCAGTTGTCATATACAGCAACAGAGTCCTTCAATACACATGATGGTAATTCATTAACATTACTTTGACCAGACAGACTTAATAGCCTTCCAAAACATTCAGGCTATCAGTGATAACAGACATAACATAGTCAGATTTGGCCTTCCTGAGAAGAGATTAACACTTGTTTCATATCTACCTAAAAAGAAGCCAATCAGCATCAGAACATGATTTCCTTGCCTTAGCCCAGGCTAGATTTATATTTACGCATACTACAAAACAGCTCAGAAGAAAACTATTGATTATCTCGCCCTTTATCTCACAACCTGTGGAATGGGGCATGTTTGTTTACTATTTGGAAAAAAACATGAAAGAATTTCCTGGCAGTTTCCACATCAGGAATAAGCACAATTCTTGCTCCAGTCAATTTTTAAAAATCATGAAGAAAGCCTGCTCATTAAAACTCTTATCTTACGAAATAAGCATGGGTTTGTTTTAGGAAGCTTAGTATTTTCAACAGCAACAGCACACATGGTCACTTAAATCATTACAGAAAACACCAACCGCAGAATATTTACGTGGAACGTTTGTCAATATCAAATCAGGGTAGATTTCTCTGGACATTTGGGCAGGTGGGCGAGTTAATCAACTGGGTAAGATTCATAGAATTACAATACATTTTAAAATACATCAGACACCGGCTTTAACAAACACCAGTTGATATCACCAATCAAGATCATTTCACTGTAAAGAGGTTTAGACATAAGGTGCATCAGAGAAGAAATTGCATCACAGAGAGCAGAGGGGGGGGGGGTCTATAACAGCCAATCTCAGTTGTAGAGAGACCCTTTGAAACCTCAAGATTCAAAGCAAGAAATTCCAACTGTTTACAAATAGTTTCAAATAGCCACACTTACAAGTAATTTAGTCTTTACATATAGCCACACCCACCTTAACTCCATCAGTGCGATATACATTGTAACCATTTATACAACAAAAGAAGAATAACTAGGCACCTCTTTAACCTTGCACTGCTTCTCTGTAAGAGACCTACTGCAAGTGAGTTTCCAGACAATACAGTCATTTAAAACCAGACTTAGTAACAAGTTCGTACTGTTCACATCATGACACAAATACATAGGCACTTGGATGAGTGGACCGAGTGAAAAAGAGCGAGTTCCTGCAGACAATGTCTATTGGAGGGGAAAGCACATTGTTGCTGGGTGAGTACATCTGACAATGTTCATTTTCTCCAGAGTTCAGTAAAGTCAATGCGCAAAGAAATACCATAAATGATCTCTTTCTCTGAGAGATGTAAGAGAGAGAGGCCAAGGAAAGGTAAGGGTAGAGAGGGACTGACTATGTATGTATGTATGCTGACCACACCACTTGCGTGCGCATGTTGATTTTGTCCACCCACAGATCCGCTCTGGACACGCAGGTTGAAATATCAAAACGAACTCTGAACCAACTATATTAATTTGGGAACATTAAAAAAGCATTAAACATTTATGGCAATTTAGCTAGCTAGCTTGCTGTTGCTAGCTAATTTGTCCTGGGATAGAAACATTGGGTTGTTATTTTACCTGAAATACAAAAGGGCCTCTACTCCAACAATTCATCCACAGATAAAAGGGTAAACCGAGTCCTTCAGGTTTCTTCTTTGGATGTTATGGCAGTTGGCAACCAACTTTAAGATGCATTACCACCACCAACTGGACTGGAGTGTGGCCCTCAGTTCATCTTTCAAATCACCCATGTGGGTATATGCTCCTAAAAACCAATGAGGAGATGGGAGACGTGGGACTTGCAGTGCGTCAAACAGAACCAAGTCCTATTTTAGCGCATGGAATGCAGACGCTCTTTGATGTGTGCGAGCAGTGTGGGTGCGATGATTGAATAAGATGTACATGTAGATGTATTTTTCAGCACACGTGACGCGGGCGGTGTGGTCAGCATGTGGTCTCTATGGGTGTGTGCGTGTGTGAATAGATTGGGGGTGGGGTCGATTTGAGAGAACAGGTTGGGGATTATTGAGCTGCCGCTGACAGCCAGGTGGAGAGCGAAAAGGAGCAGCTTGAAAGAGAGACACTCCGCAGAGGGAAAGCAGAGGATAGAACCCAGGCCTGCCAGAGAGGGGGTTACTTTGGTAAACGACAAGTAGGGAAGTGCAAACAGTGATTAAAAAAAAATTGTTGAGGGGGACCCGCGATCTTTACAACAGCAGAACTAAATTTGCACTACACCACAAGGAAAGTGTAGATTTGCTCCACCATAAATGAATAGGTTATTAGTAGGTTAAAAACTACTAGGCACAGACAAACGACTTGACATGCTGCCATGGGGCGGAGAGAACATTTAGAAATTGTATAACTATACTGAACAAAAATATAAATGCAACATGTAAAGTCCTGGTCCCACGTTTCATGAGCTGAAATAAAAATTTAAGGGCCCAGAATCTTTTCCATATGCACTAAAAGCTTATTTTTCTCAAATTGTGAACAAATTTGTTTACATCCCTGTTAGTGAGAATTTCTCCTTTGCCAAGATAATCCATCCACCTGACAGGTGTAGTATATCAAGAAGCGGATTAAACAGCATGATCATTACACAGGTGAACCTTGTGCTGGGGATAATAAAAGGCCTCTAAAATGTGCAGTTTTAACACAATGCCACAGATGTCTTCAGTTGAGGGAGTGTGCAATTGGCATGCTGACTGCAGGAATGTCCACCAGAGCTGTTGCCAGAAAATGTCATGTTAATTTCTCTACCATAAGCCGCCTCCAACGTTTTAGATAATTTGGCAGTACGTCCAACCGGCCTCATAACCGTAGACCACGTGTAACCACGCCAGCCCTGGATCTCCACATCCGGCTTCTTCACCTGCGGGATCGTCTGAGACCAGTCACCCGGACGGCTGATGAAACTGAGGAGTTTTTCAATCTGTAATAAAGCCTGGACTTAGCTCCCCAGTGGCTGGGCCTTTGCCCTCCCAGGCCCACCTATGGCTGTGCCACTGCCCAGTAATGTGAAATCTATAGAAAGGGAGATACCTAGTTAGTTGTAAACTGAATGCATTTAACTGAAATGTGTCTTCCACATTTAACCCAACCCCTCTGAATCAGAGAGGTGCTGGGGGCTGCCATAATCGACATCCACGTCGTCGGCGCCCAGGTAACAGTGGGTTAACTGCCTTGCTCAGGGGCAAAACAACAGATTTTTACCTTGTCAGCTCAGGGATTTGATCCAGCAACCTTTTGGTTACTGGCCCAATGCTCTAACCACTAGATTAGGGCCCAATGAATTAATTTCAATTGACGGACTTCCTTATATGAACTAACTCAGTCAAATCTTTGAAATTGTTGCATTAATAGTTTTGTTCACTATAATTTCATGCACTTTCAAGACTCATTTTGCCATGGGGTGGAGAGAAATGACCCGTTTTTAATATGATATCTGATGATCAATGGGGGCCTCCCGGTCAGTAATTCGACCATGATTACTACAAGTTCAGATCACCCCCAAAAAACTAAATGTTTTAAATTGCACCTTGTGTATTCAACTAGTAACAGTAAGTTGAGACACCAACAGTTGCTAAAAAGTATTATGATGCGGGGGAATTGGGGATACCAATTGGGGATACCAAAGTCAGATGAGCGTGGCAGAAAGAGTTGGTGATTTTTTTAAATTGCCTACAGCATAAATAAACTCATTGTGAATAAATCAAAGTCTATCAAAACGGCAGATAAAAAAAAAAAAAAAAAGTAGAAGACAATGATCATGTGACCACTAAAGAAGTGGGCCATGTTCTCCCCTGCCTCTCAATCTGACGGTTTAAAAAAAGATGAAGCAATGCAGTCTTTCAAGAAGCATGCTGAATCCAAGTCAACACAACAGGGGGGTAAGGTTGTCTAAACAGATCCCAGTCTACTGTTGTAGCCTACTGTACGCTACAATATACACAACTCTGTTGGTAAATGGCTGACCCTGGCCGTGACCCCACTCTCGGAGGATGTCTCGGGGAGTTCGGAAATGTTTTTTGCATATCTCATTCACACATGCGTATAATACACACTTGTAGATGTGTGAAATAGGAAATAAGCACCCACCAAATGATCACACACACAGGCTACAGAAGCAGTAATTAAGCCCATAAACAACCAACCTACAGTCTGGCCTATAACAGTTCCATAGTGATAATTATATTATATACTGCCCTGATGAGAGCCATGCAATCTGCCACTTCAGTTATCACTAGGCTACTTTCTGTAAAAGTGATAACTGGTTGCTACATGGGGCTGTATTTCAGATGTATGAGATGACCTCTAGCTCGGGGACAGGAGACAGTGCGTCAGTCACTACAGTGTCACACCACCACAGCGTTCATAATTCAAATGACATCACTGCAGGAGCTCCACTGGGGTTAAGGTTATATGGTATAGCACAGTGTTTCCAAAACTAGGTCCTGGAGACCTTGAGGGATGCACAATTTGTTTTTTTCCCTAGCACTACACAGCGGATTCAAATTATCAAAGACTAATGAGTTGAATATTTAAGTCAGCTGTGTAGCGCTAGGGCAAAAAACAAAACGTGCACCCTTTCGGGGTGACCAGGACTGAGTTTAGGAAACACTGCTCCAGCAAGATTCATTCAGAACCAAGGCGGACATGAATGCAGTGAAACCAGTAACACAGACCATTACTCAAATGCACGGCCTGACGCCTCATAGCCACTATCCTGCCACAGCTCTGTCTAGAAATAGATCAAATTCAATGCTAATTGAATCCAGGTGATGTTTCAAATGAAGTTCAAAAAGAAAAACAGAATTCACTAACCATTGTCAACTCTGCATTTGAGACAACAGCCAGCCGCACACTTCCTAGTCTTGTAGACATGGATGCAAATTGAAAGTGACAGTTTATTTTTCATCCGTGTTTGCTGAAAGCTCCCATAGCTGCCCGTTAACGTGCCAAACATCCTCGAGACATCCTTCAGAACTCATCATATTGCGTGAGCAGCAGCCAAATGAATAAAAAGTACTTTGCAGCAAAGTCAAAGTTACACTCTTCTTCCAACTCAACAAAAACTCTCAAGAGAAAGCTACAAAGACTGTGTCAGAATAAGATAAAAGGGCTTTAGACTGTAGGCTACTACATCACTAGTGTTTCTTTACCAGCATGTATTCCCTGATAAACACATTTCTTTACCAGCATGTATTCCCTGATAAACACTATACTCCTCTGGCCAGTTACCCAGAACCCAGAGTGCCAGATTTAGCCTAGTCCTTGAACGAATATTAATCTGGGTACTGGAAACTGGACCCTCATGTTTTTTTACATCATAATCATATTGGCTTCATGCAGGGTTAGGGTGGGGTGGGGTAGAGTGGAACAGCACAGCAGGGGACTGAGAATGACCACTTCAGGTGCTACTCAGTAGGAAGAGAGGATTTTGGGTAGTGGAGTCAGGCATTTGGGGGGGAGCAGGCTCTTGGCCAATTCTACACCACACCAGGAACCTGCTCCAAAAATACCTGTCAAACACACTACACAAATATAATTTCTCTAAGTCTACAATGCCATGTAGCTATTCTACTGTAGCTGCTGCTACATCGTTTCATACCGCTCTTTGCCAGAAATAATACATTGTAGCTGCCTGTTTTTCATGATGCATTTGTTTGACCCACTACACATAGTTTTGCACTATGGGATGTTGTTACAAATTGTTGCATTTTGAAATGTGTCCCTAATGCAACAGAATGAGTTAAGTGAGTAAGTAGTTTAAGCACGTTAACCCTCGCAAGGCTGCCGACCTAGACGGCATTCCAAGCCACATCCTCAGAGCATGCACAGACCAGCTGGCTGGAGTATTTACAGGCATATTCAATCTCGCCATATCCCGGTCTGGTGGACATCTTGAAGCAAGTGGGGACAACATTGTTCCTGTCCCCAAGAAAGTGAAGGTAACTGAACTAAATGACCATTGTCCCGTAGCATTCACTTTTGTCATCATAAAGTGCTTTGAGAGGCTAGTTTAGGACCATGTTACCTCCACCTAACCCGCCACAATTTGTATATCGCCCCAACAGATCCACGGACGACGCAATCGCCATTGCACTGCCCTATCCCACCCGGACAAGAAAAATACCTATGTAAGAATGCTGTTCATCGACTACAGCGCAGCCTTCAACACCATAGTGCCCTCTAAGCTCAGTGACCAAGGTCTGAACCCCTCCCTGCGCAACTGGGTCCTGGACTTCCTGATGGGCCAACCACAGGTGGTGAAGGTAGGCAACAACACCTCCGCCATGCTGATCCTCATCACCAGGGCCACACGGCCTGCCCTCCAGGTCATCTACAGTACCCGGTGTCACAGGAAGGCCAAGAAAATCATCAAATACCTCAGCCACCCGAGCCACGGCCTGTTCACCCCGCTACCATCTAGAAGGCTGAGACAGTACAGGTGCATCAAAGCTGGGACCAAGAGATTGAGAAACAGCTTCCATCTTCAGGCCATCAGACCCTTAGAGTCACGACTAGCACAGTACCCTGCCCTGAACCTTAGTCACTGTTCCCAGCTGGCTACTACTCACTACTCTGCCCTGCACCTTAGAGACTGCTGCCCAATGTACATAGTCATTGAACACTTCACTTTAATTAATGTTTACAAGCCGTTTCACCCTCTTCGTGTATTCTAGTCATGGCTCATATATATATATATATATATAGAAGGCATTAATGCACTGTTGCAGTGAAATGGTTGTTTGTAGCTCCATCTGCGATAACAGCTTCAAATCCGTTAACGCCACCAATAAACTTTGATGTACTAATGACGGCAGTGTAAATAATATGGTAAAGAAGGTAGCCTACAGAGCATAGCCTCCTCGATTACACAGAGCAATGCAGTCAAGCCTCAACTGGAATTGTTGCGCGCCTGTGATTGATGTTACCAGGATTAAATACGTCAAGACATTTTCACCTCATATCTCTAGGATATATATTTGCGGAATGGACAAACAAGAACGCATGTGCCCTCCCCTCCCTATTGAGCGTGCTCAATGAAACCAGCGTTTGTTTGATGGCCAGCAGAGATGAAGCGAGACTATGTGCCACAATCAATGACTGTATATATGGGCATAATGCATCCATATGCAGCTAGACTACTCACCGTCCTGGGTTTCGTTCCCGCGACTGCAGTTGCTGCAAATGTGTTTGATCTCTTTTCCGATGTGACAGTGTATCATGAAGGGCATATTGTTATTCTGGTGATGCTGGTGGTTGGTTTGCTGATGCTTGGTTTGTTGCCCTTTCTTATTGTTGTTGAGAGACATCATTCTGACCAGGTAAAATGCCTTCTTCGGTTTCTCCACCGCCACGGGCATATTGTTTTCCATGTAGCCTGTGTTGTTGAACCAACTCCCATGCATGGTGGTGGGCGCAGTATCCGCCGCCATGGGGTAGTTGCCCGATTTGAACATGGATAGACGAAAATTTATTTGCGTCTAAACGCAAGGCATACGGGGACGGGGTTTTAAACGAACGGCTCCCTAAACGAACGGCTCCCCGATTCCTACCTGACCTCAACCAATCGCAAGGCTTTCGATCTTGAGCGCTTCCTTAAACCCCTTCTTCTCTTCTATCAACGACGTCAGATATAATATTGTAAATTCCAAACCTGGACCTGAATTCCGATCTCGCTCACTCACACCGGGCTGCCTCCGCAATGCCAAGGGCAGAATTCAAAACCACAGATATTATTATACTATGATGTAGACCATTGCTGCTATAGGCTACTTTGCAGCTTGTCCCAAAAGAATGACTGATAGTGAAATAGAGTGAGTGAATTGCTGTGCCTGTCTCTCCCTCAATACCCATCCTCGTCTGCAAAACTAATCCGCAAGTGAGCATATGATTGGCTACCTACCCAGTGCGCACCCCTGCAGTAATATAGTCTACAGACAGAAAGAAAGTAACGCTTTTGAACCAAATCCCAAGACTTGATAATGACATGAATGATTATAGGCTCCAACTATAGGCCTACATGATAGTTTGGATAGAGAACTTTCTCATACTTGATTGGACAGGCAATTATACTCCAATTGGACACAATTCACGCTGAAAAGGTAATGCAATGCTCTTTATTACAGTTCAGATGCAATTCACTGCTGATCTTGTTATGATAGTGTTAAATATTCATCCTAAGAGACAGTATGATAAAATGTGCCGTTATAGCAAAACACACACACACACACTGCTGGAGAGGAGAGATATTAAAATGTTTGTGCACGAAGCAAAATGATCTTGTCATTTTAGAAGAAATTTAATTAGTAGCCTGCTTACTTTAATTAATGTATCTATCTGCCATTGTGCCAACTATCCTTGTAATATACATAGATAGATAGTCATTAGCCCTAATGTTCCTGGCAAGAATATTCAATAGGCCTATAGCTCATCCTTTTTAGCAATAAACTAGGCACCAGCTACGGTCTCTTCATGGGTTTGGGCTACATCACACATGTCCTTCAATGAACATATATTCAGTGGTGTAAAGTACTTAAGTAAAAATACTTAAATACTACTTAAGTAGTTTTTTGGGGTATCTGTACTTTACTATTCATATTTTTGACAACATTTACTTTTACTTCACTACATTCCTAAAGAAAATAATGTACTTTTTACTCAATACATTTTCCTTGACACCCAAAAGTACTCAATACATTTTGAATGCTTAGCAGGACAGGGAAATGGTCCAATTCACGGAAATATCAAGAGAACACGTGGTCATCCCTACTGTCTCTGATCTGTCAGACTCACCAAACACAAATGCATAATTTGTAAATGATGTTGAAGTGTGCCACTGGCTATCTGTACATTTTCAAAACAAGAAAATGGTGCAGTCTGCTTTGCTAAATATAAGGAAGTTTAAATGATTTCTACTTTTAGTTTTACGTTTGATACTTAAGTATATTTTTGCAATTATTAGGCTCCTGGAAAGGAGGTGGAGAGCCATGGTATATGCCAGAGGAGGCTGGTGAGTGGAGGACGGCTCATAATAATGAATGGAATGGAGTGAATGGAATGGTATCAAACACATGGGAAACAAGGTGTTTGATGTGTTTGAGACCATTTTCTTTAATTTCGTTCCAGCCATTACTATGAGACTGTCCTCCCCATTTGAAGTGCTGCCCAATGCTCGAAAGGGGGACAAGTCAAGAAAGTAAATCATGATGCAAGTCATGGGAGGGAGGGAGGGAGGGGGGTGCACAGTCATGGGATCTATCATATCATACCAAGTGCACTATACCAGTGCGTCATGCCGTTTTTTCAAATCCTGAAAGAGGAGATAGATCTCGTCCTCTGATATATCAATCTAGACTTGCAACAGGAGAGTTCGGTATAGCCTGTCGTGCGTAATGGCCAACGCAGCCATCCCATAGCCATGCAGTCCCTTCCCCTTGTACTCTGAATCTCGATCCTCACAAAGTTAAACTCCAGAAGTTAAATGAGGCAGTAATAAGGCTGCAGCTTTAATATAGGGAAGATACCTAAAGGTCTCCATGGTATTTTCAATCATGTTTCAGGCTGTAAATCTTTTTGCTGTGTGTGTGGTGCCTTTGATGTTTCTCTCAATGAACTGTGGCTTATTCCAGTGACATCAAAGCCCCTATCTGAAATGAGGGACAAAGGCACCTGATTTTCCAACTGCTGCCACAGGTCAATGCGGTGGAGTCAATGCCCTTGGCCGTTTTTCGATTACAGAATTTCACCATGTGCTATTCCCACCACCCTTTGGGTCGATGGACAGTAAGGTTCTCTACACTCCCAGACTCTTGTCAGATAGTATTTATGGAGTTCCAGGGAGTACAGGAGGGGACTAAGCACACACCTCTGTGGGGCCCCTGTGTTGAGGGTCAGAGTGGCGTAGGTGATATTGCCTATCTTCACCACCTGGGGTCGGCCCGTCAGGAATTCCAGGATCCAGTTGCAGAGGGAGGTGTTCAGATCCAGAGTCCTAAGCTTGGTGATGAGCTTGGAGGGGACAATGGTTTTGAATGCTAAACTGTAGTCAATGAACAGCATTCTCGCATAGGTATTCCTTTTATCTAGGTGGGTGAGGGCAGTGTGGAGAGCAATTGAGATTGTGTCATCTATGGATCTGTTGGGGTGGTGTGCAAATGGGAGTGGGTCTAGGGTGTCTGGGATGGTGGAGTTAATGTGTGCAATAACCAGCCCCTGTGGGGATCACAGACTGGAACAAGGAGAGGTTGAAAATGACTCTGAATATGCCTGCCGGCTGTTCTGCACATGATCTGAGAACGCACCCTGGAATACCATCGGGCCCCGCGGCCTTGCGGGTGTTGACCTGATTAAAGGCCTTTCTCACGTCGGCCTCGGAGAGCGAGATCACCCAATCCTCTGGCTCGGTGACGGCCCTCACACCCGGCACAATGTTGTTGTCAAACGTGCATAAAATGCATTGAGTTCATCTGGTAGAGAGGCATCGTTGGGCAGATCAAGGTTGGGTCTTCCTTTGTAATCAACTGTAGCCCTGGCCACATGCGTTGGAGCCTGTGTATTATGATTCCACCTGTATTGTCCTTTTGCTCATTTGATGACTCTGCGGAGGTCATAGTGGGACTTGTACTTATTCCTGTCCTCAGCCGTAGCCTCCGTGTTGTCTACCATAGCTCTGTGTGCAATAGCCCTGTCCTTTAGTTTAGCGCCAACCTCAGTCCTTACAGGAATCATTGAAGTGAGACACCAGCCCTCACATAAATAGAGAGATGAAGTACACAGACATATAGGCCTTGCATTGTTGGGTTTTGAGTTTGCAAGAACGGCATTTCACTGTACTTGAGCATGTGACATTAAAAACTTTCAACTTGAACCTTGAGGCAGCACAGTGTTTAAAGCTGCATGCCCCTATCAGTGTGTCTCTATGCAGCTCCAGTGTTAGCTGTTGGCCCACATGACGCATGACATCATTCTTATGTAACAACAAGCTGTGGATAGGGCCCAACCACATAACTTGTGCTCATTCATGGGAAAACAAACCAAGGATGTTTTATATTCATTTTTGTCTCGGAGCAAGGTAGTTTATTTTTTAGCTACAAGTAGTGTTTCTTGAAGGAAGGAAAAAACTTTTAGGCAGAGATTTTTGAAGTGACTTTGCTTAGACTTAATTTGATACTTTAGATGTAAAAGGCTGTGGACAAGGCCCATACCAAGGCCCATACCGTGGAAATGCATTTGGTCACATATTCCCTCTACAGCAGGGCAGGCACTACACCAACACTGCCACAGCCTTAAATAACCTACACCAGCATTCAAACCTATGTTCATCAAGTACAGTATTCTGATTAGTATATTATATTTAAATTATTTCGCTTGTTTGATAGAGTTTTGCATTTACAACATAAGTAGAGTATGACACTATGATTGCTCTTTTAGTTTATTTTGCACATTGTGTGTGTATTTTAGTTTCTGACTGTACTGGATATTGTTTGTGCTTTATGCAGTACTACTGCTACCATGTCTCACCTCATTAATCGGTTATTTTCTTTGATGTAATAATGTAAATGAGTCTAACCAGCCTCTCCAGTTTCCCTAGACCGATTATGTTTCTGTCCGCAGCACGCTACTCTCCAAAAAACCCTGTATTAGAAAACATACTGTTCTGTACAGTCGGTTTGTCCAAGTGGATTGGAATAGTCACTCATCCAGACAGAGAAGTACATGAATTTATCTGTTAGAGCTAATACCAAGGCCGAGACAGGACACTGTACACACTGTACAGTCCTGCTGCTGTGTTATGAGTGGGGTGTGGCTAGGGCATGAGTCTTGCGCTGACACAAACAACCACCATGTTCGAATTCTCCCGCCACCTCGCATCCGTTGCTCTTGTTCCATTTCCTTGTCCCAATTCCTTCCTTCCCTCCCTCCCTCCCTCCCTCCCTCCCTCCCTCCCTCCCTCCCTCCCTCCCTCCCTCCTTTCCTCTCTTTCACTCTTCACTCTCTCTTTCTACCCCCCCTCTACCTCCCCTTCTATCGCTCCCTCCCGCTCTCGCTCGCACGCACATGTACACACACACACACACACACACACACACACACACACACACACACACACACACACACACACACACACACACACACACACACACACACAGGTCATTCACATCTGCTGTATTCCCTCCCCATAAAATTGAAAGGAAATCACATTTAAATGATAAAAGCATGATGGCTTTTTTCTCTCTCTCCTTTGAGTCTCCTCTTGGCGTGTTGAATTGTTATGCAATTATAATCTGGGAGGGACCTAATTTTCCTCCATTTAGTTACACAGTTCTTGGCTCCACCCTGAAAACTAAGCTCAATCTAACGTAATCGCTTATGTAAAGTCTGACTGAGACGCTATGAAAGAAAAGATAAATGAGGCCCGTTGAGTCTCTGGCTTCAGCTCCCCGTTTCTTATATATCTGTGTGTACACACATCACGTAAGTTCTCTCTCTCTCTCTCTTTTTCTCTCTCTCTTTTTCTCTCTTTCTCGCTCTCTTTTTCTCTCTTTCTCTCTCTCTTTCTCTCTCACACACCCACACACACACACACACACACACACACACACACACGCAATCACACACACACTATTTTCTGAGGTGGTGATTCAGCTAACTCAGAGTTTGTATAGGGGAGGATTGAGACATCATCACCCCAGAGGTATTAGACTGTATCACTAGCTATGTTAACAATATGACACTGTAGGGGAGCACCTTGACTACATTGCAGCTATGGTAACATAAATTCCATCCCAAGAGAGAAACATGAAATAAATGATAGCCAACAGAAACACAAGTTCATGCTCCAGGAGAGCGCACTGCCACTACCCAGATACAGTAAACTGCACTGCCACGCCCAGATACAGTAAAAATACAGTAAAATGGCTGAAATACATGTTATCATAAAATCCAGCTGGTGTAAACTTTCACTTAAATTATACAGTATGAACATTGGCAATGTGGATAGTGTTCCACCTTGTGTCCATTATGTGAAAATGCTACAGTGGAAAGATGATAAAGATGACTTGGTATTTGTGGCTTTATAATGCTGCCACCTAGTGGTTACTCAATTCACATCAGTCCTACTCGTTTCACACACCTCATTCGGGTCAGGAGTATCATAAAATACAATATAATGTATCTCATACCTTTATATTGTTTCTAGGGCACCACATACCGTCATACTGTATGCTGTCCCAGGGACATCAAACCTTCCTTTGTATTTTTACAACAGGCCTATTCTGTACATTAAGTGTCAGAAATATGGTAGAGCTGAGTATTAACATACTGGACCTCTCTGTGGCAGCAATACACCATTATATTCCAGAGTTTATAAGCTGGTTCAAGGGAATAGTGGAAAGTAAATATCTATACAATGGTAACCATTTACTGTAGCTGACAAAAAAATTGTTGTACCCAATAAAAATGATCACACTGTCAACTATGGCTTTCCGCTTATTACAATGCTCCTTCAACTCTTTCCTTATTTCTGGATTTTAACCCCCTAGAGTTGATGTCCGAGCCCCCGTGAAAATCAAATTGACATAATTAAAAAATCCACATCCAAATCCGTCTGTTTAAGCTAGATATATCTTCCATGGGATACGTCTCAATCCAGCACATCCGCCGATGGCGGCCTTCCGGCATATGTGGTGGAAGGTGGCCGAGCTACAGCAGTGTTTGACAGACCATGAGACATCCTGAAAATCGGTCTCCTCGCAAAAACGTCTGTAGCATCTGAACCGTTTGGCCTACAAAACTACGATGAAAAGATGAGACTACCAGAAACACGATAGTGTTTGCAGAAACACCAGCACAATGCCACAGCTGTCTCAAGTTTTGAGGGAGCGTGCAATTGGCATCGTGCTGTGTGACAAAACTGCACATTTTAAAGTGGTCTTTTATTGTCCCCAGCACAAGGTGCACCTGTGTAATTATCATGCTGTTTAATCAGCTTCTTGATATGCCACCCTTGTCAGGTAGATGGATTATCTTGTCAAAGGCGAAAAGCTCCCTAACAGGGATGTAAACAAATTTGTGCACAAAATTTGAGAGAAATAAGCTTTTCGTGCGTATCAGACATTTCTGTGTTTTTTTTTTTAGTATTTCAGCTCATGAAACATGGAACACTTTACATGTTGTGTTTATTTTTTTGTTAAGTATAGCTAGCTAGCTATCTTGCTAACCTTATCTAGCTAGCTTATGTTATCTGTGTTGCTGTTTTTGTTTTACTACACCTTATTCAAAAGATTAGCCAGTTGCCTCTCTGGCCGATTCTGGAGCTGGATTTGTCATAAGCATTGATTTAGGGAAACTTTGCCACAGATGGAAACCACTGGCCTTTGACTTCTTTGACTTCGCCATTTATTGTTATTAAATTGCGGCCACGAATCCGCCATAGAAATAGTCGGAAAGAATTAGATGAAGCTCTGGTAAAATGGATAACTATTGAAAGATAGCTGATATGCGTTTTCCTACATTGTAATGGACACGGTGCGACCTTTGGTAGGCTGGTGGCAGGCTTCGGCTGCGATACAGCTAAGCCAAGTCAGCCCATGCTCATGGTTCTCACAGGGGAAGTGAAATGATAGGCAAAAATGATCACTCACGCCACAAATTACATGTAACTATAAGTTCCTTGAATTTTCTTTCACGGTTGTCTTTTCATTATCTGGATAGACACTTGTGGTTTCAAGCTTACATTATACCAATCAAAGCATTGGAGCGTGTAGTGAAGAAAAACTTTAGTGGTCAAAACCATTCATATTGTGGCGAGTGGGTTTGCAAAATTCTATCATATCATGCAATTATACCATTTATAAAATGGCCATATATATATATACAGTGGGGAGAACAAGTATTTGATACACTGCCGATTTTGCAGGTTTTCCTACTTACAAAGCATGTAGAGGTCTGTAATTTTTATCATAGGTACACTTCAACTATGAGAGACGGAATCTAAAACAAAAATCCAGAAAATCACATTGTATGATTTTTAAGTAATTAATTTGCATTTTATTGCATGACATAAGTATTTGATACATCAGAAAAGCAGAACTTAATATTTGGTACAGAAATTTTTGTTTGCAATTACAGAGATCATACGTTTCCTGTAGTTCTTGACTAGGTTTGCACACACTGCAGCAGGGATTTTGGCCCACTCCTCCCTACAGATCTTCTCCAGATCCTTCAGGTTTCGGGGCTGTCGCTGGGCAATACGGACGTTCAGCTCCCTCCAAAGATTTTCTATTGGGTTCAGGTCTGGAGACTGGCTAGGCCACTCCAGGACCTTGAGATGCTTCTTACGGAGCCACTCCTTAGTTGCCATGGCTGTGTGCTTCGTGTCGTTGTCATGCTGGAAGACCCAGCCACGACCCATCTTCAATGCTCTTACTGAGGGAAGGAGGTTGTTGGCCAAGATCTCGCGATACATGGCCAAATCCATCCTCCCCTCAATACGGTGCAGTCGTCCTGTCCCCTTTGCAGAAAAGCATCCCCAAAGAATGATGTTTCCACCTCCATGCTTCACGGTTGGGATGGTGTTCTTGGGGTTGTACTCATACTTCTTCTTCCTCCAAACACGGTGAGTGGAGTTAGACCAAAAAGCTCTATTTTTGTCTCATCAGACCACATGACCTTCTCCCATTCCTCCTCTGGATCATCCAGATGGTCATTGGCAAACTTCAGACAGGCCTGGACATGCACTGGCTTAAGCAGGGGGACCTTGCGTGCGCTGCAGGATTTTAATCCATGACGGCGTAGTGTGTTACTAATGGTTTTCTTTGAGACTGTGGTCCCAGCTCTCTTCAGGTCATTGACCAGGTCCTGCCGTGTAGTTCTGGGCTGATCCCTCACCTTCCTCATGATCATTGATGCCCCACGAGGTGAAATCTTGCATGGAGCCCCAGACCGAGGGTGATTGACCGTCATCTTGAACTTCTTCCATTTTCTAATAATTGCGCCAACAGTTGTTTCCTTCTCACCAAGCTGCTTGCCTATTGTCCTGTAGCCCATCCCAGCCTTGTGCAGGTCTACAATTTTATCCCTGATGTCCTTACACAGCTCTCTGGTCTTGGCCATTGTGGAGAGGTTGGAATCTGTTTGATTGAGTGTGTGGACAGGTGTCTTTTATACAGGTAACGAGTTCAAACAGGTGCAGTTAATACAGGTAATGAGTGGAGAACAGGAGGGCTTCTTAAAGAAAAACTTACAGGTCTGTGAGAGCCGGAATTCTTACTGGTTGGTAGGTGATCAAATACTTATGTCATGCAATAAAATGCTAATTAATTATTTAAAAATCATACAATGTGATTTTCTGGATTTTTGTTTTAGATTCCGTCTCTCACAGTTGAAGTGTACCTATGATAAAAATTACAGACCTCTACATGCTTTGTAAGTAGGAAAACCTGCAAAATCGGCAGTGTATCAAATACTTGTTCTCCCCACTGTATATATATTTTTTTTTTTTTAAATCCAGACTAGCTCAAAAATAAGTGAAAATGTACAAATGATCCAATTGATTATGATAATTTTCTGGTAAAAAAAGATGAGATCCAAAAACATACGTTTGCATCCCCTATTTAATTTGCTCCAAGGGTGAGGCGGCCAAGTGGACACAAGGCTGTTTGGCTCATCTCAGTCACAAAGAGGTATAACTTTGCAGCTGTTTCTGATTAATAAACAATGTTAAGTGGTAACATTCAAATAAAACCCAGGCCTGAAACAAAACATAGGCTGAAAATAATGTGTATGTCATATCATAGGAAAAGACACCGCATTCACACGGATTTGCACAAAGTGGGCAGTTCAGATTGATCACTTCAAGCCCAAATAGATCATACTTTGACTAAAACTATGACTTTTTGACTTAAATCGTTGTGCAACATCAAGCTCTGCCCATGGTCTTTCAGCTCGAAAAAGTGGATTTCTACTGGTGTGGGCGTTTAAAGCAGCAACATGCAGTTCAAACATCAACAAAGCAGACACCCTCCCACAGATTTGGCAAACAGCTGAGGGATGGGGCTGGAGAAATGTATCCACTCTCAAATTCATAGACCGAGCTATGGATGCAAGGACGTGATATCAAAATGATAGTTTTAACCATGTTTTGAAGCTGTACTCTAAAGGAAAAATTATGTATTTCCCTGCTTTGTTGAATATTGATAGTTACCAATTATATGCTTAACAACTAATACAACTCATAACTACTAATACTGTACTTCTGTAAAGGGTTGGTTCCCCTCTAGCTCCCTGCAGCTGGTCTGTGAGTATAGTCAAGGAGATAGAGATAACCTGAGGAGTAGAACAAACCCCTATTTGTTTCTAATCATCTTTGCTTTTGAGAAACTAAGCCAGGGGGGATAAATAACACTGGTGCACATAACCACAAGACGAACACAAGGTAGATCATGATGCCCTGATCTGCCGGGGAGGGGTGGTACCAGCCATGACTAAGCATTTTTAGGTCTGCTATACAGGACCTCTGTTTATTTTGTATTGTGAACTCTCGGCCTCACACTCAAGAGTGTGCGGTCGACCAGCTTCATTATTGCAATTCTTATTAAATAAAGACGATTGTTTGAAGAAATGACAAATCTCACTCACTTGGTTAGAATTTCCACCACAATACAGTGTTTGTTTACAATTACATTAAAATAGATTACAAATAGATTATATTTTGGGTTTGCTGGGGTGAGACCATTTACAGTTGAAGTCTGAAGTTTACATACACTTACGTTGGAGTCATTAAATCTCGTTTTTCAACCACTCCACAAATTTCTTGTTAACAAACTCGTTTTGGCAAGTCGGTTAGGACATCTACTTTGTGCATGACACAAGTCCTTTTTCCAACAATTGTTTACAGACAGATTATTTCACTTATAATTCACTGTATCAAAATTTCAGTGGGTCAGAAGTTTACATACACTAAGTTGACTGTGCCTTTAAACAGCTTGGAAAATTCCAGAAAATGACATCATGGCTTTAGAAGCTTCTGATAGGCTAATTGACATAATTTGAGTCAATTGGAGGTGTACCTGTGGATGTATTTCAAGGCCTTTGCTTGACATCATGGGAAAATCAAAAGAAATCAGCCAAGACCTCATAAAAAAAATTGTAGACCTCCACAAGTCTGGTTCATCCTTTGGAGCAATTTCCAAACGCCTGAAGGTACCACCATCTGTACAACCAATAGTACGCAAGTATAAACACCATGGGACCACGCAACCATCATACCGCTCAGGAAGGAGACACGTTCTGTCTCCTAGAGATGAACGTACTTTGGTGCGAAAAGATCAAATCAATCCCAGAACAACAGCAAAGGACGTTGTGAAGATGCTGGAGGAAACAAGTACAAAAGTATCTATATCCACAGTAAAACGAGTCCTATATCGACATAACCTGAAAGGCCACTCAGCAAGGAAGAACCCACTGCTCCAAAACCGCCATAAAAAAGCCAGACTACGGTTTGCAACTGCACATGGGGACAAAGATCGTACTTTTTGGAGAAATGTCCTCTGGTCTGATGAAAAACAAATAGAACTGTTTGGCCATAATGACCGTCATTATGTTTGGAGGAAAAAGGGGGAGGTTTGCAAGCCGAAGAACACCATCCCAACCGCGAAGCATGCTGTGGGGTGCTTTGCTGCAGGAGGGACTGGTGCACTTCACAAAATAGATGGCATCATGAGGGAGGAAAATTATGTGGATATATTGAAGCAACATCAGTCATGAAGTTAAAGCTTGGTCGCAAATGTGTCTTCCAAATGGACAATGACCCCAAGCATACTTCCAAAGTTGTGGCAAAATGGCTTAAAGACAACAAAGTCAAGGTGTTGGATTGGCCATCACAAAGCCCTGACCTCAAACCTATAGAACATTTGTGGGCAGAACTGAAAAAGCGTGTGCGAGCAAGGAGGCCTACAATCCTGGCTCAGTTACACCAGCTCTGTCAGGAGGAATGGGCCAAAATTCACCCAACTTATTGTGGGAAGCTTGTGGAAGGCTACCTGAAACATTTGACCCAAGTTAAACAATTTAAAGGCAATGCTACCAAATACTAATTGAGTGTATGTAAACTTCTGACCCACTGGGAATGATATGGAAGAAATTAAAGCTGAAATAAATAATTCTCTCTACTATTTTTCTGACATTTGACATTCTTAAAATAAAGTGGTGATCCTAACTGACCTAAGACCTGGAATTTTTACTAGGATTAAATGTCAGAGTTTAAATGTTTAAAAGTTTAAAAACTGAGTTTAAATGTATTTGGCTAAGGTGTATGTAAACTTCCGACTTCAACTGTATAGTAGATAGAGGACTCTAGTGCCCAAAAGCCTGTTTTAGCATGGGCAACGCCATCAAGGACTTTCCCCATTTTTAAGTAGTCAACTGGGTAGGACTTCCTATGGGTTGAGGAAGGATCCCATAATTCCGTCACCAGGAGGGGTCAGCCAATGATTATACTATTGAGCAAACATTCGATAGCTGCAGGTTTGCAGTAAATTGCCAACCTTGACTTTATACCTGTTCCAGCAACACACTCCAGGTGGCAGTATGCACTCTTTCAATTTGTTTACCAACTCATAGAAGTAGTAGAAGAAGAAAATTGACCACTTCAACTTGGAGCGCCTCAATGGCACTGGCAGAGATACAGTGTATGGATATAATGACGTCGATGAGATACTTATGCTTCCGCTCTAACAATGGGATTCATTGTCCACAGAGCGGAACGGTGGGCTGTCAGGCTCCCACCTATTACTCTCTTTGGATTCCCGGATAATCTCGTTATTTGAAAAATCGATATGTATTCGATGAATGGTGTTGATGTCAATCACCTGTTTCAATGGAAAGTGAGATGATATGCTAGCCTCATGAATATGAATAGACCGTCTAGAATTTCAACAGGGACAACTCCGATATGAAGTGTCTTTTAATATAAAAGTTGCCTGGGATGTCACATGCATCAAACTCATATCAGTACACTCGTAACAACCTAAGCATTATGAAACTTATATTAGATCAAATAAGCCTCAGGTATCAAAATAACAATTCAAGTTTATCTTGACTAAATTAGTCACTCTCTCATTGCCCTCATACAAAAACTCCTCAACTGGTTAATAATTATGTACCTGGTTAACGTGGACAGATTTCTCGGCTATCGGTTCGCCTCCCTCTCTCTGGCGCTGCCCATGCTCTTATAGATCCCATAATAGGACAGATACTATTTTGCATCCTCTAACGATCTCTATGGGTTAAACAATTGTACTAAGTTAATGCGGCATTTGTAAGTTATATTCTTAAAGAATCTATGTCTATACATAATTGATTTAGAAGTCCAAAAATGTATGTTTCAATTGCAGAATGCCCTTTAAATATTCATTGCCATTGTGACCCTTTTCCTTGGGTTTAGTGAATAGCGGTCCAGTAACTGCATGTAAGAACCCAGAGGCACATGCATTTTCACTCTACTGCAGTTGCAGTAGCATTGCACTCCACCAGAGAGCAGCAGTGATACATTATGTGCTACAACTGGACCAAGCCCTTTTGAATAAATGAGAGAATACTGAGGTTGAGTTCCTGCCTGACTACATTGCCGACGCATACCAGATCTTACAACGCCTGGATAGGTATTTAACATATTGGCTAACCACATCATAAGATATAGAAATCTGATGCCCGACTGCACAGTCGATGATGTGGCACGCAACAATTGGTGATGCAATACAACGCCTGCACATCTGGTCTTGCAGGAACTCGACCGGTTTCTTCTGTGGTGGGAGTGAACAGCTCCAAGTCTCTCAAGAACTGTAGGGTGCCAAATAGTCTGGTCCCAGATCTGTCTGTGCTGTCTTACTTTGGTTGCAGTGACCATAGGAGTTAGTTGGCAAGACAGCAGAAACAGGTCTGGGACGAGGCTAGGTGGCAGAGGCTGCAGGTGTAGTTTTCCACCTCCCAGTCACTGAAGCCTCTTCTGACCAGTGTGTGTTTGATGATTTAACACCAATCAGGCCACCTCCTTCAGTATGTTCAGTTGCCCTTGGCCATGAAACCTCACTGGAGATGTGGAATTAAAAAGCATTAATATTTCACAAAGGAACTCAAGCACTAAAAAGCTAGTGTATGATCTTAATTTGATCACCTTGTTGCAGGAGAACATTCCTGCAATGCAAACTTGTAGTGTATTTTAGGTTTAAAAAAGCTTCTGAAGTTTGTAATTTCCACTATTACATTTCAGACTTGATTTTCACAAAAATGTCCAATAATTATGATCCACATAATAATTCACATTTCCGGTTGAAGCAGGATTATTTACCTGCTGTATTAAACTGGCTCAAATGAAGATCCTACATCTGTACACTGACATGATGATATATAGCTAGAGCTATTGATGGAGGGGAAAACAAACAATAATAATCGTAAAAATTAATTACTCAATCTAAAATTCAATAGTCCAATGGTTTTGTTAATGGTGAAAATTGATATTCACCCAAGCAAAAATGCTCATGTCGAAAGTTGTGACCATAATTGTACAAATAATTACTATCTTATTGAGATGCTTTTGGGAATGAATCCAGCTCATACTATTTTGGGCATCTGAGTGCAGTCTGACAGGGATCCTTGAATAAAATGTATTATAAACTCATCATACTGACCAGAGCAATTTTTCCCCCACCCATCCCAACAACAACATAATTTAGAACACACTGGTCTCTACACGAAACACATGGACACATAGACTTTCCCTCTTGTCCTTGGAATGACCAAGTGAAAGAGTGTTGAACAAACTGGTATGCAAATAAGAATGATAGTGCAAAAAAAGACTCATAATAAAATAAAAAAAACAATGCCTATCATTGGTCACTTCTCTAAACTGCTTGGAGATATAACACACTACCCTCCCTTTTAAATCATCTTTATGATGCTGTTAAACCAATGCCCTTCAGTGCTTATGGAGAGTCTATGAGAGTACAGCACAGCAGTCCCCGGTGGAGACACTAGACAAACTCAGTTGCATGGTTTGCACAGCCAGGAACAATATAGTTCACATTGGTCTTTCCTAAAAGGATTCATTTGAAAATGAATAATGGAACGACCCAAATAACTTTAAGTGCCATACAAACTTCCCCAAGGGAGTTTACTCTTCTACGTATTTAATTCCACTGGTTGCTGCAATACACAGAGCTACTACATATCAGTGAAGATTGCTTAGAGGATGAAGGGGAGGACCATCCTCCTTAGGGAATTTCCTAAAAATAAAAATAGTAAAACATTGATAAAGTTATCCTTTTTAGATAAAACTACACTAAATATAGTCACGTCACCAAATAATTGATTAAAACACACAGTTTTGCAATGAAGGTCTACAGTATCCTCAACAGCACTCTTTAGGGTAGAAACATGGTGTTGTGACATGGTGAGGTTGGACTCAGGTGCAGAGAAGAGACCAGACGAGGAATCAGGGGTAAGGATAAACATAATACTTTACTGAGAAATGTTAATGGAAGGATCACTGGAAGAACAACAAACACTAAGTCTAGAAAACTCACTCAGGAGACAAACGCACATGGCACACAATTAATTCCAGCTTCAGCAAAGGACAACAGAAAACACACCTCTTTTAATAGGGAAATCATAATGAGTAAATGTGTCGTTCATGTCTCTAGGATGGTCCCTGCCGCCCTCTAGTGACAGGTGGAACCATGTCAGGTGTAGCTGGAGGACAGCTAGCTTCCGTCCTCCTCTTTGTACATTAACTTCAATACAACACCTAGGAGGCTCTTGGTTCTCACCCCCTTCCATAGACTTACACAGTAATTATGAAAACTTCCGGAGGACGTCCTCCAACCTATCAGAGCTCTTGCAGCATGAACTGACATGTTGTCCAACCAATCACAGGATCAGAGAATTAATCTAGTACTGAAAGCATAAGCTACAGCTAGCAAGCACTACAGTGCATGAAATGTGGTGAGTAGTTGACTCAAAGAGAGAGAAAGACAATAGTTGAACAGTTTTCAACAAATTAATTTCTTCAAAAATTAAGGAGAAGCAAGAGAGAGAAAGAGTGTCATTTTTTTCAGTTTCACTTACTTAGCTAGCAAATGCAGCTCGCTAGTTTAGTTACACCCGTCTCAAACAGAGGGATGCTATGTTAGCTAGCTGGCTATGACTATCCAACACAACACTGGAACTCTTCCAAGTCAAGGTAAGCTTTTGGTTTTATTAATTTATTTCCACCGGGGCCCACCGGTGTAACTGCTTACTGACTATACACTGTAACGTTACTGCACAATTGTAGCGAGTTTACTAATTCATTAGTTCTATTGGCTATGTTGACTAGGACGTTATTTTAGCTAATATGGTGACAACGATGTAGGCTGTGTGTAGTGGTTATGACATGGTTTGGCTTTGAAAGGTTTTTCACTTGGTCACATACAGCTGATGTGTTGTTCATTGAAGTCCACAAACAAAGGGAAAAGGTGAGAGGAGGAGATGCATAGAGGTGAGAAGGAATACAATGTGGGGACTGCTATGAAAGTGAACTGTGTTTATGCGTGATCAGGGGTGTATTCATTCCGCCAATTCTGTTGAAAAACGTTTCTTTAACAGAAGCAAATGAAATTGGGATAAAATTACAATAGAAACTCTAATTTGCAACTGTTGGACCAATGATTACGCCATAGAAAAGCAAGATGCAGGCAAGAGTGTGCAAGGCGGTATTGAATGTGTCACTGTCTGTCATCTCACATTTTTCTCTCGACCTGTGCACGCACCTATGTTGTAAATTTTAATTCATAGGCTAGGTTGTAGTAACCTCATGATGGGTATATGGAAAATTAGAATATCATGTAGTAGCCTAAACCTATAGATGTTACGTTGAACTGGGTGAATGGAATGTGAATGACAGGCCATGCTCGTGTCCTCCCTCATCATAAACGGCACTGACCGCCACTGATATTAATGCAGTGTAGTAGTATATTCAGCATATCCCCTCCTCGTCCCTTTATTCGCCTGCCTATAGAGTAGGCTGCTGCTGCAGCAGAGTCAGCGCTGAATCCCTCTGTATCTGATTTATCCAACAGTGTGCTAATGATGAAACAGCACTGTTTGCTGGGTGAAAGATGGTGACAGACACACAGCAGCTTTTGGAGAAAATGAACATCGCTTTAAAAACTGAGGAGCAAGGGGGCGTGCGTGCGTGCGTGCGTGCGTGCGTGCGTGTGTGTGTGTGTGTGCGTGTGTGTGTGTGTGTGTGTGTGTGTGTGGCTACAGCACAGGGGTGTGTGTGTGTGTTCATATGTGAGGGGTGTGTGTGAGTACATAGCTAGAGTAATGAAGCAAGGTCATACAAGGGAGAGAGAAATGTTTCAATCGTAATTCAGGTGTGATGAAGTGTAAACCCTACAGTCAGGTCTCAGTGAGGAGATGTAGGATCTTTGCAGCTCTTTGAAGTAACAAAAATGTATTTTTCTCAGTCCAATACAAGCTTTGTTGTCATACGATATGCAGTGAATGATAGCTACAATTCAAAATCTTTTCTCTGTGAGATTGAAATCTGTGACTTTGATATTCTTCTAGAATGAGGCCTATAGAGTTTGATATCCAATTAAACAGTATGTCAAACCTGTACTTGTGAGTTTGATATTCCTCTAGATAGACTGTGCTTCAGTGGAGGCTGGTGGGAGGAGCTTTAAGAGGACAGGCTTATTGTAATGGCTGGAATGGCATTAATGGAATGGAGTCAAACGTGGTTTCCATATGTTGGATTTGTTTGATACCGTTCCAATTTATTCCATTCCAGACGTTACAATGAGCCCATCCTCCTATAGATCCTCCCACCAGCCTCCTCTGCTGTGCTTCCTTTCTGCATCTGTTCTCAGTGTACCGTTGCTATGGGCACTGAGACAAGTTGTTGCTGAGCTGAGCACAGCAACAACACTCACAGGTAAGCTGGCAGCCTGGCAGCAGCTTGGCACATGATGGCCTGCTGGGAGGTGTATAAGAGGTAGCAAGGCCTCTCTCTCTCTCTCTCTCCCTCTTTCCCTCTCTCTCTCTCTCTCTCTCTCGCTCTCCCTCTCTCTCACACACACACACACACACTCTCGCTCTGTGTATCTATACATCTGTAATTTGTAACTCTACTACTCTCTCCGTCTCCCTCTTCCCATATCTCCTTTCTATCACTCTCCCTCCGGTGTATCTATAAATCTTTAATTTGTAACACTCTAGCTACCGCTGCTCTCCCTGTTGTATACTTCCCCTCTCTCTCTCTTTCTCTTTCCCTCTTTTCCTCTCTCTCCCCCTCATTTTGTGAATGGATTGCTGGTTCTCATCAGAGCTCAGTCATTCCCTCTGGCCTGTGATGACTCAGTAGAAGATTATACACTATACATGCAGCTCTGCTCTGGATCTCATGGGCGGGTAGCATTGCTTTATGTAACTGCTTACACCCAGGAGTTCGTTGGCGACAGAGCACGCCAGCAAGTCCCAACAACAATTATGCTAATGTGACAGGACTCCGGTCCCCGAGGGTCCCAGGGAGAACATGGAAACAGTGGAAAGGGGGGAGACGCAGAAGGGGGTAAGGGAGAGGGGGGAGGAAGACGGCTGTAACCGCTCCCAATTTAATGCTGATGCAGCTTTAGCAACACAATGTAATGCATGGAGCAATTTAACCTTGCATGGTGGGAGTGAAGTAGTAGTGTACGTGTGTGCAATTCCAGATCAGTATACTGCCTCCCCTGATTCATACATTGCTCCAGGAAGAGCATTATATACAAAAATGAATATATAATATTAGGCACTTAATCCAACCTCTCTTTCCTCTTACTACACCCACCCATTTCCTCCTTCCATAGCCTACTGGCTAGGCTTAATGTAGACTTACATAACTATCACTCTGAATAGTGGGTACATTATTTCCCGTTATGATCTGTCTGTATGATGAGCCGCACAAACCACCATGTCAAATTTGGCCCATTCTCATTGGCTGCTCTAATTCTGCCCCAATGAAAACACATCTGGAATCTACTTTTTGGGGGAAATTAGTTGTACTAAATGTGCACACATGTCTTATTCTAAAATGTGGAAGCATCTACCTGTGAGAGTACTATACCTGTACAAAATAATTAAGCAATTTGACAATGGTTTCTTATCCATATGTATACTGTGTAAATAAATGCTGCTGTGTAGCTTTGACTTAATGGAGTCCAAGGTTACTACTGTACAATAGCATTGCATTTTGAGAGTTCTATCTCAGATATCTCCTCTGCCAGTCAGCAGAAATGTCATAAAGAACTAGTGCTGGTGGTGCGCAATGGGAACTGTAGTGTGATACTACCAACAAGCTCTTATGCCATCCTCTCCGCATTGTTTCACAACAATGCTGCCTGCCTGTCACCAACTCAAACAGATATAAACGAACTGCGCTCCACCGGGCTTTCTGCAGATTGGATAAAATAAAACAGGCTGTGTAGGAAAAGAGACACTGCACTGTACCACAGTAAACTTCCTCCACCTCCTCCCTCCTCCAGGCAGCATATTGGCTTTTGGCAGTGGTGGAGCTGTCATTGGGATTCAGTGCCTCAACCCATCCTATCCCCCCACCCCTCTTCCCCCTTCCTCTTTCCAACATTCTGCCACACTGACTATAAATATGATTAATAACCGCATCGTCACGCAGCTTTCCCTAGCATTTTTTCACAAGGAGGGGCACATGGAAAGCGCATTACAGCTAGAGCCATTGCCAGACTTCTGGAGAAAGAGGAAGGAGAGAGAGACAGAGAGAGAGAGACAGACAGAGAGAAGAGCAATCTTGCAATCTCTCCAGGCCTTTCATGGTTGACACCTGCCTGTCTCCTTCTTTCATCTGAAGTGGAGGATGATGGGACACTTCCTGGTAGGATGGTTGGTTCTGAGGGTTGAAAGGAATCGTAGCACTATTAGTTGCCTCGGTGTAGCACAGCTATACAGCTATTTTCAATATGATATGAATGTTTTATTCACAGAGTGATGGCTGTACCAGGGTACAACGGGTGCTGGTCAACGTGAATCACTGAGAATAAATACGTGTGCTGAGATCTCTGTGAAATGCAACTCCGTAGGCTCACGTGTCATGCTTTAAGTTTAAAGGACAAGTTCGCTTTTATGAACCAAATCTCAGTTTTTTATGTAAATGTGATGTTATAAAAGAGATTTCTCATTCCCATTGTGGTGATATGAGAAACGAGAAAGCACAAGCTTGCTAGCACACAAAAAAGTTACGCTCGAGTCCAACAAAAGTATATATAATGTTGAGGATAAAGTTTGTAAAGACACAAACATCTTAAGACCTGCATCAATATACTGAGGGCATTGCCGTTTCTAAAAATAAGGTTTTTGGGTGTTTTTGGAGCCTTTGTTCTTTTGGAATTTGTATTTTTTATTATGGATCCCCATTAGCTGCTGCCAAGGCAGCAGCTACTCTGCCTTGGATCCAGCATAATTAATGCAGTTATACAATTTTAAAAACAATACAATACATTCATAATATCACAATACATCCATAACAGATTTTCACAACACACTAAGTGTTTTAAACTGTCATCTCTGTTAAGGAATAGATGCTCATATCAGGATGCAATTACTACTAGATGAAATCCTCCCTTGCAGTGAGGCAGTCAGAGAAACCAGGCACACAGTGTAGGAAGTAGAGAAGATACAGTAGATCTGCCCGGGGCAGACCACAGACGGACTCAAATAGAGATCAAATACAGCCTGTATTAAGGCTGGGAGTGGGTCTGGTCTGGCAGGTGGCTGTGTGAGGTGCTTCCTTTGACACACTGTCATTTCCCCCAGAAAGGCCCAGGCGATACAGGCAGATAGAGCCCTGCGCCTACAGGGTGGCATTGGATGGGCTCTGCCCTGCCACCACCACCATCCATCTGGCTATATTGAATGTTCTCTCTCTAGGACAGGAGTGATTACAGAGAGCAGGAGGGGGAGGGAGGGAAATATGGAGAACTCAGTACCTCAACTGCACTAGGATACTAGGCGGCTGGGGATGGGAAAGAATGATCCCGTAACATTGTAAAGAGGCTGTCAGAATGTTTGGTGCTGAGAAGGTGTGTTAATTGGTATACTGGAGGGGGTATTGTGACATGGCATGTGTGTGCGTGTGTTTGTGAGTGAGTGTGTACTGTACGTGTGAGTCAGTGGAGGCTGGTGAGCTCATAGTAATGGCTGGAACGGAGTTGATAGAATTGATAGAAACACGTTTCCCTCACCAGCCTCCACCGGTGTGTCTTTCTGCGCATCGCATGCAGGTGTGTGCGTGCATGCGTAAGTGAGTAAGTGAGTGCGTGTGTGTGCCTGTTATGTACTTGTATCTGTAGGACTATATGTGTATTAAACTGCCTCCAACTCCATATGGGTATCAGTTACTCTCCTGGAGCACAGCCAGGGGGAGCACCAAATACACCCTTCATCCCCTGCAATGCAGCCCAGCCCAGTCCAGCCCAGTCCAGGCTCCAGCCCATACAGGCTATTTATATTCAGCCCATGTCCTGTAGTGGAGATAAAGCCATCAGCATCCCCTGTCCCATGACTCAGTCTGCACACACAGCATTCACCTGCCCAGGACAGGATAACTAACTACTGCACAGCATGTAGCCCACCCCTGTAAAATGCACAGTGTATCACAGACCAATGCACTACATTACAGGATCATCCAGATACTGTGTAAGACAGATCAACAATGAGTGTAGCAATCTTCAAGGATGTGATTACATTTAACCCAAAAACAGATCAAATTTAATCACACACAGATCAAAGGCTCCAGTGTCGGATGATACGAGGAGAAATGGAGGGGAGTGTGTATAGGGAAAGGGATGTGTGTGTTTGTGTGTCTGTGTATCTGTGTGTGAGAGGGAGATAACAGATGTGACTGTTGTTGAGTTGTGCTTGAATGATGAGCAAACAAAAACAAACAAATAAATCTAATGAGCTGCTGTATCAGCAGACGGTCGAGCAAGCAGGCAACACACACACCGTCACACATGCACACACACACACACACCGTCACACATGCACACACATACACACACACACCGTCACACATGCACACACATACACACACACACACACACACATCACTGCTTGGCAAGTACACCGCATGTGCACACAGGCACGCACATACGCATGCAGACACACACACACACACACACACGTACACAAACACAGCTCTCACCCAAACCTTCCCTGAATGATTTTGACTCCTGTCTACCATACAAGGAAGGATCCTGTACAGATGGGACTGGATTCTATTCATCCTGTGTTTGTCTGCAGTGTACTGTATAATGGAAGTGTCACCCAGCTTCTTTGGTTAGTAGTCATTTCCTGTTGGGGTTGTTGATTGAAATCCTCACTGCACTAGTGCCTTGAGTGAACAAGTCTGACAGATGTAGTTCCAATAGCTCAAAGCAGAGCCACATAAAGATTAGTGATGGATACACACACACACACACACAAACACACAAACACATGCACACACACATAGCACACATGCATTCTTGCATACACATACAGTACATCCTTTGAACTGGCCCCCCAGCTGCTCTGAGAAAAGCTCCAAAAAGGTGGCATTGTGGTATTGTACAGTATCACTGGGAGCACACTGGGAGCTTCATAACATGAGGTGAGAGACAACAGCTAGGGTTACTTTTAACAGCTGTTTCCAACAACAACAAACACCTCGATTAAGGATGAAAAGCCAGCGGTATGACGCAGCTCAGGTTAATCTAATCAAAGAGACTAATCAAATTATCCACACGGTGCTAAACAGGCCAATTCAATATACCTACGTCTTGTCATACTCACCCCTTACTGTACTCAACTCTGATTCCATTATGGGGTGATTCCTATCATAAAGTCATTGGATGCTATGGTACTATCTGCAAGCTCTCATAGTCTCATGTCCATCCAGGTTTCTGTTGTTCCAAAAGTAACATTTCAAAGTGTCTAAGGTTAAGTTTAGGCATTAACTCCAAATTCTTAAGGTTAGGCATTAACTCTGAATGGTTAAGGTAGGGGTTAATGTTTGGGATAGGCAAATCTTTTTTTCTTTTTTTTAATAGTTGTAGGTATTATTGCTAACTGTTGCCCCTAGTGGCTGGTTTCCACATCATCTCCCGACGTCCTCAGACATGGATGGACATTGAATACTGACTTGTATCACGGGTGACCTGGCTGGGTAATACAGGCTTGCAGGGCCGAGCTAGCCCCTCAGCAGAGACTGTATTTCCACATCAAATCAAATTCTACTGGTTGTGTACCTGCCACTTTTGGGGCAGCAGGTAGCCTTAGTGGTTAGAGCGTTGGGCCAGTAACCGAAGGGTGATGGATTGAATCCCCGAGGTGACAAGGTAAAAATCTGTTGTTCTGCCCCTGAACAAGGCAGTTAACCCACTATTCCCTGATAGGCCGTCATTGTAAATAAGAATTTGTTCTTAAACTGACTTGCCAAGTTAAATAAAGGTTAAATAAATAAATAAATAAATAAATTAAAAAATATATATATATTAAATACACATATCTTGGGTGCAGTGAAATGCTTATGTTTCCAACAGTGCAGTAATACCTAACAATACACAACAATACACACAAATTCCAAAAACGTAAAGAAAGGAATTAAGAAATATCAGAACGAGCAATGTCAGAGTCTGGAATATAAATATCTATGTATATGATGGTGTGTATAGACAGTATATGAATAGAAAAGGTGTGTACAGCAGTAGTTACAGTATATACATATGAAGTGGGTAAAACAGTATGTAAACATTATTTAAGTGACCAGTGTTTAATAACTATGTACCATTGAGATGGTAGCAGGGTGAACAGGCTGCGGCTCAGGTGGCTGAGGTCCTTGATAATCTTTTTGGCCTTACTGTGACACTGGGTGCTGTAGATGTCCTGGAGAACAGGCAGTGCGCCCCCGGTGATGCGTTGGGCTGACCGCACCCCCCACTGGAGAGTACTGCGGTTGCGGACGGTGCAATTGCCGTACCAGGCGGTGATACAGCCCGACAAGATGTTTTCAATGGTGTTTTCAATCTGTAGAAGTTCGTGAGGTCTAGGGGCCAAGCCGAATTTCTTCAGCCTCCTCAGTTTGAAGAGGTGCTGTTGCGGCGTCTTCGTCACACTGTCTGTGTGGATGGACCATTTCAGGTTGTCAGTGATGTGCACGCAGAGGAACTTGAAGCTTTTCACCCTCTCCACTGCGGCCCAGTTGATGTGGATGGGGATGTGCTCTCTCTGCTGTCTCCTGAAGTCCACGATCAGCTGCTTCTTGTCCAGATGGGACAGGCCAGTGCAGTGCGATGGTGATTGTGTCATCCATGGATCTCTTTAGGCAGTATGCAAATTGTAGTGGGTCTAGGGTGTTGATTAAGGTGGAGGTGATATGTTCCTTAACTTGCCTCTCAAAGCACTTCATGATGAGAGAAGTGAGTGCTACGGGGTGATAGTAATTTAGTTCAGTTATCTTCGCTTTCTTGGGTAACAGAACAATGGTGGACATCTTGAAGCAATTGGGGACAAGGATATGGAGAGATTGAATATAATGGTCTGCGCATGCTCTGAGGATGCGGCTAGGGATGATGTCTGGGCCAGCAGCCTTGCAAGGTTTAACGCGCTAAAATGTCTTTATCACGTCGGCCAAGGAGAACGAGAGCTCACAGTCATGGCGAGCGGCGGTGGCCCGTGCCGGCGGCACTGTGTTTTCCTCGAAGCCGAAAGTGTTTAGCTTTTCAAGGAGAAAGGCATCGGTGTCCGCGACATGACTGCTTTTCCCTTTACAATCCATGATTGTTTTGGAGTCCCTGCCACATACGTCTCGTGTATGAGCCATTGAATTGCGACTCCACTTTGTCCCTGTACTTATGTTTTGCCTGTTTGAATACCTTACAGAGGCCATAGCTGGACTGTTTGTACTCGTCCATGTTCCCAGTCACCTTGCTGTGGTTAAATGCAGTGGTTCGCACTTTTAGTTTTGTGCGAATGCTGCCGTCTATCCATTTTTTTTTTAGGTTTGGATAAGTTCTAATCATCGCAGGGGGATCAACATCCTCTGTGCACTTCCTGATAAGCTCGGTCACCGAGTCAATGTACACACTACATGACCAAAAGTATGTGGACACCTGCTCATCGAACATCTCATTCTAAAATCATGGGCATTAATATGGAGTGGAGTTGGTCCCCCCTTTGCTGCTATAACAGCCTCCCCTGGAAAGTATTTACACTAGATGTTTAGTAAAACTAAATGCAATCTCTTCAACCGATCGCTGCCCGCACCCGCCCGCCCAACTAGCATCACTACTCTGGACGGTTCTGACTTAGAATATGTGGACAACTACAAATACCTAGGTGTCTGGTTAGACTGTAAACTCTCCTTCTAGACTCACATTAAGCATCTCCAATCCAAAATTAAATCTAGAATCGGCTTCCTATTTCGAAACAATGCCTCCTTCACTCATGCTGCCAAACATACCCTCTTAAAACTGACAATCCTACTGATCCTTGACTTTGGCGATGTCATTTACAAAATAGCCTCCAACACTCTAATCAGCAAATTGGATGTAGTCTATCACAGTGCCATCCGTTTTGTCACCAAAGCCCCATATACTACCCACCACTGCGACCTGTATGCTCTCGTTGGCTGGACCTCGCTACATATTCGTCGCCAAACCCACTGGCTCCAGGTCATCTATAAGTCTTTGCTAGGTAAAGTCCCGCCTTATTTCATTTCACTGGTCACCACAGCAACACCCACCCATAGCACGCGCTCCAGCAGGTATATTTTACTGGTCATCACCAAAGACAACACCTCCTTAGGCCGCCTTTCCTTTCCTGTTCTCTGCTGCCAATGACTGGAACAAATTGCAAAAAATCACTGAAGCTGGAGACTTATATCTCCCTCACTAACTTTAAGCATCAGCTGTCAGAGCAGCTTACCGATCACTGCACCTGTACACACGGTAGTTGTTTGGGCTAAATTATAGATGGGCTATGTACAGGTGCAGTAATCTGTGAGCTCTTGTATATAAAGTGTATGTCAATGCCATTCTCAGAGGCAACCCAGAACACATCCCAGTTTGCATGATCAAAACAATCTTGAAGCCCTGGATTCTGATTGGTCAGACCATGTTGAACAGTCCTTACCACGGGTACTTCCTGTTTAAGTTTCTGCCTATAGGAGGGGAGGAGCAGAATGGAGGTGTGATCTGATTTGCTGAAGGGAGTGTGGGGGAGGGCCTTGTAGCCATCCCAGAAGGGGGAGTAGCAATGGTCAAGAGTTCTTGATGAGCGAGTACCGCAGGAGATGTGTTGATAAAGCTTTGTAAGCGTTTTCCTCAGATTTGTTTTATTAAAATCCCCAGCTACAATAAATGTATCCTCAGGATATGTGGTTTCAAGTTTGCACAAAGTCCAGTGTAGTTCCTTGAGAGCTGTCGTGGTGTTGGCTTGAGGGATTATATACACGGTCGTGAAGATGACCGAAGAAAATTATCTTGGGAGGTAATGCGGTCGGCATTTGATGGTGAGGTACTCCAGATCGGGAGAACAAAATGACTTGAGTTCCTATATTTTACCACAATCACACCATGATTAGTGAATCATGAAACATACACCTCCCTCCACCTTTCTTTTTCCTGGAGAGTTATTTCTTCATCTACGGGGAACCCCACTGGCTGTATGGATGGGGACAGTATATCCGGAGAGAGCCATGAATCCGTGAAACAGAGTATGTTACAGTCCCTGATGTCTCTCTGGAAGGAGATCCTCACTCTGAGCTCATCTACTTTATTGTATAGGGACTGAACATTAGCGAGTAATATACTCGGAAGCGGTACGCCTCCTGAGTCTAACAAAAATCCCACTCCATATTCCTCTTCTCCATCGACGGTGTCTTGGAGCAGCCCCTGGGATGAGTGGAATTGCCTCAGGGGGTACAAACAAAGAATCCAATTAAGGGAAGTCACATTTCTGTTCGAAATGCTGGTAAGTGACCACCGATCTAATATCCAAAAGTTATTTTCATCTGAGCAAATAATGTAAAATGTAACACACAAAAAAAGAAAAATACTGCAAAGTTGTCTAGGAAGAACAGCACGATCATGTCTGTTGGTGCCTACTGTATGTGATACTGGGAGAACAGAGATCCAAATGTTTCAACAGTTTCAGCACAAATGGTGAACAGTTCAGAGTACAAATAGCACTGCACGTACTGATTTCTCCAAGCTGTCGATGTTCCTGAGGCCTCTTTATTATGTTGACCCTGGATCAACATGTCCATCAACCAATCAGACAATAGTCTGCCTTTTGAACTGTGTCCTCAGATAATTCAACTGTTGTCCACTCTGAATGTTTTGTCTGTTGTCCTCAGAAATCTGAGTTGTGGTGGGTCGGAGTATGAGTGTGTGGGACTGTGAGTTTGAGTGATATCTGACCCCGTATTGTGATCTGTGGTGTCTGCCGCAGACAGATTGCATGTCTGTCCTCCTTTTGCCACCTTTTGGGAGCAGAAGAATGGCGACCAGCACTTACAGGATTCATGGAATAGACCTGAAGCATGCTGCTACTGTATACTGTATGACAATCTGTCTGCGGCAGACACCACAGATCACAATACGAGGTCAGATATCACACAATCACAGTTACACACACTCACAGTCACACATACTCCGACCCAGCAGCAGCATTCCATTCCTATTAAATGAATCCTGTAAGTGCTGGACCCCATTCTTCTGGCCCCTTTCCACTAAGGCCACTTCCCAAAAAGGTGGCAAAAGGAGGACAGACATGCAAAGTCATAACCCTCACAGCATGCTACCTGCCACAGAGTGACGAGCTCATTAGAACAGACAGTGTGAACTGGGTCCAGGTTACCTCAGGGCTCATCTGGACTAAATTACTTGGTGACCTTGTTTCCACATAGAAGCTCTGCTTGGCCTCCTGCTGGCCTCAAACCATATGTAAACCCTCTGTCTCTGTTGCTCTGTTTCTCTCTCTCTGCCTTCATTTTGCTCTCTCCCTTCATCACGCCTTTCCTCTTTCTCTTCATCTCTTTCTCCCTTCCTCCATCATTCCCCCTCTCTCTCTTCTCATTCTCTCTCACTCTCTAGCTCTCCCTCCCTCCCCCACTCCCTCCCCTCTGTACCTCCCTCTCTCCCTCTCACTCTCGCTCAAGGCACACCCATACAGCACACAAAATAGCGGACAGCATTTAGCCTACCTGATAGGATTGGGAGCACTGTTTTAGAAAGGTGGGGGGAAAGTAACCTGCTCCAACTGTCCTCTTTAAATTCCAGTTGCAGTTGATAGCAACAAAAAAAACATGGTTTGGACAAATCAAAACACAAGATAGTAGACATTTCCAGAATGCATCAATAGCCTGAAAAGTATTTATTCCTGAAACTATGTAAAGGACTACAAGTCGGTGCAATATTGACTGTTAATCAATACACAGTAAAGTCCATCTAAACACCATAGGGACTGATGCTGCAGTTTAGTCACAGAAGATCACTCATAGTGTGGGTGTGACCATAACAGAAATGGTTAAACAAAATGTACCAGATTAATACAGAAAAAAGATCCGAAAATAAAACATTTTAAGACTTTACCTTAAATTATTCGAAGTTTGTCCACGTACGCAAAGCAATTTGGGCTATCCAGCCGTTTCAGCACCACAGCACAGTGGACAGCTCCGGCCAGGTGACAGAAGCACTGCAATACTATTGAACTGATGCACGGACTATATGCCAACTAAAACCATGCAAAAGGCTCCAAGGCTATTTATTTCTGAACAAATTCATCATGGCAATCATGCAATCGCATAGACCATATTTTGCATGATATCGAATTACGAATAACTGCGATATGTGATCGGATGCCTAGGCTACATTTGGCTGTATTTGGTTGAAGTTGTATGCTATTACAATGCAAAAAAATATGAATGCCTCTCGTGGGCTAACAACAGACTCAGACCGAAAATTATGCCAAGTCACCATGGTAACAAGAAATGCAATACACCTAGGCGCTCGGAGAGGAGCAATTTGTGTACGTTTCCCACAAGCCAGAAACTGAATCTAATCAACATCTAATATACCAATAATATTGCACTGTATATAATAACTTGGATGTATATAACATACATGGGTGCTTTAACAGTCAACACCAATCTGCTCTCTGTCAGGGATCTCCGGCATAATCCCGAACACCTTGCTGGTGACTACACGATCACGTTGGGGCTCAGAGTCAGTCGAATGCTCCCTCTATTATGTAACTGAAATGAATTAGAAGACCTAATGCCGTTCTCTAACGAAATACAATCTCACACGTTGTACAATGACCATTCATCTTCTTATTCTTACATAGCCTAATAGCAAATTATCATTTCACAAATCAAACAATTCGATATGATAAATGTGTCCAAAATGCCACCAAAATGGCAAATTAGGCAAAACCAAATGTCCACATTTATATATGCACTAGTGCAGATCGAGCTGTCTCAGTAAAAATAACTATAAAATATAATTATATTTGACAAAACCGTTAGTTTACAATAGTAAGGTTTGGTGCTTCGAGAATCAATGGCCACACGTGAGAACAAACCTACCTGTATGCAGGTTGAAGGAGACTCTGGCTTCGGCGAGGTATGGGGTATCGCTCTTGGACCGGACTCTCCTGATCCGCCGGCGGTCTATATGGTCTTCCGGAGAAGCCGCCATCAATTTGAGCAGCGTCCAGTGACGACTGGCGTGTTGGGACAGATACAGAGCCACGGCCGATCACGGGAAGGTATTGATGGGGAGAGAAATAAATAGAAAGGGTAGAACAGGAGAAGGAGATGCTGGGAGATTTGAAGCGAGGCTTGGAGCTGCTATTACAGAGCTCCTTAATAACCCAACAGCAGAGTGGAATGAGAATGGAATATCAGAGGGGGGGGGGGGGAAATCGCTAAAATGGAAACATCAGACCAGTCAGTGCATTTATTCGAGGTTATTGAACTAACATATGACTGCCTATGAAAGCTAACATTATGAGAACATTAACATTATTTTCCTTCATGTATGTAAACTATGATAAACCAAAAGACATAACTGTAAATTGTGTTACACATTCGTGATACATTTTCAAAATAGCCTATCCAACGCCATCTTGTGGAATTAAATTAGAAATATTGGGTTCTTAATGGACGTATCAGCAAAGTGAAACGAAAATGAAGAAAAAAGAAAGAAAGAAAGTGTGAGCTCAGGAAAGAGAGGACGTTCTATGTTTTAACACCACCAGAGGTCATTATAAACTAGACTATATCTTTCCCCTCAGTGGATTTTGGGGGCTGGCTAGAAGGGATCCAGTTTTTGGTAAATTAACGTCAGATTTGACATTAACATAGCAGGTTACTAAAAGGTTTAGAGTTAGCTAAAATACAACAACAAACATAATTTTAAAGATAATTTGACAAAAGCTGGATCCCTTCTAGCCATGACCGAATTTTGGAGCGAAACATTCAATGCTTTGTGACAGTAAGGGAGTCTTTACGGTTTTTCAAACTAATTACTGTAAGAAAAGTAAACAAACTCTGCCTCGCAGTCTGGTAACTCTACTGGTTCGGTATGGACGTGTTACAAATGTTATGTATGAACTCAAGATATTCTGAACACAGGCTATTCAATGTAGTGATCGATACACAATTTATTTGCTTGCATGTAAATTTTATCCTGACTTGATGGCTCATCACCTCACTGTTTTCAGTTTTATACATGTATCGTTTATATAAAAATTATATATTTTTTTATTAAAAGCTGTATTTAAATGTTTTATAAAAACAATTTCATTTACGAGCCACAGCTGATTTGAACGAGTTTGCTCATTCAGATTCAGAACTTTTAAAACATTGGTTAGACTCCATCTGGGCAGGCTCTCATTGGTCGAATCAACGTTGTTTCCACACTGAAATGACTTTGAACCAACGTGGAATAGACCTAACAGGTTTGCCTACTTTGTTAACACCATTCAGAATGCATAATCCTACAAAGAGTGGAGTTCCTACCTTTAGGGGTGCCGCAGGCTACTGGAGGAAATGGCAATCTCAGGTAATGTAAAACACATACATAGAACTACAGGCATTCATTTCATAGTCATGATTTTTATGCTCATGTACACACCGATGTTTACACAATGCTACAGATATACAGTAGCAGTCAAAAGTTTGGACACACCTACTCATTCAAGGGTTTTCTTTATTTTTTTACTATTTTCTACATTGTAGAATAATAGTGAAACAATCTCAACTATGAAATAACAGATATGGAATCATGTAGTAACCAAAAAAGTGTTAAACAAATCTAATTATATTTTATATTTGAGATTCTTCAAAGTAGCCGCCCTTTGCCTTGATGACTGCTTTGCACACCCTTGGCATTCTCTCAACCAGCTTCTGCTGGAATGCTTTTCCAACAGTCTTGAAGGAGTTCCCACATATGCTGAGCACTTGTTGGCTGCTTTTCCTTCACTCTGCAGTCCTACTCATCCCAAACCATCTCAATTGGGTTTAGGTCGGGTGATTGTGGAGGCCAGGTCATCTGATGCAACAGTTTTTATTAAAAGCTGTGTTGAAATGTTTTAAAACATTTTGGGTGGACTCACACTGTGCAGGCGCACATTGGTTGAATCAACGTTGTTGCCACACTGAAATGACATTGAACCGACGTGGAATAGACTCTTGGCATTCTCTCAACCAGCTTCACCTGGAATGCTTTTCCAACAGTCTTGAAGGAGTTACCACATATGCTGAGCACTCGTTGGCTGATCTTCCTTCACTCTGTGGTCCTAATCATCCCAACCCATCTCAATTGTAAACACCATTCAGACTGCATAATCCTACAGCAATCGTACAGGGCAGGCGCACATTGGTTGAATCAACGATGTTTCCACACTGAAATTACGTTGAACCAACATGGAATAGACGTTGAATAGAAGTCTGTGCCTAATGGGGCCTAGTGGGGTTTTCCTACATTGTAAACACTACTCTTGGTCAAATAGCTCTAACACAGCCTGGAGGTGTGTTGGGTCATTGTCCTGTTGAAAAACAAATGACTAAGCGCAATGGGATGGGATGGCATATCGCTACAGAATGCTGTGGTAACCATGCTGATTAAGTGTGCCTTGAATTCTTAATAAATGACTGACAAAGCACCATCACACCTCCTTATACTGTACATGCTTCACGGTGGGAACCACACATGCGGCGATCATCCATTCACCTACTCTGTGTTTCACAAAGTCACCGCGGTTGGAACCAAAAATCTAAAATTTGGACTCATCAGACCTAAACCCAGATTTCCACCGGTCTAATGTCCATTGCACGTCTTTCTTGGCCCAAACAAGTCTCTTCTTATTATTGGTGTCCTTTAGTAGTGGTTTCTTTGCAGAAATTAGACCATCAACAAGTTGATGTTGAGATGTGTCTGTTACTTGAACTCTGTGAAGCATTTATTTGGGCTGCAATCTGAGGTGCAGTTAACTCTAATAAACTTATCCTCTGCAGCAGAGGTAACTCTGGGTCTTCCTTTCCTGTGGTAGACCTCATGAGAGCCAGTTTCATCATAGCGCTTGATGGTTTTTGCAACTGCACTTGAAGAAACTTTCGAAGTTCTTGACATTTTCCAGATTGACTGACCTTCATGTCTTAAAAAGTAATGATGGACTGTCATTTCTCTTCGCTTATTTGAGCTGTTCTTGCCATAATATGGACTTGGTCTTTTATCTATCTTCTGTATACCACCCCTACCTTGTCACAACACAACTGATTGGCTCAAGCGCATTGAGAAGGAAAGAAATTCTACAAATTAACTTTAAACAAGGCACACGTGCTAATTGAAAAGCATTCCAGCTGACTACATCATGAAGCTGGTTGAGAGAATGCCAAGCATGTGCAAAGCTGTCATTTTTATTTACCTTTATTTAACTAGGTAAGTCAGTTAAGAACAAATTCTTATTTACAATGACGGCCTGGTACAATGGGTTAACTGCAATGTTCAGGGGCAGAACGACATATTTTTACCTTGTCAGCTCGGTGGATCCGATTTAGCAACCTTTTGGTTACTAGTCCAACGCTCTAACCACTAGGCTACCTGCCTCCCCACGTCATCAAGGCAAAGGGTGGCTACTTTGAAGAATCTAAAACATAAAATATATTTTGATTTGTGTAGCACTTTTTTGGTTACCGCATGATTCCATATGTGTTATTTCAGTTTTGATGAGTAGGTGTCCAAACATTTGACTGGTACTGCACTTTCTCTGTCTCATATATACATAGACTCCCACACGCTGTATGACATGTACTGTATGAAATTGTAGAATTAACACACTGCATGGGTGTGTTTGTGTGAATGTGTAGCTAAATGGGTAATATTTCCCATCTTGTTGCTGGGTCAAAGTTTAGTCTTTGATCTCAGCATCAGGGTTCCAGGGTCATTGTGGTAATGGGGGTCTGTCTGTTTCTTCACATAATATGGCTCTGTGCCCTATCAACAGATTTATCTTGACAACAAGAGTGAGAAGGTGGAGGAGGGTGGGGTGTTACTTGCAAAACCACGGTTACTGTGTGCAGTGCCAAGGAGCTGGAGCCAGTCTCAGGTTGTGATTGTTCCATCCTGCATGATTGAGTGCCCACGAAGTGTTTATTTACGGGAGCTTGTTCCCACTCTGTTAAATATCTACCTACTTAGTCTCACCCAGCCAGCCCCTAACACTGTAGACTTAACCCATCCCTCTCCACCCTGACCCCTCAGACTCTGGGCGCGTTCCACTGCCGAGGCATTGCTGACACCTGCCAGATCTTACAACGCATGGATAGTTATTTTAAGTATCAGCTAGCCACATCATATGTTATAGCAATCACGACACAGTCGATGACGTGTCACGCAAACATGCTGAGTAAGGGGAAGCAGGTCCGGTCTGTGGTAGTCAACGCCCAGGTCATAGATGATCTGCACTGCCAGGCCGTTTCCAGACATGTCCTCAAGATCCACGGTGAGAGTGCTGGGCTGGGGTTTTCTGTACTAGGCTGGGCTAAGAGAGGGCTAGGTGGGCCTGTGGAAGGCTTGGGCTGGGATGGCTTGGGCAGCAGGGCTTGGCTGGGTTCAGACAAGGCCACAGGCAAATACATTTTAGAACGAGGGCACTGTTTCAAGGGAGGCTCCATTGTTTATGACTAAACTGAGAGGATATACAGTAGCCAGATAATTAGCCTTTGCTCTAGTGGTGGTTTCGAAACTAGTCTGAAGTTTGCCAATGACCATCTGGATGATCCAGAGGAGGAATGGGAGAAGGTCATGTGGTCTGATGAGACAAAAATAGAGCTTTTTGGTCTAAACTCCACTCGCCGTGTTTGGAGGAAGAAGAAGGATGAGTACAACCCCAAGAACACCATCCCAACCGTGAAGCATGGAGGTGGAAACATCATTCTTTGGGGATGCTTTTCTGCAAAGGGTACAGGATGACTGCACCGTATTGAGGGGAGGATGGATGGGGCCATGTATCGCGAGATCTTGGCCAACAACCTCCTTCCCTCAGTAAGAGCATTGAAGATGGGTCGTGGCTGGGTCTTCCAGCATGACAACGACCCGAAACACACAGCCAGGGCAACTAAGGAGTGGCGCCGTAAGAAGCATCTCAAGGTCCTGGAGTGGCCTAGCCAGTCTCCAGACCTGAACCCAATAGAAAATCTTTGGAGGGAGCTGAAAGTCCGTATTGCCCAGCGACAGCCCCGAAACCTGAAGGATCTGGAGAAGATCTGTATGGAGGAGTGGGCCAAAATCCCTGCTGCAGTGTGTGCAAACCTGGTCAATAACTACAGGAAACGTATGATCTCTGTAATTGCAAACAAAGGTTTCTATACCAAATATTAAGATCTGCTTTTCTGATGTATCAAATACTTATGTCATGCAATAAAATGCAAATTAATTACTTAAAAATCATACAATGTGATTTTCTGGATTTTTGTTTTAGATTCCGTCTCTCACAGTTGAAGTATACCCATGATAGAAATTACAGACCTCTACATGCTTTGTAAGTAGGAAAACCTGCAAAATCGGCAGTGTATCAAATACTTGTTCTCCCCACTGTATGTGCTGCCCTAGAGGGGAAAGGGTAACTACAGCTGCACTACAGCCCCTCAGTACAGCACAACCACCCGCTGACAGCAGGAACATTCCTCTCTCTGAACATGATGAACTTCATTCTCCATTTGGGTCCGGTGAATTGTCTGCATTGGCTGTGTGACTTGACTTTTAGAAAATGTATTGTTTTAATTTGTTCCACAGTTCCACTGTTCCACAGTTCCACTGCCCCAGATACCAGTGATGCCAAGATTCCTTCAGAGGAGCTGCCAAGGTAGGGTTGATTAGTTTGGTTCTGTGTCTCTTTGTTGACATATTTTGTTACAAAATAATTTTCTACATAGTGGCAATATTTTGTTATTTGCTTTTAACTTAAAACCTCTTCTCAATCCTAAGTAACCATACATACCTGTTATGTGTGATGTTAACCTGCATGTGTCTGATGGTGGTGTTGTCTGGCGGTGGTTTTATGTGCAGCTGTGAGAAGAGAGACTGTCATGCTCTGCTCAGGCTCAATGTGACCTGGTTTGGGGAAACTCTGGACTTGCACGTCCTGACCAAGGTGGAGACAGTACTGGACACCTGTGATCTGTATCTCATAGTGCATTTGTGGCATTTATGTTAAATCTGTATCTTATGAATCTCATTCATTATTTTTGGCAAATGCCCTCTTTAAACACCCACTTTTTATATACATTATGCACAAGATTTAATATATGAGGGGCCTCCCGAGTGGCGCACTCCAGTGCTTAAAGCTTCACTACAGATTCAGGTTTGATCCCGGGCTGTGTCACAGCCGTCCACGACACTATTATAAGATGCAATGTTTTTGTTTTGATAAAAGTTTAATTTGGGATTTATTTTAGTACATTTTTGAAGATTTAAAAAAGAAAATTCATCAAACGGGGATACTTCATCAAAACAGCCTGATTAAAATGTGTTTTATTCATACTTCTACTGCACCACACAGTTCAGGTTTAAAATCAGTCAGCTTTAATGGCTCATTGGACTTATATCTGATCAGATGTGTGTCACTGATTCCTCCTCAGGAGACTGAAAAGATTTGTCATGGGTCCTCAGATCCTCAAAAGGTTCTACAGCTGCACCATCGAGAGCATCACTGCCTGGTATGGCAACTGCTCGGCCTCCGACCGCAAGGCAATACAGAGGGTAGTGCGAATGGCCCAGTACATCACTGGGGTCAAGCGTCCTGCCATCCAGGACCTCTATACCAGGCGGTGTCAGAGGAAGGTCCTAAAAATTGTCAAAGACTCCAGCCACTGTAGTCACCACTCTCTGCTACCGCACGGCAAGCGGTACTGGAGCGCCAAGTCTAGGCCCAAGAGGCTTCTAAAAAGCTTCTTCCCCCAAGCCATAAGACTCCTGAACACCTAATCAAATGGCTACACAGACTATTTGCATTGCCCCCCCCGACCTCTTTTACACCGCTGCTACTCGCTGTTGTTATCATCTATGCATAGTCACTTTAATAACTCTACCTACATGAACATATTTCCTCAACTAACTCGTGCCCCCACACAATAACTCTGTACCGGTACCCCCCTGTATATAGTCTCGCTATTGTTATTTTACTGCTGCTCTTTAATTACTTGTTACTTTTATTTCTTATTCTTATATGTATATATATATAAATAAGCATTTTACTGTAAGGGCTACACCTGTTGTATTCGGCGCATGTGAATAATACAATTTTATTTTATTTTATTTGAATTTGTACAGCAGCAAAATCAATAACCAGTGTCCTTTGGGACACTATTCCTTGGGGAGACACTGGGGAGACCGGTAGACCGATTTGTCACATTTCTCCTTTTATACATGCATTGTCAGGTGTTTGTCTTGTGTGTGTCGCGGCGTGCTGCTGCTGTACAGGTACCATTTTCGGGGCCCGTGTGGGACCACGCTACCCCTGGCGTTGGCGCCTCAAAGTCGGAATTTATCTGAGGGTCAAGGGGCGGGGTCTGACCTCCGGGGCTCTTCTCATATCCACTCCAGGGTTGTTCAATTCCATGGCAATTATTCTCAGATCCAAAATATGTGCCTTAAGACATTTTCAACTAGGAATTCTTGGTGGAGGGAGTGATGCTGTCTGCTGCAGAAGACTGAATAGTCTGACTGGATACTTGATACTTGTTAGGTTAACTAAACTGATACTGAGATGTTATGTGTGTAATTGTTGGTTCTTGAAAGGCAGAAAAGGGACTAAGTGCATATTCAGCTGAAATAAGAAAATGGATCAGGCTGCTGATTATCCCTCACACCTGTCACCATCGTCTCGCGCACCTGCGCCACATGACACTCACCTGGACTCCATCACCTCATTGATTATCTTCCCTATATCTGTCACTCCCCTTGTTTCTTTCCTCAGGTGTTATCGACTCTGTTTTCATGTTGGTGCGTTGTTTGTCTTACATGTTTAGTGTTTCATTTAATTATTGAAACACTCACTCCCTGAACTTGTTTCCCGACTCTCAGCGCACTCGTTTCAGTTTCACCTGGATGTGCCTTGTTTAAAGTCAATTTGTGGAATTTATTTCCTTAATGCGTTTGAGCCAACCAGTTGTGTTGTGACAAGGTAGAGGCTTTAGAAGATAGCCCTATATGGTAAAAGACCAAGTCCATATTATGGCAAGAACAGCTCAAATAAGCAAAGAGAAATGAGTCCATCAATACTTTAAGACATGGTCAGTCAATCATGGTCAGTCAACCATCAAGTGCTATGATGAAACTGGCTCTCATGAGGACTGCCACAGGAAAGGAAGACCCAGAGTTACCTCTGCTGCAAAGCATAAATTCATTAAAGTTAACTGCACCTCAGACTGCAGCCCAAATAAATGCTTCACAGAGTTCAAGTAACAGACACATCTCAACATCAACTTCCAGAGGAACCTGCGTGAATCAGGCCTTCATGGTCGAATTGCTGCGAAGAAACCATTACTAAAGCACACCAACAAGACGAATAGACTTGCTTGGGCCAAGAAACACGCGCAATGGACATTAGACCAGTGGAAATCTGTCCTTTTTAGATTTTTGGTTCCAACCGCCATGTATTTGTAAGACACAGAGTACGTGAATGGATGATCTCTGCATGTGTGTTTCCCACAAGGAAGCATGGAGGAGGAGGTGTGGGGGTTCTTTGCTGGTGAAACTGTCAGTGATTTATTTAGAATTCAAGGCACACTTATCTAGCATGGCTACAGTTCTACAGCATTCTGCAGCGATATGCCATCCCATCTGGTTTGAGTTTAGTGGGACTATCATTTGTTTTTCTACAGGACAATGACCCAACACACCTCCAGGCTGTGTAAGGGATATTTGACCAAGAAGGAGAGTGATGGAGTGCTGCATCAAATGACCTGGCCTCCACAATCACCTGACCTCAACCCAATTGAGATGGTTTGATATGAGTCGGACTGCAGAGTGAATGAAAAGCAGCCAACAAGTGCTCAGCATATGTGGGAACTCCTTCAAGACTGTTGGAAAAGCACTCCAGGTGAAGTTGGTTGAGAAAATGCCAAGAGTGCAAAGCTGTCATCAAGGCAAAGGGTGGCTACTTTGAAGAATCTTCTACTTTGAAGAATCTCAAAACTTTTTTGGTTACTACATGATTCCATATCTGTTATTTCATTATTCTACAATGTAGAAAATAGTAAAACGTCCAAACGTTTGACTGGTACTGTATATATATTTTTTTATAGCATACCATATAATCATACAGTAATGTAATCATATACCTGAATGTTTATTGTTATCCTCTATGGAGGAAATGTTTACACTATTTCCCTTGTGAACTGTATAAACTACAACGCAGTACAATACCTAATCCATATGCCTGGTGTCGTGGAAATTTCCTGTATTACTCAATAGAGAGAGAGAGAGAGCCAACCACACACAAGTCAGAGTTAAATTATATATTCCATTTTTAATATATATACAAGCTTCACCTCTAGCCCTTTAATGACTCTCAGATCAATTCAGTGTCTATAAATGAATTCTCTGAGAGTCCTTACAAAACAATTCTTAGTTTCATTTATAGCCAAGATACACCCCTCTCAACTTACAAAGAATCCTTTACCCGAAAGATTATCCTATCGCTAGACAGCATCAGCTATAAATCATCGTTCAGTTTGATCTCCCAAGACAAGGTTTAAATCTCATGCTTGATACTTCACTGTCTACCAAAACATTACCTCATCCAATGGCATATATCAATTGTCATTTCTAGATACTCCCAAACCTGGACAAACTCAAAATCAGACAGTGAGCCCCTTAGGTCAAATACTAGGTCAAGATAAGGGCAACCTCAGAGGGGACATACAATGGTTCCAAACACGGCCAAACTCCTTCCCCCTATGAGAAAAGTAGGGAGTGACTGGCGTACAGACATTGTATGAGATAACTAACTGGTTCCCCAATTAATAACTCCATCCCGTCACATGGTTTAACATATACATTGACATATGAAGACAAGCCTGACCTCTCCCCTCTCTGGCCCCATTCTAATGACAAGTATCTCACAAGCATATGATGAAAATAACATCTTATCTATCTATGTTACATAGCTAAATCTGATTCAGCCACGACACTGGTCAACTGTTTACACAACCAAATACACACAACCATGACCAAATACACACAACAATGACCAAATACATCAAGTACATGGCAATGTCACAGAGAGAGTTTCAGCCAAGTTCACTGAGCTGGCTATTGCTAAGGGAAAGAGGAGGTGGACAGAGAGAGACGGGAGAGTTTGGGAATTTGTTTGATCATTTGAACGTGCACTATTGTATTTCCGTCCCTGTACCATATTGATATCTATCATAAAGTATTATACTGTTGTTACACGGCATAAGAATGAAGCATATTGGATGGGCTAATTATAGATGAGCTATGTACAGGTGCAGTGATTTGTGAGCTGCTCTGACAGCTGGTGAGGGAGGTAAGAGTCTCCAGCTTCAGAGATTTTTGCAGTTCGTTCCAGTCATTGGCAACAGAGAACTGGAAGGAGAGGCGGCCAAAGAAGGAATTGGCTTTGTGGGTGACCAGTGAGATATACCTGCTGGAGCGCGTGCTACGGGTGGGTGCTGCTATGGTGACCAGTGAGCTGAGATAAGGCGGAGCTTTACCTAGCAGAGACTTGTAGATGACCTGGAGCCAGTGGGCTTGGCCAAGAGCGATGGCCAGCCAACGAGAGCATACAGGTCACAGTGGTGGGTAATATATGGGGCTTTGGTGACAAAACGGATGGCACTGTGATAAACTGAATCCAATTTGTTGAGTAGAGTGTTGGAGGCTATTTTATAGATGACATCGCCGAAGTCGAGGATCGGTAGGATGGTCAGTTTAACGAGGGTATGTTTGGCTGCATGAGTGAAGGATGCTTTGTTGCGAAATAGGAAGCCGATTCTAGATTTAATTTTGGATTGGAGATGCGAGTCTGGAAGGAGAGTTTACAGTCTAGCCAGACACCCAGGTATTTGTAGTTGTCAACATATTCTAAGTCAGAACTGTCCAGAGTAGTGATGCTGGTCGGGCGGGCAGGTGTGGGCAGTGATCGGTTGAAGAGCATGCACTTAGTTTTACTTGCATTTAAGAGCAGTTGGAGGCCACGGAAGGAGAGTTGTATGGCATTGAAGCTCGACTGGAGGTTAGTTAACACAGTGTCCAAGGAAGGGCCAGAAGTATACAGAATGGTGTCATCTGCGTAGAGGTGGATCAGAGAATCACCAGCAGCGATAGCGACATCATTGATGTATAAAGAGAAGAGAGTCGGCCCGAGAATTGAACCCTGTGGCACCCCCATAGAGCCTGCAAGAGGTCCGGACAACAGGCCCTCCGATTTGACACACTGAACTCTATCAGAGAAGTAGTTGGTAAACCAGGCGAGGCAATCATTTGAAAAACCAAGGCTGTTGAGTCTGCCAATAAGAATGTGGTGATTGACAGAGTCAAAAGCCTTGGCCAGGTCGATGAATACGGCTGCACAGTAATGTCTCTTATCGATGGCGGTTATGATATCGTTCAGGACCATGAGCGTGGCTGAGGTGCATAGTGGAAAAGGTACGGTGGGATTCAAATTGGTCGGTAATCTGTTTGTTGACTTGGCTTTCGAAGACTTTAGAAAAGCAGGGTAGGATAGATATAGGTCTGTAGCAATTTGGGTCTAGAGTGTCTCCCCCTTTGAAGAGGGGGATGACCGCGGCAGGTTTCCAATCTTTGGGAATCTCAGACGATACAAAAGAGAGGTTGAACAGGCTAGTTATAGGGGTTGCAACAATTTCAGCAGATAATTTTTAAAAGAGAGTGTCCAGATTGTCTAGCCCGGCTGATTTGTAGGGGTCCAGGTTTTGCAGTTCTTTAAGAACATCAGCTATCTGGATTTGGCGGAAGGAGAAATAGGGGAGGCGTGGGCGAGTTGCTGTGGGGAGTGCAGGGCTGTTGACCGGGGTAGGGGTAGCCAGGTGGAAAGCATGGCCAGCCATAGAAAAATGCTTATTGAAATTCTCAATTATAGTGGATTTATCGGTGGTGACAGTGTTTCCTAGCCTCAGTGCAGTGGGCAGCTGGGAGGAGGTGCTCTTATTCTCCATGGACTTTACAATGTCCCAGAACTTTTTTGAGTTTGTGCTACAGGATGCAAATGTCTGCTTGAAAAAGCTAGCCTTAGCTTTCCTAAATGCCTGTGTATATTTGTTCCTGACTTCCTTGAAAAGTTGCATATTACGGGGGATATTCGATGCTAATGCAGAACGCCACAGGATGTTTTTGTGCTGGTCAAGGGCAGTCAGGTCTGGAGAGAACCAAGGGCTATATCTGTTCCTGGTTCTACATTTTTTTAAAGGGGCATGCTTATTTAAGATGGTGAGGAATGCCCTTTTAAAGAATGACCAGGCATCCTCTACTGATGGGATGAGGTCAATATCCTTCCAGGATACCCGGGCCAGGTCGATTAGGAAGGCCTGCTCGCTGAAGTGTTTTAGGGAGCGTTTGTTATTGATGAGGGGTGGTCATTTGACCGCAGACCGGTTACGGATGCAGGCAATGAGGCAGTGATTGTTGAGATCTTGGTTGATACAGCAGAGGTGTATTTGGAGGGCAAGTTGGTTAGGATGATATCTATGAGGGTGCCCGTGTTTCCGGATTTGGGTTTGTATCTGGTGGTTTCATTGACAATTTGTGAGAGATTGAGGGCATCAAGCTTAGATTGTAGGATGGCCGGGGTGTTAAGCATGTCCCAGTTTAGGTCACCTAGCAGCACTAGCTCTGAGGGGGGGCAATCAGTTCACATATGGTGTCCAGAGCACAGCTGGGGGCAGAGGGTGGTCTATAGCAAGCGGCAACGGTGAGAGACTTGTTTCTGGAAAGGTGGATTTTTAAAAGTAGAAGCTCGAATTGTTTGGGTACAGACCTGGATAGTAAGACAGAACTCTGCAGGCTATCTCTGCAGTAGTTTGCAACACCGCCCCCTTTGGCCGTTCTATCTTGTCGGAAAATGTTATAGTTAGGGATGGAAATTTCAGGGTTTTTGGTGGTCATCCTGAGCCAGGATTCAGACACGGCTAGGACATCCTGGTTGGCAGAGTGTGCTAGGGCAGTGAATAAAACAAACTTAGGGAGGAGGCTTCGAATGTTAACATGCATGAAACCAAGGCTTTTACGGTTACAGAAGTCAACAAATGATAGCGCCTGGGGAATGGGAGTGGAGCTAGGCACTGCAGGGCCTCGATTAACCTCCACATCACCAGAGGCACAGAGGAGGAGTAGAATAAGGGTACGGCTAAAGGCTAAAATATCTGGTCGTCTAGTACGTTCAGAACAGAGAGTAAAAGGAGCAGATTTCTGGGCACGGTAGAATAGATTCAAAGCATAATGTACAGACAACGGTATGGTAGGATGTGGATACAGTGAGGGTAAACCTGTGCCTAGAGTGACGATGAAAGAGATATTGTCCCTAGAAATATAATTTAAACCAGGTGATGTCACCGCATGTGTGGTAGGTGGAACTAAAGTGTTAAATAAGGCGTATTGAGCAGGGCTAGAGGCTCTACAGTGAAATAAGGCAATAAATACTAACCAAAACAGCAATGGACAAGGCATACTGACGTTAGCGAGAGGCATGTGTAGCCGAGTGATCATAGGAGTCCAGTGAGTGGCTTCAGGCAGCTTGCGGGCCGGGGCTAGCAAGCTAACAGAAGGGCCTTGGAGGGACATCGCGACGGAAGAAAGTCTGTTGTGTCCCCCTCGTGCTATTACATCGGCAGACGGATCAGCAGGGCTCCGTGTGGTAAACCAGGACAATTGGCAGAATAGGTATAGTGGCCAAAGAATTTGTCCGGTGGGCCTCTTAAGCTAACAGTCCGATGTGCTCTAGACAACTAGCAGGCCGCGGCTAGCATGCTAGCAGATGGGATTTAAGGGGACGAAGCGACGGCGGAGCCAGTTGAGAAAAACCCCATCAGGCAGATCACGTTGGTGGTCCAGTCGTGATGAGTCAGCGGGGGTCCAAGCCAGTTGACAAAAAGAGGTATTGTAGCCCAAGTAGTGCCTGATGGACCTCTTTGGCTAGCCGGGAGATAGGCCTAGCAAGGCTAGCTCCAGGCTAATTGGTTATTGCTTCGGGACAGTGACGTTAGCCAGGAGTGGCCACTCGAATAGCAGCTAGCTAGCTGCGGTGATCCAGGTGGAAAAAATAAAAAAGGGTTCAAATCAAAAATTATTTGTCACATACACATGGTTAGCAGATGTTAATGCGAGTGTAGCGAAATGCTTGTGCTTCTAGTTCCGACAATGCAGTAATAACCAACGAGTAATCTAATCTAACAATTCCACAACAGCTACCTTATACACACAAGTGTAAAGGGATGAAGAATATGTACATAAAAATATATGAATGAGTGATGGTACAGAACGGCATAGGCAAGATGCAGTAGATGGTATAGAGTACAGTATATACATATGAGATGAGTAATGTAGGGTATGTAAACATTATATTAAGTGGCATTGTTTAAAGTGGCTAGTGAATTTTTTTTCCATTACTGAAGAGGCTGGAGTTGAGTCAGTATGTTGGCAGCAGCCACTCAATGTTAGTGGTGGCTGTTTAACAGTCTGATGGCCTTGAGATAGAAGCTGTTTTTCAGTCTCTCGGTCCCTGCTTTGATGCACCTGTACTGACCTCGCCTTCTGGATGATAGCGGGGTGAACAGGCAGTGGCTCGGGTGGTTGTTGTACTTGATGATCTTTATGGCCTTCCTGTGACATCGGGTGGTGTAGGTGTCCTGGAGGGCAGGTAGTTTGCCCCCGGTGATGCATTGTGCAGACCTCACTACCCTCTGGAGAGCCTTACGGTTGTGGGCGGCGCAGTTGCCGTACCAGGCGGTGGAACAGCCAGACAGGATGCTCTCGATTGTGCATATGTAAAAGTTTGTGAGTGCTTTTGGTGACAAGCCGAATTTCTTCAGCCTCCTGAGGTTGAAGAGGCGCTGCTGCGCCTTCTTCACCACGCTGTCTGTGTGGGTGGACCAATTCAGTTTGTCCGTGATGTGTACGCCGAGGAACTTAAAACGTTCTACCCTCTCCACTACTGTCCCGTCGATGTGGATAGGAGGGTGCTCCCTCTGCTGTTTGCTGATGTCCACGATTATCTCCTTTGTTTTGTTGACGTCGAGTGTGAGGTTATTTTCCTGACACCACACTCCGAGGGCCCTCACTTCCTCCCTGTAGGCCGGCTCGTCGTTGTTGGTAATCAAGCCTACCACTGTAGTGTCGTCTGCAAACTTGATGATTGAGTTGGAGGCGTGCATGGCCACGCAGTTGTGGGTGAACAGGGAGTACAGGAGAGGGCTGAGAACGCACCCTTGTGGGGCCCCAGGATCAGCGGGGTGGAGATGTTGTTACCTACCCTTACCACCTGGGGGCAGCCCGTCAGGAAGTCCAGTACCCAGTTGCACAGGGCGGGGTCGAGACCCAGGGTCTCAAGCTTGATGACGAGTACTATGGTGTTAAATGCTGAGCTGTAGTCGATGAACAGCATTCTCACATAGGTATTCCTCTTGTCCAGATGGGTTAGGGCAGTGTGCAGTGTGGTTGCGATTGCGTCGTCTGTGGACCTATTGGGGCGGTAAGCAAATTGGAGTGGGTCTAGGGTGTCAGGTAGGGTGGAGGTGATATGATCCTTGACTAGTGTCTCAAAGCACTTCATGATGACGGAAGTGAGTGCTACGGGGTGATAGTCATTTAGCTCAGTTATCTTAGCTTTCTTGGGAACAGGAACAATGGTGGCCCTCTTGAAGCATGTGGGTACAGCAGACTGGGATAAGGATTGATTGAATATGTCCGTAAACACACCAGCCAGCTGGTCTGCGCATGCTCTGAGGACGCGGCTGGGGATGCCATCTGGGCCTGCAGTCTTGCGAGGGTTAACACGTTTAAATGTTTTACTCACGTCGGCTGCAGTGAAGGAGAGTCCACAGATTTTGGTAGCGGGCCGTGTCAGTGGCACTGTATTGTCCTCAAAGCGAGCAAAGAAGTTGTTTAGTCTGTCTGGGAGCAAGACATCCTGGTCCGCGACGGGGCTGGTTTTCTTTTTGTAATCCGTGATTGACTGTAGACCCTGCCACATACCTCTTGTGTCTGAGCCGTTTAATTGCGACTCTACTTTGTCTCTATACTGACGCTTAGCTTGTTTGATTGCCTTGCGGAGGGAATAGCTACACTGTTTGTATTCGGTCATGTTTCCGGTCACCTTGCCCTGGTTAAAAGCAGTGGTTCGCGCTTTCAGTTTTGCGCGAATGCTGCCATCAATCCACGATTTCTGGTTTGGGAATGTTTTAATAGTTGCTGTGGGTACGACATCGCCGATGTACTTGCTAATAAACTCGCTCACCGAATCAGCGTATTCATCAATGTTGTTTTTTGACGCAAGGCGGAACATATCCCAATCCACGTGATCGAAGCAATCTTGAAATGTGGAATCAGATTGGTCGGACCAGCGTTGAACAGACCTGAGCGCGGGAGCTTCCTGTTTTAGTCTCTGTCTATAGGCTGGGAGCAACAAAATGGAGTCGTGGTCAGCTTTTCCGACAGGAGGGCGGGGGAGGGCCTTATATGATCGCGGAAGTTAGAATAACAATGATCCAGGGTTTTACCAGCCCTGGTAGCACAATCGATATGCTGATAGAATTTAGGGAGTCTTGTTTTCAGATTAGCCTTGTTTTCAGATCCCCAGCTACAATGAATGCAGCCTCAGGATATATGGTTTCCAGTTTACATAGAGTCAAATAAAGTTCGTTCAGGGCCATCGATGTGTCTGCTTGGGGGGGAATATATGCGGCTGTGATTATAGTCGAAGAGATTTCTCTTGGTAGATAATGCGGCCGACATTTGATTGTGAGGAATTCTAAGTCAGGTGAACAGAAGGACTTTAGTTCCTGTATGTTGTTATGATCACACCACGTCTCGTTAATCATAAGGCATACCCCCCCGCCCCTCTTGTTACCAGAAAGATGCTTGTTTCTGTCGGCGCGATGCGTGAAGAAACCAGCTGGCTGTACCGACTCCGATAGCGTGTCTCGAGTGAGCCATGTTTCCGTGAAGCAAAGAACGTTACAGTCTCTTATGTCTCTCTGGAATGCTACCCTTGCTCGGATTTCCTCAACCTTGTTGTCAAGAGATTGGACATTGGCGAGTAGTATGCTCGGGAGCGGTGCGCGATGTGCCCGTCTTCGGAGCCTGACCAGAAGACTGCTTCGTCTGCCCCTTTTACGGCGTCTTTGTTTTGGTTCACCGGCTGGGATCCGATCCATTGTCCTGGGTGGTGGGCATAACAGAGGATCCGCTTCGGGAAAGTCGTATTCCTGGGCGTATTGATGGTGAGTTGACTTTGCTCTTATATTCAGTAGTTCCTCCCGACTGTATGTAATAAAACCTAAGATTACCTGGGGTACCAATGTAAGAAATAACATGTAAAAAACACACAATACTGCATAGTTTCCTAGGAACGCGAAGCGAGAAAAATAAGTCCGAATTGCTCTGGTTTGAGTCGCGCTGTGCAGACTGGCGAGAGTTGTCCATAAAAAACAAGATTCTCTGGTCTGATGAAACCAAGTTTGAACTCTTTGGCCTGAATGCCAAGCATCACGTCTTGAGGAAACCTGGCACCATCCCTACGGTGAAGCATGGTGGTGGCAGCGTCATGCTGTGGGGATGTTTTTCAGCGGCAGAGACTGAGAGACTAGTCAGGATCGAGGCAAAGATGAACTGAGCAAAGTACAGAGAGATCCTTGATGAAAACACACAGCCAAGACAACGCAGGAGTGGTTTCGGGACAAGTCACTGAATGTCCTTGAGTGTCCCAGCCAGAGCCCAGACTTGAACCCGATCGAACATCTCTGGAGAGACCTGAAAATAATTTGCAGCGATGCTCCCCATTCAACCTGACAGAGCTTTAGAGGATCTGCAGAGAGGAATGGAAAAAGTCAAGGGGTCTGAATACCTTCCAAATGCACTCTATATACTTCGATACAATGATTTTATTTGTACTTTTGTACAATTACCGCTAGCTATTGTAGGTGTTTTGCTTCAATTCAAGTTGAGATCTCATATACAATGCTTCAAAATATAATACTGTCAACAACATTATGAATACATTTTCATTACGTTTGTCCTTTTTTCGTCTCACACAATGTTATCATTACTGCAGTCCTTTCAGTGAACGGTCTCTACATAATAAGCTATGAGTCATTGGGGGAGTTCCCAAAGCTAACAGTAGATGCCAGTATGTATACTGAACAAAAATATGAACGCAATGTGAAACAATTTCAAAGATTTTACTGAGTTACAGTTCATATAAGGAAATCAGTCAATTGAAATTAATCAATTAGGCCCTAATCTATGGATTTCACATGACTATTTGGGGGTTCAGCCATGGATAGGCCCACCAACTTGGCAGAAAGGCCCGCCCACTGGGGAGCCAGGCCCAGCCAATCAGAATGAGTTTTCCCACACAAAATGGCACACACGTGCACCTGTGCAATGATCATGCTGTTTAATCAGCTTCTTGATATGCTATACCTGTCAGGTGGATGGATTAGCTTGGCAAAAGAGAAATGCTCACTATCAGGGATGTAAACAAATTTGTGCACAACATGTTAGAGAAATACGCTTTTTGTGCATATGGAACATTTCTGGTATTTTTTTATTTCAGCTCATGGAACATGGGACCAAGACTTTATATTTTGTTCAGTTTAGCTTCTTCTTCCTCATACTGTAGCTTCAATAACAAACTCCTCTGAACAGACAGACAGAATAGTCAGGAGAGTCTGCAGTCAGTCAGGCTGTCTCTCACTTAGTATGAATGAGTGAGAGGAAATACGGAGTTGTGTTCTCCTGGGACAATGTTTTTCTCTGCTCAAGGTGGAGCTAACACTGGCAGTAATGCAGTAGACTGCAGACCCAGGGAGCTCATTCAAACCCTCATAATGTTGTAAAATAAAAATATCATGTAGTCGTCAACTACTAGCCACATTGACTACAGGTTCATGGTCATTGTATGACCCTGTTTAGCTATTTTAGTTATTTCTCTGTTCCCATATGTATTCTCAAATTACTCTCCATTTCTATTGATCTATTGAGTGAATGAGAAACCTTATGAAACCAGAGAGAGCATGATTTGGAAGCATGGGGTATGGGGAGAGGATTTGGCTGCTAAGTTCCAAGCAGGACAGACCTCTCTTACAACTTACAAGTTCAAAGGTGAAATGTCATACAGAGGGCATTACATCAGTTAGAATGTCTTATAGAAAATAAATCACAAATACAGGAAAAGAGAGAACACAGTAAACATCCCAAAATAATACAGGCAAGTTCACTCATCACAGGTGGGGTTGCCTGTCTCCTCACTGTTAATTGGTTGTTGATGGCTGAGGTTAGTTCATATTGTGTGAGACAGTAGTTCACATCAAGCTGAGTCTCCATCTGTTTCAGGGCCTGTTTCTGTTCTTATAGGCCTGGTTGACGAGAGGAGAGGGGGGGGGGGGTTGTGACAGTGAGGTCTGTGTGTGTGTGTGTGTGTGCGTGTGCGTGTGCGCGTGTGCGTGTGCGTGCGCGTGTCCGTGTCCGTGTGTCCATCCAAGTGAGTGTGTGTGTACACTGGTGGTGAACCTGGTGACCTAAGTAACTAACCCCCTACTTCTAAAATGTCCTGCCTTGAAAAAGTATTTGAATCTTTGATAAATTCTCAGCTAAGTTCTTTCCTGTCTATGAAATGTATTCTAAATGCTCATCAATCTGGCATCAGGTCAGGTCATAACACTATCTCTGCTGCATCACTGGTTAGAAATGATATAGTTAAAAATATCAACAAAAGGAAACATTGTGCTACCCTTTCCATTGGCCTGTCAAAGGGTTTTGACACTGTGGACCACTCATTCTTAATTCAAAGGTTGTCAGAAATTGGCCTGTGTCAAGCTATATGTAATTGGTTTAAATTGTGTTAAGTCAGGTTTCTTTGATATTATGAAAGGTGTCCCACAGGTGTCGATTTTGGGTCCTGTACTTTTTACTATCTATATAAATGATACTGGTTTGTCTGTAAAAAAAAAAATGTAACCTTCACTTGTATGCGGATGATACTGCTGTGTATTGTGTTGCCCCTTCTGTTGACACGGCTCTGTCTGATCTACAGTCTGCCTTCATTGTTTTACTGAAAACTTTAAGTGACCTTAAACTAGTATTCAGACCCCTTGACTTTTTCCACATTTTGTTATGTTACAGCCTGATTCTAAAATGGATTGTATTGTTTTTTCCTCCTCATCAATCTACACACAATACCCCCTAATGACAAAGCAAAAACAGGTTTTTAGACATTTTTGCTGTCTCCACCCCCCCCAGGTGTCGCCCATCTTCCCCATTATCCCCTGTGTATTTATACCTGTGTTCTCTCTTTGACTGTTGCCAGTTCTTTTTGTTTCGTGAAACCAGCGTTTGTTCCCCTGCTCCTGTCTGTTCTTGCTCCTGTTTTCTAGTCCTTCCCGGTTTTGACCGTTCTGCCTGCCCTGACCCTGAGCCTGCCTGCCGTTCTGGACCTTCTGCACCCTCTCTGGATTACTGACCTCTGCCTGACTGTCGTTTGCCTGCCCCTGTACTAGAAATAAACTTTAGTTTCTTCGACACTGTCTGCATCTTGGTTATACCTGAAACCTGATATGGGGAGTTTCTCCCATTCTTCTCTACAGATCCTCTGAAGTTCTGTCAGGTTGAATGGGGAGCGTCGCTGCAGAGCTATTTCCAGGTCTCTCCAGAGATGTTCGATCGGGTTCAAGTCCTGGCTCTAGCTGGGCCACTCAAGGACATTCAGAGACTTGTCCCAAAGCCACTCCTGCTTTGTCTTGGCTGTGTGCTTAGGGTCGTTATCCTGTTGGAAGGTGAACCTGGTTTTCCAGCACTCTGGATTTGAAATTATACAATGACTATGTGCAGACTGTCAGTTTAAATTCACTGGTATTTTAATCCATATCGGGTGATACGTTTAGAAATTACAGGACTTTTTGGACAGTCCCCCCATTTTAGGGGACCAAAAGTATTGGGACAAATTCACTTATGTATATTAAAATAGTAAAAAGTTTGGTATTTGGTCCCATATTCCTAGCATGCAATGATTACATCAAGCTTGTGACTCTACATTTGCTGTTTGTTTTGGTTGTGTTTCAGATTATGCCCTATAGAAATGAATGGTAATAATGTATTGTGTCATTTTGGAGTCACTTCTATGGTAAATAAGAATAGAATATGTTTCCAAACACTTTTTACATGAATGTGGATGCTACCATGATTATGGATAGTCTTGAATGAATCGTGAATAATGATGAGTGTGAAAGAACACAGACACACAAATACCATACACACAAATACCATACCCCCAAGACATGCTAACCTCTCACCATAACAATAACAGGGGAGGTTAGCATTTTTTGAGAGTGTATGATATTTAAGCCTCTAACTTTCTTACTCATCATTATTCACGATTCATTCAGGATTATATATAATCATGGTAGTATCCACATTAATGTTTAGAAACATATTTTCTTATTTACAAAAAAAGTGACTCCAAAATGACACAATACATTATTTACCATTCATTTCTATAGGGCACAAAATAATCTGGTTTGTGTCACGCTCAACAGTTTCCTGTGTGTATCAAGAATGGTCCAACACCCAAAGGACATCCAGCCAACTTGACACAACTGTGGGAAGCATTGGAGTCAACATGGGCCAGCATCCCTGTGGAATGCTTTTGACACCTTGTAGAGTCCATTCCCTGACTAATTGAGGCTGGGGTGCTCTCAGTAATAGGAAGGTGCTCTTAATGTTTTGTACACCCAGTGTATTTTGTGTGTGCGTGTGTGGGCAAGGTGATTCATCGTTGGCGACCCAGGGGAGTCACACAGGCCCAGTTCATATCATGCCCACCCTGCTCCCAGCACTCTTATCAAATTAGTGGCTCACACACACACACACACACACACACACACACACACACACACACACACACACACACACACACACACACACACACACACACACACACACAAAACCGAGGGAACAAAACACAAAGACATGCATCACAACCCTGTCTAGACCCATCTAGTCCAAAAATACCCCATCCCATTTCCCATTCATTAAGGAGTAATTCCCTTTTCTTCATGGCTTCTCTCTGCTTCATTTCTTTACCAACAATTAAGGGCCAAATTACATCCTCCTTATGTCCACCATATTGAATCTTCTACTGTAATGTTGATTATCATTGATGATGATGATGACTATCATCAGAACCTTTCTCCTACTCTTCTTAGCTCTTTATTTCAGTTGTACAACTGACTAGGTATCTCCCTTTCCCTTTCCTTTCCCTTTCTTTCCATTTATTTTGTTCATATTCTTTATCTTCTATAAACAGTATGTCTAATGTCAGGTAGATGTGAGGGAAAATGCTATATGGTTTTTCACATCCTAAAAAGAAGCCATTAAATAGAGGATACAATTCTCCTTGCTTTGATATAATGTGATACAGTGGTTTTAAAGCCTCAATTGAGCAAGCCTGCTGGAGTGTGAGTGGTTATATTGGCAGTGACTGGATGCAGGAGAGTGGGATGAGGGAGGACTGAGGGAGGGATGAGATGGTAGATGTGTAGAGGTCCCTGTCTGACCCAGGCAGCTGCAGGTTATTAGAGCCATCATCATTGGTATCAGTTCTGCAAATATCCTTGTGTCTATTTGAATGAAAAGTAAATTGACCAGGAGACAGGGTGTGTGTGTGTGTGTGTGTGTTTGCATGTGTGCGTGAGCAGGTTTCTCTTTATGCAGACTGATAGGACTGTCAGAGCTATCCAGGTCAGTGAAAACACCCCATAAATTTGACCCATTCAAAGAGCATGGTAGCTTAGTGAAGACGGATATTATTTCAATTACCTACAAAACAAGGTGCCACTTTGTGTAAAAAAAATCACCTTTCAACATTGCTGTGAAATATTCTAACAGACAAGCAGAAGTTGATGTACAGTACCAGTCAAAAGTTTGGACACACCTACTCATTCAAGTGTTTTTCTTTATTTTTACTATTTTCTACATTGTAGAATAATAGTGAAGACATCAAAACTATGAAATAACACATATGGAATCATGTAGTAACCAAAAAAGGTGTTAAACAAATCAAAATATGTTTTATATTCTTCAAAGTAGTCACCCTTTGCCTTGATGACAGCTTTGCACACTATTGGCATTCTCTCAACCAGCTTCATGAGGTAGTCACCTGGAATGCATTTCAATTAACAGGTGTATCTTGTTAAAAGTTAATTTGTGGAATTTCTTTCCTTCTTAATGCGTTTGAGATAATCAGTTGTGTTGTGACAAGGTAGGGGTGGTACACAGAAGATAGCCCTATTTGGTAAAATACCAAGTCCATATTAGTAAAGTTTCTTCAAAGGCAGTCGCAAAAACCATCAAGCGCTATGATGAAACTGGCTCTCATGAGGACCGCCACAGAAAAGGAAGAACCAGAATTACCTCATTAGAGTTACCAGCCTCAGAAATTGCAGCCCAAATAAATGCACACACACATAAAGAAAAACCCTTGAATGAGTCGGTGTGTCCAAACTTTTGACTGGCACTGTAGGTACTTTCTATTCATAGTAACCTTCAATCAGCTTCACAACTGTGCAGGGGAGGCTGTGGCTGGTCTATCTATGTCACGTTCGCTGGAATGGACCAAGGTGCAGCAAATGTAGAGTTCCACATGCTTTATTAATAGTGAAACTTAACAAAACAATAAACGAACAAACCATGACTACAGAGGTGCAAAGTGCACTAACTCCAAACAATATCCCATAACCCACAGGTGGAAAAAATGCTACTTAAGTTTGATCCCCAATTAGAGACAACGATAGCCAGCTGCCTCTAATTGGGAATCATACCAATACACCAACACAGAAAAAACAAACTAGAACCCCACATAGACAATATAAACTAGACTAAACCCCTAGTCACGCCCTGACCTACTCTACCATAGAAAATAAAGGTTTTCTATTGTCAGGACGTGACAATCTATCGTGACATACGTGACATACACACACAAGTGGGAATAAATAAGGGAATAGAATACCAAGCAAAACCCAAGGCCCATGCTCTTGCACATTTTACCTTAGGCTAAATCTGTGTTTATGCTAGCTGTCAACAAGTGATCATCAGTGATTATAGATGAGTTGCATGCAAGTCCCATTGCCCATTGTCTAGGTGTTAGTGCAAATTATTTTTGTCATCTCAGTGATAGTGAATGGCCCATACGAACAAAGAGAGAGCACAATATTTCACAATGGCAGAGGAAAAGCAACATGATTCAGCCAGAAACGACAAAGAGCAGTAAAAGCCAGACTCAGAGATTGAAAAAGAACTGTCCTTATATCAGAGACAGAGTATCAAAATAGCCAATAGCCTAGGAAACTTTCAAAAATATTACATTTCCATAATATCTCAAATCAATTGAAATCCAAAAGGAAAACATAAGTCAAATGTGTTGCCAAACCTTTATTTCAGATGCTCCAAACGTGTTTGAAATTAATATTTAATTAATACATTTCCTGTCATTAATTAACGGTGTGTGACTGCTAAACAGTGATATCTACAGTATCTGTGATAACACTAATACAATATAACAAACACTTTAAGTGCCATCGGAACAGTGTTACAGTTCACATATTTTAATCGCAATCCAATATTCAATACAGTACGATAGAAGTGAGGCTTTTCTTTTGTCAGGCAAGGGATTCGATATACTTGTGATGACGAGAACAAAATGTCAGAGCAGAATTAGAACTAAAGTACAATATTAAAGCTCTTCTACCTGCTCTTCTACGTGCTCTTCTACGTGCTCTTCTACGTGCTCTTCTACGTGCTCTTCTACATGCTCGTCTACGTGCTCGTCTACGTGCTCTTCTACGCGCTCTTCTACGCGCTCTTCTACGCGCTCTTCTACGCGCTCTTCTAGGCGCTCTTCTACGAGCTCTTCTAGGTGCTCTTCTACGTGCTCTTCTAGGTGCTCTTCTACGTGCTCTTCTACGCGCTCTTCTACGCGCTCTTCCACGCGCTCTTCCACGCGCTCTTCTACGTGCTCTTCTACGTGCTCTTCTACTTGCTCTTCTAGGTGTTCTTCTAGGTGCTCTTCTAGGTGCTCTTCTAGGTGCTCTTCTACGTGCTCTTCTATGTGCTCTTCTATGTGCTCTTCTACGTGCTCTTCTACGTGCTCTTCTACGCGCTCTTCTACGTGCTCTTCTACGTGCTCTTCTACACGTCCTTCTACGCGCTCTTCTACGTGCTCTTCTACACGCTCTTCTATGTGCTCTTCTACGCGCTCTTCTACACGCTATTCTACGTGCTCTTCTACGTGCTTTTCTACATGCTCTTCTGCGTGTACTTCTACGCGTTCTTCTATGTGCTCTTCTACGTGCTCTTCTACATCAATCAATCAATCAAGTTTATTTTATATAGCCCTTTGTACATCAGCTAATATCTCGAAGTGCTGTACAGAAACCCAGCCTAAAACCCCAAACAGCAAGCAATGCAGGTGTAGAAGCACAGTGGCTGGGAAAAACTCCCTAGAAAGGCCAACACCTAGGAAGAAACCTAGAGAGGAACCAGGCTATGAGGGGTGGCCAGTCCTCTTCTGGCTGTGCCGGGTGGAGATTATAACAGAACATGGCCAAGATGTTCAAAATGTTCATAAATGACCAGCATGGTCAAATAATAATCAGGAATAAATGTCAGTTGGCTTTTCATAGCCGATCATTAAGAGTTGAAAACAGCAGGTCTGGGACAGGTAGCACGTCCGGTGGACAGGTCAGGGTTCCATAACCGCAGGCAGAACAGTTGAAACTGGAACAGCAGCAAGGCCAGGTGGACTGGGGACAGCAAGGAGTCATCATGCCCGGTCGTCCTGACGCATGGTCCTAGGGCTCAGGTCCTCCGAGAGAGAGAAAGAAAGAGAGAAGGAGAGAATTAGAGAGAGCATACTTAAATTCACACAGGACACTGGATAGGACAGGAGAGGTACTCCAGATATAACCAACTGACCCTAGCCCCCCGACACATAAACTATTGCAGCATAAATACTGGAGGCTGAGACAGGAGGGGTCAGGAGACACTGTGGCCCCATCCGATGATACCCCCGGACAGGGCCAAACAGGAAGGATATAACCCCACCCACTTTGCCAAAGCACAGCCCCCGCACCACTAGAGGGATATCTTCAACCACCAACTTACAATCCTGAGACAAGGCCGAGTATAGCCCACAAAGAACTACACCACAGCACAAACCAAGGGGGGGCGCCAACCCAGACAGGAAGATCACGTCAGTAACTCAACCCACTCAAGTGATCCACCCCCCCTAGGGACGGCATGAAAGAGCACCAGTAAGTCAGTGACTCAGCCCCTGTAATAGGGTTAGAGGCAGAGAATCCCAGTGGAGAGAGGGGAACCGGCCAGGCAGAGACAGCAAGGGCGGTTCGTTGCTCCAGAGCCTTTCCGTTCACCTTCACACTCCTGGGCCAGACTACACTCAATCATATGACCTACTGAAGAGATAAGTCTTCAGTAAAGACTTAAAGGTTGAGACCGAGTCTGCGTCTCTCACATGGGTAGGCAGACCATTCCATAAAAATGGAGATCTATAGGAGAAAGCCCTGCCTCCAGCTGTTTGCTTAGAAATTCTAGGGACAATTAGGAGGCCTGCATCTTGTGACCGTAGCGTACGTGTAGGTATGTACGGCAGGACCAACTCGGAAAGATAGGTAGGAGCAAGCACATGTAACGCTTTATAGGTTAACAGTAAAACCTTGAAATCAGCCCTTGCCTTAACAGGAAGCCAGTGTAGGGAAGCTAGCACTGGAGTAATATGATCAAATTTCTTGGTTCTAGTCAGGATTCTAGCAGCCGTATTTAGCACTAACTGAAGTTTATTTAGTGCTTTATCCGGGTAGCCGGAAAGTAGAGCATTGCAGTAGTCTAACCTAGAAGTAACAAATGCATGGATTAATTTTTCTGCATCATTTTTGGACAGATAATTTCGGATTTTTGCAATGTTACGTAGATGGAAAAAAGCTGTCCTTGAAACAGTCTTGATATGTTCGTCAAAAGAGAGATCAGGGTCCAGAGTAACGCCGAGGTCCTTCACAGTTTTATTTGAGACGACTTTACAACCATCAAGATTAATTGTCAGATTTAACAGAAGATCTTTTTGTTTCTTGGGACCTAGAACAAGCATCTCTGTTTTGTCCGAGTTTAAAAGTAGAAAGTTTTCAGCCATCCACTTCCTTATGTCTGAAACACAGGCTTCTAGCGAGGGCAATTTTGAGGCTTCACCATGTTTCATTGAAATGTACAGCTGTGTGTCATCCGCATAGCAGTGAAAGTTAATTATGTTTTCGAATGACATCCCCAAGAGGTAAAATATATAGTGAAAACAATAGTGGTCCTAAAACGGAACCTTGAGGAACACCGAAATGTACAGTTGATTTGTCAGAGGACAAACCATTCACAGAGACAAACTGATATCTTTCCGACAGATAAGATCTAAACCAGGCCAGAACTTGTCCGTGTAGACCAATTTGGGTTTCCAGTCTCTCCAAAAGAATGTGGTAATCGATGGTATCAAAGGCAGCACTAAGGTCTAGTAGCACGAGGACAGATGCAGAGCCTCGGTCTGACGCCATTAAAAGGTCATTTACCACCTTCACAAGTGCAGTCTCAGTGCTATGATGGGGTCTAAAACCAGACTGAAGCATTTCGTATACATTGTTTGTCTTCAGGAAGGCAGTGAGTTGCTGCGCAACAGCTTTTTCAATTTTTTAAGAGGAATGGAAGATTCGATATAGGCCGATAGTTTTTTATATTTTCTGGGTCAAGGTTTGGCTTTTTCAAGAGAGGCTTTATTACTGCCACTTTTAGTGAGTTTGGTACACACCCGGTGGATAGAGAGCCGTTTATTATGTTCAACATAGGACACATGCTCTTCTCCGCGCTCTTCTACGCGCACCTCCTACGTGCTCTTCTATGTGCTCTTCTACATGCTTTTCTACGTGCTCTTCTACGCGCTCTTCTACGTGCTCTTCTATGTGCCCTTCTACATGCTTTTATATGTGCTCTTCTACGTGCTCTTCTACGTGCTCTTCTACGTGCTCTTCTACGCGCTCTTCCACGTGCTCTTCTACGTGCTCTTCTGCATGCTCTTCTACGCGCACTTCTACGCGCTCTTCTACACGCTCGTCTACGCGCTCTTCTACGTGATCTTCTACATGCTCTTCTACGCGCTCTTCTACACGCTCGTCTACGCGCTCTTCTACGCACACTTCTACGGGCACTTCTACGCGCTCTTCTACGCGCTCTTCTACGCGCTCTTCTACGCGCTCTTCCACGTGCTTTTCCACGTGCTCTTCTATGTGCTCTTCTATGTGCTCTTCCACGTGCTCTTCTACGTGCTCTTCTACGTGCTCTTATACATGCTCTTCTACAGGCTCTTCTACCTACGGGTGAAACTATGACAATGCACAGCATTCTGACACAAATAACAAGGCACCAGAGATAAAAGAAGCCTCGCTACTTCAGTAGTATACATCTTGAATACGGTTCTCTACTTTAACCCCTTCTAATAGCTTGGCATCTGTTGGTGCATCTCTCGACTCGTCCAGCTCCTCTGTTCTAACTGCTTGGTTGACTGACTGATGTTGTATCTCGGAGACCGATGTGAACTATCTGAGAGTAGTAGTGCTGCTGACCTAGGATCAGTTTTAACTTTAGGATAGTATTGAACAAAATCACATGAGCAGGGCGGACCTGATCCTAAATCAGAACTCTTACTCTGAGATGCTTTATAAATATGGTAGTACCAGTCACACTGCCAACTCCAATATCCATAAATCAATTCACATTACAGTGAGTCCATACATTTTTTGTATATGGGCATGCTTGTTTATTTATCTTTCTATTGATTTCTAGATTAATTGGGCTACCATGCAGGAAATCAGTGTGTAAACAAAGTGACTCGCTAAAGAGCTTAGTCGGCCTAAAAATAGCAGCAGTTTTTCTTTCTAGAGTAATATTTGTTCTTCCTAACAAGCTGTGTATTAGTTATTGCCTGGGGGATTTCAGTCCAAAAATCCAATCTGGAGAAACAGCCAGGGAACTGGGATTATTAATCTGGGCCTGTTCTACATCAGTGTGTGCATTCCAGACCCCAAAGCAGCAGGCTATTTCCTATTGATAGAGGATAACATATTATTTTATGGAGTAAGTACTTTACCTGTGAGGACTTGTATGAGGACTTTACCTGTGAGGACTTGTATGAGGACTTTACCTGTGAGGACTTGTATGATGACTTTTGATGCGCTAATGAAGTGCTAATGATCAAAACGCAGTAGACCTAAAAGGCTCCAAGACTAATTCCCTCTGCCATACATTGTGTGTATGTGTGTATGTGTGTGTGTGTACTCTAGCTTAGGTTGGATCAATAGACAGGAGAATCCTCTTAATGCTGCTGATAGGTCAAGTCATCTAGAAGAGGCCAGTCACTGTGTGTGTGCTTGCCCATGTGCCCTGTCTCCTCCCTCCAGGGCTTTGCTCCACGTGCCCGATGCTGAACTGAAATACAGAGTGCAAGGTTGGTCTTACCCTGAACATGGGAGGCCACACACCCACCCCCTCGCACAGTCACACAGAGGCACACATAGAGAGGGATACAGAAAGAGGGAGAGAGAGAGAGAGAGAAACAGATAGAGGAAAAAGGAGGAATAACCTATAAATTGGTGTCTGATGGCAATAATAGAGGTAACACCTATGAGTCACATATGGTTTATTTCTAGTGTAGATATATTGGGGACCTTGACTAGGGAGGCCGAGAGAAGATTGTGCAGGAAGTTATGCGATATAAGTGGATGAGGGTCAATAGTCATAAAGATGGTTGTCATAGGGTCAGGTAAACAAATGTGGCGTTCAGAACAACAACAAAAACAAGACACAGGTTTGTCAAGGTATGTGGAAAATAAGAAGAGCAATGTACACTGAACAGAAATATAAACGCAACATGTAAAGTGTTGGTCCCATATTTCATGAGCTGAAATAAAAGATCCCAGAAATCTTCCATACACACAAAAAGCTTATTTCTCTAAAATGTTGTGGACAAATTTGTTTACATCCCTGTTATTGAGCATTTCTCTTTTGCCAAGATAATCCATCCACCTGAGAAATGTGGCATATGAAGAAGCTGATTAACAGCATGATCATTACCCAGGTGCACCTTGTGCTGGGGACAATAAAAGGCCAGTCTAAAATGTTCATTTTTGTCACACAACACAATGCTACATATGTCTCAAGTTTTGAATGAGCGTGCAATTGGCATGCTGACATGCTGCATGCCTCCAATGTCATTTTAGAGAATTTGGCAGGACGTCCAACCGGCCTCACAACCATGCCAGCCCAGGACCTCCACATCCGGCTTCTTTACATGTGGGATCGTCTGAGACCAGGCACCTGGATGAAACTGAGGTATTTCTGTCTGTAATAAAGCCCTTTTGTGTGGAAAAACTAGTTTTGATTGGCTGGGCCTGGCTCCCAACTGGGTGGACCTATGCCCTCCCAGGTCCACCCATGGCTGCGCCCCTGCCCAGTTATGTGAAGTCCATAGATTAGGGCCTAATTCACTGAATTCCTTATTTGAACTGTAACTCAGTAAAATCGTTGAAATTGTTGCATGTTGCATTTATATTTTTGTTCAGTATATAAACAATGTAAAACATTAATATAATGTACCATATTAACATATTGTAACAAATGAACATGCATTTTTTTGCATTCAATAAAACCTGGTAGCACTTAATGCATCATGATAATACCTGGATATAATTCCAATGTATAGATTAAAATGGAAGAATATAGAATAGAGCCTGTTCAAGTCCTATACAACCCATCCATTCTATCAATTGAAGAAGAATGGCGCCGGAGGAGACGCCTAACGTTTTACGGGCTCCTAACCAATTCTGCTATTTTGTGTGTTTTTTAACGTTGTTTGTAACTTATTTTGTAGATAATGTCTCTGCCACCGTCTCTTATGGCCAAAAATTGCTTCTGGACATCAGAACAGCGATTACTTACCTCGAACTGTATGAAGATTTTTCTTTAACGAGTCGTGGCTCTACAGGTTCCCGGGCCTCAGCAGAAGCGATCGGCCTGGTCCTCGGGACCGTCCCTCTGGTTGGTGTCCTGCGGTTGGAGTCGCGCGTCAGGGAGGGGGTACTGTCACGTCTACTCCTGCTCCTCTTCTCTGGCGCTCGTTGTCGCCAGTTTACTTATCATTACTCACACCTGCCACCGTCGTTACACGCACCTGCGCTTCATATGACTCACCTGGACTCCATCACCTTCTTGATTACCTCCCCTAAATCTGTCACTCCGAATGGTCAATTCCCCAGGCGTTATTGATTCTGTTTCTGCGTTTCATGTCTGTACGCTATTCGTGTTACATTTATTATTAAATTCACTCCCTGTACTTGCTTTCCGACTACCAGGGTACACCGATACAAGGGACGCAGGTCTGGGTGCCTTGTGAGAATTTGTCGGCGAGCGGGTAACCCGCCTCTACCATCCGTCCTATTGGCCAACATGCAATCATTGGAGAATAAACTGGATGAACTCTGTTCAAGACGATCCTAACAACAGAACATTAAAAACTGTAATATCTTATGTTTCACAGAGTCGTGGCTGAATGACGACATGGATGATATACAGTTGGCTGGTTTTTCCATGCATCAGCAAGACAGAACAGCTGCGTCCGGTAAGACAAGGGGTGGCAGTCTGTGTCCATTTGTCAATAACAGCTGGTGCGCAAAATCAAATATTAAGGAAGTCTCAATGTTTAGATCGCCTGAGGTAGAGTATCTCATGAGAAGCTGTAGACCACATTATTTACCAAGAGAGTTTTCATCTAGATTTTTCGTATCTTTCTATTTACCACCACAAACCGATGCTGGCACTAAGAACGCACTCAACGAGCTGTATAAAGCCATACGCAAACAAGAAAATGCTCATCCAGAGGTGGCGTTCCTAGGGGCCAGGAACTTTAATGCAGGGAAACTTAAATCCATTTTTCCTCATTTCTACCAGCATGTTACAGAGGAAAAGAAACTCGAGGCCACCTTTACTCCACACACGGAGACACATACAAAGCTCTCTCTCACCCTCCATTTGGCAAATCTGACCATAATTATATCACCCTGATTCCTGCTTACAAGGAAAAACGAAAACAGGAAGTATCAGTCACTCGCTCAATACGGAAGTGGTGAGATGACGCAGATGCTAAGCTACAGGACTGTTTTTCTAGCACAGACTGGAATATGTTCCGGGACTCGCCCGATGGCATTGAGGAGTACACCACATCAGTCACCGGCTTCATCAAAAAGTACATTGATGATGTTGACCCCACAGTGACCATACCCCAACCAGAAGCCTTTGATTACAGGCAACATCCGCACTGAGCTAAAAGGTAGAGCTGCCACTTTCAAGAACCCAGACGCTTATAAGAAATCCCGCTATGCCCTCAGATGAACCATCAAAGAGGAAAAGCGTAAATACAGGACTAAGACACAACACTGGCTCCGACGTTCGTCGGATGTGGCAGAGCTTGCAAACTTTTACAGATGACAAAGGGAAGCCCAGCCGCGAGCTGCCCAGTGACACAAGCCAACCAGACGAGCTAAATTACTTCTACGCGCTCTTAGAGGCAAGCAACACTGAAGCATGCACGAGAGCACAAGCTGTTCCGGACGACTGTGTGATCACGCTCCTTGTAACCAATGTGAGTAAGACAGGTCAACATTCACTGGTAACATACAATATCTGCCCCGTTGTCTTAAAGGACCCATTAAAGGACTATGCCAGTTCTGGACTTACTAGATTTACACATCTAGTTTTTCTGGATCTATGTCAAGTAATGCAAGGGGAAAAAATGGCACAGCAGACATTTTGGGAGGGGGTGTGGATGACTACACACCATAGCTGTCATCTTTGTCAAGTAATATATGTCAAGTAATGCAAGGGAAAAATGGCACAGCAGCCATTTTGGGAGGGGGTGTGGATGACGGATTACCAGAACTTGTACTCTGACTGGCAAGTGTCTTCTCTTCTCTTCTCTGACATTTTCAACCTGTCCCTGGCCGAGTGTGTAATACCTGCATGTTTCAAGCAGACCACCATAGTCCCTGTGCCCAAGAACACCAAGGTAACCTGCCTAAATGACTACTGACCCGTAGCACTCACGTCTGTAGCCATGAAGTGCTTTGAAAGGGTGAAGTGAGCCATGACCAGCATCATCATCCCAGAAACCCTAGATCCACTCCAATTTGCATACCGCCCCAACAGATCCACAGATTATGCAATCTCTGTTGCATTCACCACTGCCCTTTCCCACCTGGACAAAATGAACACCTACGTGAGAATGCTGTTCCTTGACTACAGCTCAGCGTTCAACACCATAGTCCCCTCAAAGCTCATCACTAAGGTAAGGACCCTGGGACTAAACACCTACCTCTGCAACTGGATCCTGGACTTCTTGACAGACCTCCCCCAGGTGGTAAGCGTAGGCAACAACACATCTGCCACACTGATCCTTAACACAGGGGCCCTTCAGTGGTGTGTGCTTAGTCCCCTCCTGTACTCCTTGTTCACCCATGACTGTGTGGCCAAGCAAGACTCCAACACCCTCATTAAGTTTGCAGACGACACAACGGTTGTAGGCCTGATCACCGACACCGATGAGACAGCCTATAGGGAGGAGGTCAGAGACCTGGCAGTGTGGTGCCAGGACAACAACCTCTCCCTCAACGTGATCAAGACGAAGAAGTTGATCATGGACTACAGGAAAAAGAGGGCCGAGCACGCACCCAATCTCATCGACAGGATTGTAGTGGAGCTAGTTCAGAGCTTCAAGTTCCTTGGTGACCACATCACCAACAAACTATCATGGTCCAAACACACCAAGACAGTCGTGAAGAGGGCATGACAATGCCTATTACCCCTCATGGGTCCTCAGATCCTCAAACAGTTCTACAGCTGCACCATCGAGAGCATCCTGACTGGTTGCGTCACCGCCTGGTATGGTAACTGCTCGGCCTCCGACCGCAAGGCGCTACAGAGGGCAGTGCGTACGGCCCAGTACATCACTGGGGCCAAGATTCCTGCCATCCAGGCCCTCGATACCAGGCGGTGTCGGAGGAAGGCCCTAAAAATTGCCAAAGACTCCAGCCACCCTAGTCATAGACTGTTTTCTCTGCTACCGGACGACAAGCGGTACCGAAGTGCTAAGTCTAGGTCCAAGACGCTTCTTAACAGCTTCAACCCCCAAGCCATAAGACTGCTGAACAGCTAATCAAATGGCTACCCAGACTATTTGCATTGACCCCCCCTTTTTTTCACTGCTGCTACCTGAGGTTTATTATCTGTATCTATACATATTACCTCAACTACTTCGACTAACCTGTATCCCCGCATATTGACTCGGTACCGGTACCCCCTGTATATAGCCTTGTTATTGTTGTTTTATTGTTGCTCTTTTATTTAATACTTTAGTTGATTTAGTAAATCTTTTTCTTAACTCTTCTTTTTTTTAAACGGTATTGTTGGTTGTAAGGGCTTGTAAGTAAGCATTTCACGGTAAGGTCTACACTTGTTGTATTCGGCACATGTGACAAATAACATTTTATTTGAATCAATTGACATGTCGGTTTCTGTCATGTCCTATGCTCTGCTTTTATCCTGTGAGTGTCCAGACTGGGTTCTGAGGTAGGCCAGGGTTTGTGGCCATGATCAATAATTAGGTGGCCGCTAGCCTTGATCCTAATTATCCTAGCTTTGGAGGAGATTAGCCTGCACCTGAGCCCCATTCTCAGCCTGTCTTAAAAACAACTCCCTCCCAATCAGCCTAGCCTCACTACCCAGAACCTCTAGCATCAGCCCAATAAAGGGAAATACAGGTGGGGACAAGACACCTTAGTTTATCAGTTTACTCACCAGATCTCTCTCTCTCGCTCTCTTGCTCTGTTTTTCTCTTTCTCACTCCCCCTTCTCTTCCATAGCGACTTTGTGGATTAGTAATGAACCTGTGTTATTGTTGCCCAATACTGTAAACACAGGCAGTTCATAGAACGGCTAGAGAAGGGAGATGGAGGAGATTACTATGAGCAGCAGCACGTGTGTGTGTGTGTGTGTGTGTGTGTGTGTGTGTGTGTGTGTGTGTGTGTGTGTGTGTGTGTGTGTGTGTGTGTGTGTGTGTGTGTGTGTGTGTGTGTGTGTGTGTGTGTGTGTGTGTGTGTGTGTGTGTGTGTGTGTGTGTGTGTGTGTGTGTGTGTGAGCCTACCCTAGAGTGGGGGATGTTTTTAGAGTGTGACAGGCAGCTCAGACAACAGGTTGTTCTAAAAATAAACATTTCTAAGGAGTTCCTCATGTATGTCTCTATCCAGGGGCCAATCTCAACTGCTAAACTGATACCAGAAACAGCCAGGTAAATCGTCTGTTAACGCACCACAACACTCTTAGTTTATTTTCACTGCCATCTGTTTGTTCTCTTCGTCATCATCCATTTTTACATCCATCTATAGAACGCATGGGGATTGAAGTTCAGAGTATGTTTTTATTTATTGAGGTTGTGGCATTAAATCCATGAAGGCCATTGATGCAATATTCATCATGTGTATACCAGATATTTAAACAGCAGATTAATCAGATATTGTTCGCCCAACTTACACTGTCTGCCTGTCTGTATGTCTGTCTGTCGTCCTGTCCGTCTATCTGTGTCAGTAATAATGAAACTCTTACATGAGGATGTACAGTAGCTACTACCGAGCAGCAATATGGTCAAGACATGTAAGACAGAATGTCAGGCTCATAATAATGTGTGGTCTACATCCTGAGTCCCACATCTTTGTGCTCCTTTAGGCCAGCTAGGTGTTGAAATGTCACTGATGAAAAGCGGTGCCAAGCCCAGGCCCTTTGGGGAAGGAGCCCAGAGGCTGTCTGAGGTCTGTGCAGTTGACAGATGCACACTCTAGCTCTGTCCCAAATGACACCCTATTCTCTATGTAGTGCACCACTGTTGACCATATCTATGGTCAAAAGTAGCGTACTATAGGGAATTTGGGGCACATCCTTGGCCTCTCATTGTCATGCTGAGGAGTTGGTGATCCCTAGATGTGAACCAGAAATAAGTCATCATATGGTGTGTGATTGTTTGAATAACGGTTGTGATTTACTGTATACCAGGGTTGGGGTCAATGCCATTTCAGTACAGTCAGTTAAGGAACTGAATTGAAATTCCAATGTTACACAAACCCTAACCTGGATATACGTACAGTATCAGCTATCAACTTTTCTAAATTTTTCTTGTCTCTTTTCTTCCTTCCACCACAACATCAACATCCTGTGCATCGTCGCTCTGTTTGAATGTTATGGCATAATCACTTATTCAGATCGAGTTACATCATTGGAAGCCAACGATGCAGAAAACTAAAGAGAGTGTCTGTCTGGGTGAAATAGTTGAGTGTTCTGCTTTACATAGGTAGGCCATCTTTCAGCTATCACACGCCAACCTCTCCCTGGCACAGATGGGTCATGGCGTGTGTGTGTGTGTGTGGCCGTCATTTTGCCTCTGATGGATGACTAATCTTCTCCTGGTAATGACTGAGGAGGAGCTACCTTCTGAATGCCAAGCAGCTGGATAGGAAGAGATGAGGAGAGAGGGGGGGGGGGGAGTGACAGTCAGGGAGAGAAGGAGAGGGTGAGTGAGAGGAGAGGGAGAGAAAGAGGGAGAGAGAGAAAGAGAAAGAGAGAAGGAATGAGATGGAGAGGGAGACAGAGAGTGGCTACAACACCATGAAGCCCCAAAGAATGTTAAAGATGAGACACGTGTTTCTGAATTCCCTTGCTGTGTCTGATTCAGACTGATAGTATCTAGATCTCCTGTGTAATAACCTGTGTACAACATGAGCTTTCGTGTTTCATTGCTTTTGACCATGAAATACAATACACACATACAAGAGTGCAATATGAAGAGGGGGCTGCTTGAAGGAAATTATTCTCTTCACTCAGCTAGCTCAATGCAGTAACCGGATATTGTAATCATAATTATACTGTATTCACACCCTCACTAAGACATAAATAATATATACAGTACCAGACAAAAGTTTGGACACACCGACTCACTCAAGGGTTTTTCTTTATTTTTTACTATTTTCTACATTGTAAAATAATAGTGAAGACATCAAAACTATGAAATAATACATATGGAATCATGTAGTAACCAAAAAAGTGTTTAAAAAATGAGAATATATTTAATATTTTAGATTCTTCAAAGTAGTCACTCTTTGCCTTGATGACAGCTTTGCACACTCTTGGCATTCTCTCAACCAAATTTGTGAGGAAGTCAGCTAGAATGTATTTCAATTAACAGCTGTGCCTTGTTAAAAGTTAATTTGTGGAATTTCTTTCCTTCTTAATGCGTTTGAGCAAATCAGTTGTGTTTTGACAAGGTAGGGGTGGTATACAGAAGATAGCCCTATTTGGTAAAAGACCAAGTCAATATTATGACAAGAACAGCTAAAATAAGCAAAGAGAAACGACAGTCCATCATTACTTTAAGCAATGAAGGTCAGTCAATGTGGAAAATTCTTCAAGTGAAGTTGCAAAAACCATCAAGTGCTATGATGAAACTGGCTCCCATGAGGACCGCCACAGGGTTCAAGTAACAGGCACATCTCAATATCAGCTGTTCAGAGAAGACTGCGTAAATCAGGCCTTCATGGTCGAATTGCTGCAAAGAAACCACTACTAAAGGACACCAATAAGAAGAAGAGACTTGCATGGGCCAAGAAACACGAGCAATGGACATTAGACCGGTGGAAATCTGTCCTTTGGTCTGATGAGTCCAAATTTGAGATTTTTGGTTCCAACCGCCATGTCTTTGTGAGAAGCAGAGTAGGTGAACGGATGATCTCTGCATGTGTGGTTCCCACTGTGATGCATGGAGGAGGAGGTGTGATGGTGTGGGGGTGCTTTGCTGGTGACACTGCCAGTGATTTATTTAGAATTCAAGACACACTTAACCAGCATGGCTACCACAGCATTCTGCAGCGATACTACATCCCATCTAGTTTGCGCAAAGTGGGACTATCATTTCTTTTTCAACAGGATAATGAACCAACACACCTCCAGGCTGTGTAAGGGCTATTTGACCAAGAAGGAGAGTGATGCAGTGCTGCATCAGTTGACCTGGCCTCCACAATCACCCGACCTCAACCAAATTGACACTTTTTTGGTTACTACATGATTCCATATGTGTTATTTCATAGTTTCGATGTCTTCACTATTATTCTACAATGTAGAAAAAACCTTGAATGAGCAGGTGTGTCAAAACTTTTGACAGGTACTGTATGTTCACAGATGTGTCCAATATAGGAGTTATTCATGTGGAATCACATTGTATCTTATGGATTTTCTGTGTATTCAATGATTAGGACCTAAAGATAGGAAGACATTGTAGTTTACCAGAGAGAGAAGAGGGGAACTGTGGGTTCGGTCTAAAGTGAGCTCTGCAATACTGGGTCTTTTTTTGTTCAAGACAGGAGAGCGACGAAGACGGAGAATGACAAAGCGATATTTAGGATTTATCCTTCTCTCATGCTTTTGTTTTTTTTGTGTTCATTCTGCCTCTCCAGATCTCACAAGCTGCTCTCCTACACATGACAACTTCACTTTAAACTTTAAAAAGATGACTTAGACATGAAAGAAAATGCTCTCCCTCTCTCCCTCCTTCGTTCTTTCAAACAAACACACAGGCCTAGAGATACGCATACATGCACATAAACAAACGCACGCACGCACGCACGCAGACACACACACAGAACACACACACAAACACATACACATACACACACACGCAATACGCACAAGGATTCACACATCCATGAGTACTGTGATGATTCTTGATATCTTCCAAACAACTCTCTTCACCTGGCAGAGGTGATATAACTGTCTATATAAAAATACACAGGTGGCCTCCTCCCTTGTGCATTGCTATTTTTACAGCTGCTCACAGATATGCGAATGTGCTACTGTTTCTCTAATTGGGGAATGCACAAAGTCTATTAATGGATCAAAATGGATATCATTTTATAGTGCAATATATAACAGTTATACAGCAATTATGTTATTCATATGCCTGTTAGCTGATACATGTTATACACAGACATTAATTGTGTTCTGTGCACAGGCCCCGAAGTGCCATATCTGTTTTCATTTGTATACATAAAACCCAGTAGTCTACTTTAGTTTGTGCAAATGAATTGTTCTAAGATATAATCAACATACTTCTTCTGACTTAAACCTACAGTAAATAGGCTACAGTATAGCTCACTGAGCCCCGAGAAAGATAGTTATTTGCTCTGTGTGGGGACTGTAGTGCCAGCTACCTCTCAAATCTCTGTCTTGTGTTGGAGATCTGTTGAGTTACTAATACGTGTCTTATCTCCACTTCATAATGCGCAGGCGTGATCCAATCTAAGCCTAGCGAAAAGCTGTTAGATTCAGAACTCGACCGTCGTGTGCTCGAGTCTGTTTCCACACTGTATTCCTCGCCGGAGTGAAACAAAAGCCGCCGAGAGCCTACTTTTTTTGAGTCTTCCTCAAGGGGAGAAAATGCTTGCACGTTTCCTTGGTGACTGATCTCCACGAACAACAGATTTCAACCTGTGGATACTGCGTGGCGTGCGCCAGTTTCCAGCCATAGGGATCCGGGACGCTCTCCCCTCTAGCCGGCTGGGTGCTTGATTTTCCCGGCGTCGGTCTGTGGCGCGCTGTGTGGTCCAGTGTCTCGTTTATGAATGGCCCTGACATGGAGGAAATTCCGTTTCAGAAAGTCAAAACCCGGCGGAAGAAAAGCCACTGTCCACCCGGCGTCCCTCTGACTACCATTGCATGCGAGGACGAGTTCGACTGTAAGGAGCTGGAGTCTCTGTTCCAGAACTACAACCTAAAGCTGGAGCAGACGTCCACTCTCAAAGCCCTGGCGGTGCTCATCATCATGGCATCGACGCTGGCCGTGGTGGAGTTGCTTTCCGGGCCCAATCTGACCATCTCCAAGGGGTCCCATCCTGTCCACTGTATCGTCTTCGTATCCCTCTTCATTGTCACCAACGTCAAATACCTACAGGTGACCCAGCTCCAGCAAATCGTCAACCTGACCTTGCTCTTCGCCTTTACCTTCTCGTTCCTCTGCTGTCCCTTCTCTCTCGGAGCCGTCGGGCTGGAGCCCCCGACCAACCCGGAGCAGGGCATGTGGCAGCTCATGCTGGTTACATTCGTCGCCTACTCGCTCCTGCCCGTGCGGACTCTGTTAGCAGTAGTGTTTGGAATAATGATTGCCATCTCTCATATAATTGTGACAGCGACCTCGGTGACAGTCAAGACGCAGAAATTATGGAGAACGGTAAGTGGGTGCATACTAATTTGTATGTGTGTATACATAGTTAACCACTAGGCTGTTCAAGGCATGGGTAACGGCTTTTATGAAGAACCGATAAGGGATAACATCGGCGAGAGGAAGCAATGAGTAGGCCTATGTCAATATGAAGTTCAGCACCGTCAAACTGGACAGCGACCGGCAGCTTTTCATACGTTTACATTTCAGTCATTTAGCAGACGCTCTTATCTAGAGCGATTTACAGTAGTGAGGGCATACATTTTCATACTGGTCCCCTGTGGGAATCGAACCCACAACCCTGGCGTTGCCATGCTCTACCAAGTGAGCCACACCGTACTACAATGTCTCGCTTGTGGACCTACAAAGTTAAATTCTTAAATTAAATATGTTTTAGGTTTCTATATGTAATGGTTTAGATTTATGTAGAACTGTGAACTCAAGCCATGCATTTTTTTTATAACGAGCGTGTGCTGGATGTAGGCTTACAGTAGCTGGTAGAAATGGCAAGGCTCTACAGTAGCTGGTAGAAATTGCAAGGCTCTACAGTAGCTTGTAGAAAGTGCAAGGCTCTACAGTAGCTTGTAGAAAGTGCAAGGCTCTACAGTAGCTTGTAGAAAGTGCAAGGCTCTACAGTAGCTTGTAGAAAGTGCAAGGCTCTACAGTAGCTTGTTTAAAGTGCAAGGCTCTACAGTAGCTTGTAGAAAGTGCAAGGCTCTACAGTAGCTTGTAGAAAGTGCAAGGCTGTGCGAGATGATGAACGGAGAGGTGCTCAGTAGCTCAATCTAAACTCGGACTTCAATGACGTGCAGCGGATTTTGATACCCCTCTGCTCTCCTGTCTGTAGTGGTTATCTCACGAAGCAGGTTTGAGGAGTTAACGAGGTAACTTTGGTCAACTCTGAGTTCAATTCGGGATAACTGGCCATACGAAAGTGTGTCACCTTTTAACAGGTACATTTCTATGGCAAAGAGTCCTTCAAAACTAACCTGCTCCGGGGCAGGTCAACTCACGGCTATCTTCACTTACCATGAATGAAATGACAGCCACGAGTTGAGGACCAATGAAATCAGATTCCCTCCCTCTTGCAAAGATTGCGTCATCACCCCCTTCATTTGAGAGATGACTGATTACATATTTTATTAATTAACGCTTGTTTGTGTGTTAAAAAAATAGTAATGTTAAAATATATCACATTATATGGAAAGCCGTTTTAACATATATTTATATAATTTTTATATTAATAATTAATATTTTTTTATATAATTAATTAATTTGTTTATATCAATAATCATATATTAATGACCTTCATAGGGGCTGAATTCCATTTGCATGCTCCTACATTCAGTCGCTTGTGAAAGTCTACACACCCCTTGCAGTCTTCACATTTTGCTGCTATAAAAATTAATCAAAAAATGGATTACATTTTATTATTTTCCTATAGATCTACACAACGTACTGCTCTTTTTAAAAATGTAGAACCTTTTTTCAAAATAATAAAAAAAAGTAAGAAATGAAAATGTGTTGATTGCATGTATTGATTGAGTATGTCTTCACACCCCAGAGTTAATACTTGGTGGAATAACTTTTGGCCGCCATTACAGCTGGGAATCATTTGGAATAAGATTCTACTAGCCTTGCACAACTCCAAGGGTAACATAACCATTGTTTTTGTCAAAATTACTCAAGCGCAGTAAATTTGTTTGGGAATCATTGCCAGACAACAATATTCAATTCTTGTCACTGATTTTCAAGCAGATTTAGATCAGGACTGAGACTACTAGACCATTCAGGAACACTCAGCACCTCTTGGAAAGCTGTTCTGCTGTGTCTTTCGAATTAGAATTAGTTTAATTGTTTCGCTGAAAATAAAACTATGGCAGGGTAGGTTTTCAGAAGACTACGGCAGGTTTTCCTCTTAATGTTTTACTTGTCCTTTGCTCCTTTCAAATTCATTTTGATCCTAACATACAGTACTCCCCAGCCCCTGCCGGTAACAAGCATATTCGTCTCATTCAAAATCATTCACACTTGTAATGGCTGCCAATGGTGCTTCCACGAAGTTCATCCTATACGCTTCATGCAGTATAGGGGACTACACCTGCAGGCATCCCAACAACTACATAGTTGAGTTCTTGGATGACACTGCTGTCCTCGGGCTCTTAAACAAAGGCTTTGACACCACTGGCTACAGGGCAGAGATTGAAGGATTCGTCAGCTGGTCTGATGAACATCACCTACAACTGAATGTGAAAAAAAACAGAGGAGATGATCCTGACCCTAAGTCCATTGGGGACCACAGCCCCATAGTGGTAAACAGAGAGCACATTGAGAAGGTGAACTCATAGTACCTGGGAGTCCACATTGACAGTGGGCTGTGCTGGCGCATCCGTGTGGAGAGTGTGCTCACACGGCCAACAGCACTTGCACTTGTCGACACAGGGTCTATTGAGTCAACCAGAAGATCATGCTCCTCTTTTATAGATCCACAATTGAGTCAATCCTACTCTACGGCATTGTTACATGATTTGGTAACCTGACAGTGCAGCTCAAAGCCCACATTTTGAGACTGACCAAGACAGAAAGGAAGATTATAGGCATGACACTTCCCTCCTCTCTCCAGGACATTTTTTGATGAGACCATCATCAGAAATGTCATATGGGACTCCACTCACGCACGCCGGCTAAACAGATATAAACATTAGTTTGTACCCCTGTCAATAAAACTGCTTAACAGCAGGGCAGACATAGAGACTGTAGCCTGACCTGTAGGCATTCATCATGTGTTATCACGCTTGCTAAATAAATGTCGTCGGAAAGTGGAGAGCGAGCCTCCAGCTTTGTTTGTTGTGCCCGGCACGTGCGACCTGCCCGGCACGTGTGACCTTTCTGTGAATCTGATTGGTCAAGACACGCACAGAGCCTGCAGCAGCACTCCGATGTGAAGGACAGAGAAATTGTGCACCGGTTGACAAATCATGAGGCAAATCAGTAAAAAGAAAAGCACTTTGCTCCTCTTTTTAACGCTTTGCATCGATAGATTTTATTAAATTAAATAAAAAATGGTGTGCCATAGTTAATACTTGGTGGAAACATCATTGGTGAATCATTTTGAATAAGACTAATATTGTGGTGGCAGCATCATGTTATGGGTATGCTTGTTTCCGGCAGGGGCTGGAGAGTATGTTAGCATCAAAATACATTTGACAGATAAAAAGTTAGAGGAAAATCTGCAATAGTATGCTGAAAAACTAACCTTGCCATAGTTTTATTTTTCAGCAGAACAGTTACACAAATTCTAAAGCCAAAGATCAACACAATGGCTTTCCAAGAGGTGTTGAGTGTTACTGAATGGTCTAGTAGTCTGTCAATGAATCCCAACCAAATTTACTGAGCTTGAGTCATTTTGACAAAAATAATGGATATGATGCTCTAAGAGTTGTGCAAGGTTAGTAGAATCTTATTCAAAATTAATCACAGCTGTAATGGCTGCCAAAGGTGCTCCACCAAGTATTAACTAATGGGCTGTGAAGACATACTCAATCAATACATTGAAAACATATTTTATCATGAATTTGGAAAATTTTCCAAAATGTTCTTACAATTTTTAAAAAGAGGAGTAATTTGTGTAGATCTATAGGAAAATGATCAAATGTAGTAATCTAATTTTAGATGTAATTTTAAGGCAACAAAATGTGAAGACTGTGCAAGGGGTGTGTAGACTTTCACTAGCAACAGTATGTAGGAGCATGCAAATGCAATCCCGCTCTCATGAATGTCATTATCATATAATTATTGATATATATAATATAATCATCAATAAAAAAAATGAATTATTGATATCAAGAAATCTAATGATTGATAAAAAAAATCTATCAATCAATATGTCAAAACCACTTTCCATCGGCACAAATAAAAATGTGCCACTGACTCACATGGATTGATGTTTCAACATTGTCTCAATGAAGCGTTTGGCGTTCGACTAGCCATGTGCGACATGCATGCTCAGTTTCAAGCCTGCTAGTGGTAGCGGCAGGCGAACGAGCAGTATCCACTAGAGCCTATAGCGCTGTGTCTGTCTCACACCATTGACTTCAAAATAGCCTGTGTGACTGATATGACTTGGGTCTATGGTATGAATTTCAATATCACACAAGACGTGGGAATAGGGATCATCTATGAAAACACACTCCCGTTCAAATGTACCATTCCCCATTTATATATTGCAACTGCCTGTCAATTATGTCAATTATGAAAACACAGAGCACATTATCTGAAAATGGAAAGCCTCTTCACTTATTATACTTGTTCTGAAGCACATCCGAGATTTACTAGAATCTCACCTTTGAGATCAAGTGATCAGCTGCCATGTCTGATAGAAAATCAAGCTATTATGAGAGTGTATGTCTAATAATATGACCCAACCTCATATCATCCTACACCGCCAACACAGAGTGAAACAAAACAAACAGGACCACAGAGAGAGGAGACAGACAGTGTTCAGACAGGGTTCACATATGCCTCTGTTTCATAGGGAATATCTGGTCCACTTAGGCCTCAGAGGATGAGGGTAAAACATCCTTGATGCAGAACCAAAGTAGGCCAAGGTTGAGAATCTGAACCAGATACCAGACAACCAGACAGTTAAATAAAGGGCATTGCAAAGCTAGATAAGTTATTTCAGGACAGAAATACCTAAAATGTCTTGACAATCTCAACACGTTCTCTCTCTCTTTCTCTCTCTCTCTCTCTCTCTCTCTCTCTCTCACACACACACACTCTCTCTCTCTCTGGATAGGTTGAGCTCTATCAAATCAGCTCTAGTTCTTCTCCTTACAGGTTAAGGTTATGTGTGTTTTTTGGTTTTTAGCATGTGGCCTATAATATCTAACGCCTGTAGCCTATACTGTATGTGGACCAGGAAGACAGTGTGTGATGGACAGTGCTAGCAGAAGCAGAGTGCAGCCTGGGGAGGGAAAGCTAATCCCTTAATCCTGAAGATGAGCTCAGCGGTGTAACCGTACAGGACCTATAGACCACCTTCTCTTCAGAATCTCAGTGTGTCTATGTGTGGTGTAAACAAGCCAACAATAGCCATGCCTCGCCTCAGTCAGAGAGAGAAGGACTTGGGCTAGACTCTTTCTTTTCCCTCTCCTGATTAGTCACTGCAGCTTTTATTTTGCTGACTTCAGTTATAAGAGTCCACCAACACACTGGCGGATATTCGAGGGTTGTCGTCTGTATGGCAGTCTTGTGAGACCATGGATTTCTTGTGCCTTGGGGGTCAGGTCAGATCCCCGTTTATAAAAGTTGGTAGTCAGGTTGACAGTATCAAGCTTGCCCTCATCAAATACAATCACAAACCTTACAGTACAGTACTGTGTAACTAATCATCCCATTGGCTGCTGTTGCCTGTATTGTGTTTTTTAAATGCTTGTTCTCGACACCAGTCATCACACTCTGTCAATGACCTATATTACAGTAGACTTTGTAAACACCAGTGACCAATCCCCAATCAGGGTCTGTGGAATAAATTAGTCCATGTTGAGTATTGCTCCTGGTGAGGAAGGCTGGCTGAGGTTATACAGAGTTTTAATGGACTAGTGTGTGTGTGTGTGTGTGTGTGTGTGTGTGTGTGTGTGTGTGTGTGTGTGTGTGTGTGTGTGTGTGTGTGTGTGTGTGTGTGTGTATTAGTGTATGTGTGCTTCTGTGTGCAGGCCTTGTTTTGTTGTTGTAAAGGTCACACTGTGCCAGGACCAGTCATGCCCAGCCACATGGAAAACACTCACTGTTCCAGCCTCTGTTGTTCTGTTGTTCTGTTGTTCTCTCCTACATGTCCTATGCTCGGCTGGAAGCACAGCTGACACACACACACACACACACACACACACACACACACACACACACACACACACACACACACACACACACACACACACACACACACACACACACACACACACACACACTGATTGATTGTTTCCAAATGTGTAATGAAACAAGACAAAGCAAATACGTTATTTTTGGCTTCAAAATAATGTTTATGAATGTACAGTACAGCTGTTCTCTCTTCCTATATCTATATAGTGCATCAGTCTGTCAGTGTGCTATGTGTTTAGGCCAGATGGTTTCTGATACCTCAGCTTCACCTGGCCCATGCGTTAAAGGGGCCATCTGCAGTTCAAACAATAACAAAGCGGACAACCCACCACTGAGGGATGGGACTGGGGAATTGTACTACTCTACAATTCATTGACAGAGCTATGGATACATGGACTGACCATCCATGATAGTTTTAGTCATGTTTTGAGGCTATACAGTGCTTGTTTTCAATTACATTGTTTTCAAACAAAAGAGGTAAAACAAGCTTATATTTGGGGTTCTGATGGGATAAGACAATTGAATTTTTTTTTTAAAAGTTATGTTCTTTAAAAATCTATGGATATACAGTATATGTGAATTTAAAAGTCCAAAACTGGATGTAGCAATCACAGATTTCCCCTTTAAAGATATAACGCAGGTAACTATCAAAATGAAGGAACCACCAACATAAAGCGTCTTAATAGGACATTGGACCACCACGAGCCGGCAGAGCCACCAGAACAGCTTCAATGCTCCTTGGCAGAGATTCTACAAGTGTCTGGAACTCTATGGGAGGAATGTGACACCATTCTTCCATGAGAAAATCCATAATTTGGTGTTTTGTTGATGGTGGTGGAAAACGCTGTCTCAGGCACCGCCCCAGAATCTCCCATAAATGTTCAATTGGGTTGAGATCTGGTGACTGAGACTGCCGTGGCATATTATTTAAATAGTTTTCATGCTCATCAAAGCGTTCAATGACCACTCGTGCCCTGCGGATGGGGGAATTGTCATCCTATGGGGGCATAGCCATGTTAGCTAGCTACCTGTCAAAGTATAGTTTCACTATCACCATACTGTATGTACTTTGCACAATTATCAGACAGTCAATACATGTATTTGCTATTTAAGACAGTCTTGCCTTGAGAACATAGTCCTGTGTAGTTCAGTTGGTGAGAGCGTGGCACTAGCAACTTTAAGGTCATACGTTCAATTTCTGCAGGGATCCTATGTCACTTTGGATAAAAGCATATGCTAAGTGGTATAATGTTGTGTTGTTTGTTGTTTGTGCTTGTAGCTGGTGGCCAACACAGTGCTGTTTACCAGTGTGAACCTGTCTGGATTGTTTGTGCGCATCCTGACTGAGCGAGCCCAAAGGAAGGCTTTCCTACAGGCACGCAACTGCATCGAGGAGAGGCTACGCATGGAGGACGAGAATGAGAAACAGGTACAAACACACACGCACGCACACACACACACACATTAACAGAAGGCATAAGGTTAAAATCACGTGTATGATGTCTCATTTATGCATGGCTCCTTTCTTCCCCCCATTTTTCTTTTTTTATCACACTTGGTGACTCATTCACACACTTTTTCAATTCTGTTTGATACACCACCTTTTTGTCTCTCACTTTTCTTATCTGCACCAGCACCAACACTCTCTCCTCTCCTATTCTCAAGTCTGATACAGTATAACTCTCTTTCCTTCTCGTCACTCTGTCTTTTGCTTTCTTTCTTTCTTTCTCTCTCTCTCTCGTTCTCACCCACACACACAGGAGCGCCTTCTGATGAGTTTGTTGCCAAGGAACGTGGCAATGGAGATGAAAGAAGATTTCCTGAAGCCTCCTGAAAGGATCTTCCACAAGATCTACATCCAACGCCATGACAACGTCAGGTAGGACACCCACCCAATCTCCGAACTCCCAACCCAGCGTCAGGGTGATAAACTTGGCATTGGTTCATTTAAAACAACTCAAAACTCCCCACACATATTGCCTACACCCTCTTTGACTCATTTAGCCATGAATTAACAGACTGAGACATTTTCTCCTCTTAGTCATTTTCAGCTAAAAGCAGAAGCATAAATACTGTCTGGTTGTGTTATAATATTTCCACAAAAGGAAACCAAACATGCGCTGTGGATGTAGCTAAACTCAGAGATGGAGAGAAAGTAACACAATCTAACATTACGGCAGAGTGCTTTGTCCCAGAAAGACCCTGCATCCAAATCCATCGTTACTGCAGAATGGCGATTGATTGTAATATTCATTCCTTGCTGTGTTTTTTTATCACTGTGAAATATACCCCCTATCCAACTCAAGGTCACTTGCATAATATTATATTGCGTTTCTAAATAGAGTAGTTCTATCATCCATTCAGTGCCTTGCTTAAGGCTACACTGTCCCTCACAGGATTAGAACCGGCAAGTTTTGGTTCCGTGGGCAAAAATCTAAACAGTTTTTCACAATAATAAACTAACGACGTGAGTTGTAGTGAACCTCTCCTCCAACCTCAACTCACGCCAAGGTCAGGATGCCGCCATGTTTTGGCCGGACCGAGGGCACTATCCCATGGCCCATGGGTGAACATGACAACTTCTGGGAGCGTCACATCTTATTGGGTCCCTGGGGAAGAAAATGGCCTGGGGAGTCATAGTTCCTCTAGGTTCCAGTGAAAGGTGGATTAAGCAACGCTCAGTGAGCAGTAGACTCCTCCGGCTCTTAATAAGTAATATCCTGCCTTGGCTGCCAAACCAAGCCCCCTACTGGCTGAGCTCAAATTCTCACGTTCCGTGTCCTCTACAATAGAGCTTTAAGCTCCAGTTATAAGAGCATCATATTACCTGCTCACGCTGTCTCCTCTAGATTAGAGCTTTAAGCTCCAGTTAAAAGAACCTCATACCACTAGCAATCCACTATACCATTACCAGTGGATTTATAGACACATGTATGAGTTGGGATGCTGTTGGGTTTGCTAGAGGGTTTGCTATTGTAATGGTTATGTTGGCATTGAGCAGAGCTTCTTGTGAGCAGACAGAGAGGAATTGTGTCTCAGTCAGTGGTGGGTGTCAGTTTTTGCCAAATGGCATTAGCTTGCACAGAATGTTACCGGCCGATACACTGTGGTTTCGCTGGAGGGGGACCAGCGATTTATTTAGTGGGTTCACTGAGTGCTTCTTCATGGACTTCAGTATCTCTTCCACTTCCAGAGGGCTTTTTTGGAGTCCGTTCCTCCCTCTCTCTCTTTCCCTCCCTCCCTCATCCCTCTGTATTCCCTCCCTCCCTCCCTCCCTCCCTCCCTCCCTCCCTCCCTCCCTCCCTCCCTCCCTCCCTCCCTCCCTCCCTCCCTCCCTGTCCAGTAAACAAACAGCCAGTGATCAATTAGAGGTTTGTGGGCGGATCTGCTTTCATATGATTAACCAGCTTTGATGTCTAAGTAATTTGTTTACACCTTCCCCGTCCTCTCTCTCCATCTCTCTCTCTCTCCCCCCGCCCACTCTCTCCCTCCCCCCTCTTTCCATCTCACTATCCCCCCGACCCTCTCTCCATCTCACTATCCCCCCCGCCCCCACTCTCCATCACACTCTCCCCCCGCCCCGTTGATCCAGCTCACTGTCCCCCCGCCCCTCTCTCCATCTCTCTCTCCCCTCATCCTCTCTCCATCACACTCTCCCCCCACCCCGTCTATCCATCTCACTATCCCCCCGACCCTCTCTCCATCTCACTATCCCCCCCGCCCCCACTCTCCATCACACTCTCCCCCCGCCCCGTTGATCCAGCACACTGTCCCCCCGCCCCTCTCTCCATCTCTCTCTCCCCTCATCCTCTCTCCATCTCACTCTCCCCCCACCCCGTCTATCCATCTCACTGTCCCCCCGCCCCTTCTCTCCATCTCTCTCTTGCCCCCTGCCCCCTCTTTCCATTTCCCTCTCCCCCCGCCCCTCTTCCCCCTCTCTCCATCTCTCTCCCCGAGCCCCCTCTCTCCATCTCTCGCTCTCCTCCCTCTCTCTTCCTTTATGTTGTCAGAGGGGCGTTGGGGCATTGAGGTGGGCGTTGGGGCATTGAGGTGTGCGTGGGAAGTTTGCTTAGCCTCGGCATTAACTCTCTGCAGTGGAGACTAAACTGTATTGCATAAAACAGTGTGTGTGTGGTGGTTAAGCATGGACACATCTCAATGGAGTGCTTCTGATTGCACTACGCCTCTCACTGCACCAAAGGGCTTTACTGTAGGCCTTATTCACATGCAGTTAGTGCCCACTGACGATCCATTATAAGAGATCCAAGCATATTGCAGGGGGTGGATGATAGGATTTAGGTGGGCAGTAACTGCAAAGTAAACAATATTACAGCAGTTTAGTCAATACTTTATTATTATCTTCCACAACTGTGGGCGTTATTTGATTTTAAATAAATCAGATCAGTAACCCTCATACTACCAACATATTTTACATACTGTACATAGATTACCAACGGGGGTCATTTTGACCCCCAAGTAGAAACTTTTGGAAAAAACAACAATCATAGCAAAATATAAACTGAATGATTATAAAAACATCATTAGACATGTAAATAATGTTATCTGATGAAAATATATCTAAACAGACTGTTATTATTGCTAAATTACAATTAATTCATATATTCTGTTAAACAGAAATGTAAAGATTTCCCTTAAATACTGTGCCGCTTACTATCCACATAAGTACTAAAAAGACGATTTACCATAATTTAATTGTAGTATACTAAAAAAATATATATTTTGGCCTCCTGGGTGGCGCAGTGGTCTAGGGCACTGCATCACAGCGCTAGCTGCGCCACCAGAGTCTCTGGGTTCGCGCCCAGGCTCTGTCGCAGCCGGCCGCGACCGGGAGGTCCGTGGGGCGACGCACAATTGGCCTAGCGTCGTCCGGGTTAGGGAGGGTTTGGCCGGTAGGGATATCCTTGTCTCATCGCGCTCCAGCGACTCCTGTGGCGGGCCGGGCGCAGTGCGCGCTAACCAAGGGGGCCAGGTGCACGGTGTTTCCTCCGACACATTGGTGCGGCTGGCTTCCGGGTTGGAGGCGCGCTGTATTAAGAAGCAGTGCGGCTTGGTTGGGTTGTGCTTCGGAGGACGCATGGCTTTCGACCTTCGTCTCTCCCGAGCCCGTACGGGAGTTGTAGCGATGAGACAAGATAGTAATTACTAGCGAAAAAATATTTTTTTTGACAAAATTGACTGCCATTTTAAGGGGCAGTACACCAACATTTAAAATATACTTAATTCTATTGACAAAAAGTGATTCATCCATTGATCCTTAGAGTTTTAATTATTTACTTACACCACAGCCAGCATTAGCATTGCTGCTAGTGAAACAAGTTGCACATATTGAATATTGGATGATATTATAGGAATTCTGGTATTTATATAACATTTCCCGTAGAACAACTATTTTTCAAAGAATATACACCAAAACAGCACTGTGTGTACATTTAGAGGGTAGCTGGTTTCTGTATTACAGTTCTACCAAATATTCATACCACTGACAGAATTTGATGAGCTGTTTTGACTGCAGCCTAGCATATATGTAAGGTCATTTTAACCTAGTTCTAACCAGTTATAACAATAGACGAGTGCATAAGGTGCTCCATCTCTACAGGGGATTTGTCTATCAGGTCAAGATCACTGATACAGGTCCTCCTCTATGTATAAGTTAATATTGTCTCCAGAGAAACCGGGATTCAAATAAATGCTTTTTGAGATTTGCCCTAGAATAACTACTTTTCAGAGAATACACACCAGTACAACTCTCTGTGTAGATTCAGAGTGTATCTTAGTTCTGTATTGCAGTTCTATCAAGTATTTATACCATTGGCAGACCTTGTATACCATTAACAGATTTGTATATGCACAAAAGGTAATTTTGGTTTTGTACAAAGTCATACAATACGTGGGATAGAAAAGTACAATCTTAGGTGAGTACACAGGGAGCAATACCTCTGCTGATGATCTGTCTACCTGGACAATCTCTAGATGATCTGTCTACCTGGACAATCTCTGCAGATGATCTGTCTACCTGGACAATCTCTGTAGATGATCTGTCTACCTGGACAATCTCTGTAGATGATCTGTCTACCTGGACAATCTCTGTAGATGATCTGTCTACCTGGACAATCTCTGTAGATGATCTGTCTACCTGGACAATCTCTGTAGATGATCTGTCTACCTGGACAATCTCTGTAGATGATCTGTCTACCTGGACAATCTCTGTAGATGATCTGTCTACCTGGACAATCTCTGTAGATGATCTGTCTACCTGGACAAGATCACTGATACAGGTCCCCCTCCACCCTCTGCTGGTATGGATAACACCTTTGGGCTATGATAAAAAATATGCCTCTGAGGTCAAAATGGCCCCAGTCGGGAGTGTGAGGGTTAAGGTAGCTTGGACTATTATGATATGGTGCTGGTGTGGGCATTGTGTCGGAAGTTACTAAATACTTAAATATTATACAGTACTAATAATCTTAAAAATAATACAATTAAAATATGAAGCGTTGCCAAAACTATAGGCAACTCCGCCACTTTTCAACCTCAAATATGAATTATCTCCAGCACCAGTGTCTACATAATGTGAAAATGGCGCGTGATCTGTGGTAAAAACAGAAAACGAAAGGTCCTAAAAAATGTTTCTCTGTGCCATCACAGGGTAGGATTAAAAGTAAGAAAAACAATAATTTTCTAAACCTGCAATGTGTTTCTAGCAAGAGGGAGGGTATTTTCCTACCGTTAATTACAGTATTGTTTCTATAAAACTTAGAAATGTGCCATTTTCACAAATGTAGACATTTGTTTGGTGCTGGAGATAATGAATATGAGGTTGAAAAGTGGCAGAGTTGCCCTTTACTAAGTAAAACCATAATATGTTACAGAACATAACCCCACATGAAATGCTAGCCATAGTGTAAGTCTTCTTGATATGGACATCTGCTTTGTAAACTAGATAATGTAATACTGTGTAGTCTAATTTAATAGATGCTTTCAAATGAGATTGTATTTATTCATCTCTCAATTTACAGCACATTAATCTGTGTGTGTCTGTTTCTGTTGCACTGAGGAGAGGGAGAAAATAAGGGAGAGGATATGCACTGGTGTGTGCAGAATTATACTGGGAACGAAAGAGAGGAAAGTAGAAATGCAAAGAAAATTAGGAAAGCAATGCACCAGACCTGTTTGCTTGTTTGCGAACTAACAATGTGATAACAGCAAAAATATATCTCAGTAGCATTATCCAGTCAGCAAAGAATTCCATCTGCCTCATCCTACCAAAAGAGGCTTGCTTTATCCTTGCAGCCTACAAATCAACCATCTGTCTCTTTCATAATGTTCCTTCAATTCGCAAGTAGCTGAATGTTTCAACCAGAGAAAGAATCTCAGTAAGCGAAACCGCGCCCCTCTGTTTCAGTATCTGTAGTCCATGTATCTGATCCTGTCTGGCCAACGAGAGAATGACATTTAGTATGACAAGCCCGTAGTATTAACCCCCTAAAGTCGATGTCAGGGCCCGCAAGAATATCTAGTTAGCATAATACAAAAATACAATACAATCGGCGAATGCATTCCACTGCATTCGCCGATGTCGCACTTCCGCATCTGCAGTGAAAGGTGACAGAGCTAGAGTGGTGTTTGTCACACCATGAGACATCCTGAAAACCAGTCTTCTCACAGAATCGCCTGTAGCATTAGAACGGTTTGGCCTGCTTTAGCACGCCCACAGGCCTCACAAGACTCGTCTGAAGGTCTCCTGCTACCAATTGAAAAATATTATGGAAGTATACACTACCGTTCAAAAGTTTGGGTTCTCTTAGAAATGTCCTTGTTTTTGAAAGAAAAGCACATTTTTTGTCCATCAAAATAACATCAAATTGATCAGAAATACAGTGTAGACATTGTTAATGTTGTAAATGACTATTGTAGCTGGAAATGGCTGATTTTTTTTTAGAATATCTACATAGGTGTATAGAGGCCCATTATCAGCAACCATCATTCCGCTGTTCCAATGGGACGTTGTGTTAGCTAATCCAAGTTTATAATTTTAAAAGGCTAATTGATCATTAGAAAACCCTTTTGCAATCATGTTAACACAGCTGAAAACTGCTGTTCTGATTAAAGAAGCAATACAAGTGGCCTTCTTGGAGACTTTTTAGTGCCAAAAATAAGGGGTTAAACACATGTAAAAACAACAACAAATGTTTCCTGATCTTTCTTATATCTCTCAGATATAGGACAGATACTTCAGAACAAACTTCCTTTTTTGGAACTATCTGTTTTTCCGTGTAGTGAATCTGTTATTCAATGCGTTTGTATGGGCTAATAGCAGTAAGGCCAAAACAATAGTTTTATCAATATGTACCTAACTAAGTTAGATGTGGTATAGGCTAACGTTAACTAGCTGTCTCACCATTGCCCATGAAAGGAAGTTAAGCAAGCAAGTATGTTAGCAAGGTAGTCTAGGACAACAAATACTAAACGCGTGCACTACTCTGTGACAGGAGTCATAGACCGTTTTGGCAACATGAAAGAGAGGTTGGCATAGCATTCCTCTACAAGTTGGGTGAGTAAACATGTTTTTTCTACTTGCGCACATGTGTGTATACACACACAGGTCTACACACAGAAATCAGCACCATGGACAGCCATATGATATTTAGCTTACGTTAATTACACTAAATCGTTTTTTGTATATTTAAGTTGTCACTGTATTACACTAAGCATAGGTGATTTGATGATGTTGAAATATGGAAGTTGAAATAGTGCTGGAATAGTGGAGGCAGCTACTGTTTTCTTTGCGACTTGCGGTAACTCTCAGTGGTTCTAAATACATAGTTGTTTAGCAGTTTGAAAATGTCTAACACATTGACTTGCTTTACCATGCTGTAGGTCATGTAACGGTTTGTTACATCCAATATTTGTTTTGTGGACTTCACCGGACATATTTTTCTCTCTGGTTTTGCGAGGAAACAAATCAAATCAAATTTTATTTGTTACTTGCGCCGAATACAACAGGTGTTCACCTTACAGTGAAATGCTTACTTACAAGCCCTTAACCAACAATGCAGTTTTAACAAACATAAGTATTTAAAAAGTATTTACTAAATAAACTGATGTAAAATTAAATCATAAACTAAAAAAAGGTACAAATAAAATAAAAATAATAAACAATACAAATAAACAAAAGGAGAAATAAATAATATATAATAACAAATAAAAAATGTGATATTGACTTTATTCTGCCACTGTGTGACTGTTGTCACCATGTTGTCAAGTTGGTGTATGAACTAATGAGTTATAAAGAAAACAATGCAATTATCAGAACACAGGTTGTAATATGGCTTTTTTCCTGGATTATCTTTCCCATTGATTTTACCCATGCACCACTACTGCAACATGCCCAATCCTGCTGACAATCTGCTATTGTTGCGTAATCCCAGACAGGCAGACAGACAAACAGGTTGCGTCACAATCGTCTCCTGAATCCCACCTGACACATTCTTGTCACACCTAACAGGTCTAGTGTTCCTAGAGCAGGGCCCTCTGGGGGCTTTATGCCTGTTGATGATGTGTGTGTGTGTGTGTGTGTGTGTGTGTGTGTGTGTGTGTGTGTGTGTGTGTGTGTGTGTGTGTGTGTGTGTGTGTGTGTGTGTGTGTGTGTGTGTGTGTGTGTGTGTGTGTGTGTGTGTGTGTGTGTGTGTGTGTGTGTGTGTGTGTGTGTGTGTGTGTGTGTCATGGCACCACATGCCACCTGTCCTGTCACACAGGGATTTAAAAGCATTATCCAGCTAGGGACCCTCTGCTCAAGGTGGTATTGATTAGTCGCTGCGCCCCACACACACCACCTCATCAAGCAGAATGTTTCTGTCCTGCTCACAACAAGAGCCTTGATGTCAACAACTACTTCACACACACACACACACACACACACACACACACACACACACACACACACACACACACACACACACACACACACACACACACACACACACACACACACACACACACACACACACACACACACACACACACACACACACACACACTCCACCCCTGCGGGACCTCTAGGCTTGACCCCCTCTGGGTCACTGTGTGGGTCTAGTTCTAGCTAGCGCCTGGCTGCTTCAGAGGGACTTGGTGACATTACAATAAAATACAATCTTTATTGGTCCATTATACACTTGATAAAACAGAAATGTGTTAGTTTTTGCTGTCACAGCAGCTCCTAACCTTGCCACACATTAGTATAATAGGGAGAGAGAAGGGATGATCCCTGGAATGTGATGAGATGAGATCTGGGTGGGGGACATGATGGAAGATCAACTATGGGAAGGTCAACTATGTCTGCCTGGCCTGGTGATGGGGCACTGGGGGAGGGCAATATATAACATTTGGCTAATAACATCGACTCACATAAATGGCCCTTATAGGATGATTTGTTTGATTCAGAAAACGTTCATGTCCTTAAGAGGCAATTCATTTTGTGTCTGGGGTGGGTTTTGGGGTGGGAGCTGGGGGTTGGTGCTATTTAGGTTTGGGGCTGTGGGATAGGACTGGTGCTGCATTAAAATGGCTGTTTAACCACAGCTCATGTTTCACCATGAGCACAATATTTCAAGTTCTCTCTCCAAATGTTTGCTGCTCGTAGATGGCTTCCAATTAAAACAATCACAGTAAATTGAATCCATTGCAGTTCATTACGTTGACATCTGGGATATGACAAACTGGCATTTAGCAGCTCACAAGATCGTCACGCCGGAGGGACACGCTGTGTGTGTGTATGTGTGTGTGTGCGCTCTCTGTCACACTGTGAAAAGTCCATCCCAAAGAAAGACAGCAGTACGCTTCGACCACGAGAGCCTTAAACACAGACATGCAAAGCAGTATGGTCAATCATCATCTGTAGATGAAGATGAATGATCCCCTTACCACACCTCCCCTGCTCCCCCAGCAGTTAGGACAATTCCATACAAGATAACTAAGCTTCTCAGGTCTGAACAGATACATATTCATGTTGTTAGGTCCCCTTAAGGACCTGTTACATCATGTAACTTGGGGCCAGAGTTTTCCCCAGTCAAGACAAACTTTGGGCCCTATATGAGCTGTGTCTGCTTATAATATCTACTCTTCTAGTTAGTTTGTCTAAGGGTTAAGATGTATTTATATTTCTGTCTAGCTCCTAACAGGGCATGGCTCTGCTTTGATTCATATGAGAATGATCTAGGGAAGAATTATCCATGTTTCTATTCTGAGTTCATCTGCTTGACTTCACTGCCAGTCAGTCAGTGGAACAGAACAGGGATCATCTCATTGGCTGTCACGGTTCGTTAATCACAACGTTTGATTGATTGGAGGAAAACACATTATGAATAGAGACAATGCTCACTTCCACGTTGCTTTCTAAATGTAATTTAACAAGTCCAATGAGACAGTCTGACTTAGCATGGGGAGGTAGGTAGCCTAGTGGTTAGAGTGTTGGGCCAGTACCTGAAAGGTTGCTGGATCGAATCCCCGAGCTGACAAGGTAAAAATCTGTTGTTCTGCTCCTGAACAAGGCAGTTAACCCACTGTTTCCCGGTAGGCCGTCGTTGCAAATAAGAATTTGTTCTTAAATGACTTGCCTAGTTAAATGAATGTTAAATAAAAAAAATAGCTTGTATGTAACTATTTCTCCTTCTCTCTCCCAGTATCCTGTTTGCTGATATCGTGGGGTTCACCAGTCTGGCGTCCCAGTGTACAGCCCAGGAACTGGTCAAACTACTCAACGAGCTCTTTGGGAAGTTTGATGAGCTGGCCACAGTGAGTCTACAGTTTTCCTGTCCTCCCTCTCTCTGGCTGTCTACTGCTGGACACTTATGGAACTTACTATCATTCTCACTCTGTTCCATAGAATGGCTCCTAGACATGCTGGCATGGTCAAGGTGTTGTTCAGTTGCTATACAGTCACGTGTTCCATCTGTTTTGCCACGATCGCTATGTTGTAACATTGGGTCAGCAAAACGCAGCAGCAGCTGATTCAGGAGGCTACTACGGAGACTCGCAGCAGAACAGGCAGCTGCTTCATGAAAACAGATGAAAACGCATAATAATGTTAGCTACTAAAGTGGCTAGCTAGCTAGCTTTTGGTGGAAGCATTCGGCATTGTGTGTGCAGCACAAGGTATCTCGTTGGTTAGCAGCATCCCATTCGTTTTATATGAAGTGTGACTGGCTCAGCTAGCAAGCTAATGTTGGACAAATTTAAGCTAGCTTTCATGAACATTGTCAATCTTCAGAAAATACTGCTTGTTGAAGCACAAAACTCCTTTGCTAGATAAAAAATGGTGTGACTAAGATTTGGTGTGACTAAGATCTCGCCAAAAACTAGGTTGAAAATAACAAAGGTTAAGACAAGAGGATTCTAATATCCCATAAGGTTTTGCATAAATGAGGAAGAATTCTAAACAGTTTAACCAAATATGCTAGTTAGATACAGCGCATGGAATCATAACTTGTACTAACCTGGGTATCTTCAACCTAAACCAAAAAACGTAAACATTATAGAGATGTATTGTTTTAGATGGACTGTTTTGAGGCAGAAATGGGGTTCAGCAGACACTGTCACCTAGGTCATATTTTCAACATTTATGACAGCATGTTGTGTCCGAACTATTTTCAATCTATATCATTACCCTTTGCGAGATATGAGACTGATCAATGCAGGCGGAATTGATGCGCTATCTGACGTAAGACAATGCCTTCAACCTACAATTTTCTAATGTTTTCAGTTTGTCTCAGACCAGGGGACTGTCCTCTTGCTGCCTGGTCTGTGTAGGCTTTGGTCAGGTTTTGACCCATAGCCATATGGATCGTGTCTGTCTTCATTTAAGGATTTGAGATACAGTCGACTGGCTCTCGCAGCTATCATTACAGCTTAGTAGGATGTCATCAGGAACATCAGGGCCCCATATGATTTTTAATATGATTATACGTGCTCTCATCTGAGAAAGAGATGACAGGACTCTTAATCCATCCCAGATTTACCCCTGACTAAAGCTCCTATGACTCCTCTGTGATAGTCTGAATGAACTGAGTCAAGAGGAGGGGAAAGTGGACTAATGCAAGTTATATCTGTCGCAATCTTTCCATCCAGTGTCAAAAGAAATATATTTGCACGGTCCATCTGTCAATATACAGTATTCCATTCTTAGCAACTCTCTTAATATGTTGGTGCCTTGAAAGTCCATGCAACAACAAAAAAGCCTTTACACTTTAGTACTTCACCTTGTTTTGGCCTATTTAGATTTTTAGATTATCATTGATATTCTTACAATCAGGTAAAATGCAAATGTGGAATAAATTCTAAGATTCAGCTCTCACTTACTGTAGTAGCCTCATCCCTTCTCTTCTACAGGGAATTCCAGACCTTGATATTGGGCTGACACATGTATTTGTTGTGTTAGAGTTAGAGGGTTCAGACCTCCACCCCTTCACACACATCCAGCAGATCATTTCCACACATCTCTCTGTAATCTGGCCCCCATTACTTACACTGTGCACATGCCTGTGCAATCCCTTAATCCACTGGATTACAACCAAACCTTTTTTGCTTTTATAGAACAAAAGTCTGTTTGTTTACATGCATTAAAAACAGAATCGGACAAGACAACTGTAGTTTTTCTAAAGGTGATGAAGGGCAGTCAAGACAGTAAAAGGGAATTCCTAGAAGTCATTGTGACATTGGTAATTTTGTCATTATTCCATATTTGATTTGATATATTACAATGCCTTCAATGCTCTTGGTTTACAGTACTGTATGTCTTAACAGTTATTCAGAAGAGGTCATGGCCAGCCTGTAGGTACAGTACATTGTCAATAAATACATGCATGGTAAAGACAGTCCTACAACCTATACACTAATGCCTCACAAGTCAGAGTAAATGAGAGAGAGAGAGAGGGTCGGAGAGAGAGAGGGGGGAGAGAGAGAGACAGAGAGAGATTATGTACAGTATATAGTAGATGCCGACATGTGCGACCACATTTCAAATCGAGCTTTAAGCTATTTCTCATAAGCTATTGTGTATTGCGTTGCAGCTATCACATTTTCACACTTCCATCTCCCCAGTGGCTGTGTCACACTGACAGTTGTCCCCGCGACTTAAACTCCCTCACCAGAGGTTCCACCCTGTGTCCTGACCCATACCCCCAGTCACTGTGATCCAGGCTGGCAATAAGTGGCTGTGTAAGTGACTCATCCTGCCTTGCCACAGCACACACACATACACACTCACACACACACGCTGTCTCTCCCTATTCCAGACGATGAGCGGGCGATTCCACATGTCCACCAGGCAGCGTCTCAGCGCGCCAGTCCTGCCCATCCCCACACCATCCCTACACCACCTGTCCAACCGTTGGACTTGTTGGCTATCCGCCGTGGTAGTGGGCCAGGAACGCAGCGTTCTCTCCAAATGTTCTGCCTTAAGCAACTCCTCCTCTCTTCTCATCTCTTTCTCTCCTACCGCTCGTCTGTCTTTCTTTTAGTCCTCTCCCCTCCCCCCTCCCTTGTGCTCTCCTCTCCTTCTCCCTAACTTCTCACACTTCTTTCTTTCCCACCCGCATTCTATCTCCCCCTCCCCCCCCCCTCTCTCTCTAAGACATGCACATTGCAAATGAGTAATAACTTATTGTTATCAGGCTTGTAAAACATTTAGCCTGCGCTGTGCTTGATCCCACTACCCTTGCGGTCTCAGTCTCTTTGTAACCTGTGCTGTTAACAGACTGAATCACGTCAGGCTTGTAAAACATTTAGCCTGCGCTGTGCTTGATCCCACTACCCTTGCGGTCTCAGTCTCTTTGTAACCTGTGCTGTTAACAGACTGAATCACGTTGGCTTCTGTCACAGCTTCTCCTTCACTGCCCACCCTGCGCCTTAGGGTAAACTGATGTTGCTCTGTGATTGTGTCAAAATAAAAGTAAAAAAAAATACCATTGCTCTTAATTTGGTTAACCCATTCTGTCTTAAACTATGGGGTACTCCTTTATTTGAAGGGCACCTAACCTAAATGATGACTTCATAACACATTTGTAACCCATTGGGCCTTTTGTTTTTCCTTAATCATGTGACCTGATTAGGAAGAACTCCAGGTCCTATCATAGCCAATAAGTTGGACTTCATTTTTTTTGTGATCAGGTCTCGTGGTATAGGAAAAACAAAATTAGCATAAGATGATGAAACACATTCCACTTTTTCCTCCATCCCTCTCCTGCTCAGCACTGTTTAAACACTGTTTCTCTCTGTTTAGTTTTTCTCCGTCAAGCTAGAACCTGAAACAACAGTCTCTGTGCAGAAAGAGACACACTCAGTGCTGATTTATACAGCAATATTATGCAATTCATTTGAATGGTTCTGGCTTGTGTGTGTGTGTGTGCACGTGTGTGCGCATGCTTGTGTGTGCGTGCGTATGTGAGCATGTGTGTGTTTTCCTCAGTTTCCATTGTAGTTTCACAGAGCTTTTTATTCCCCCCTCTCTCATCTCTCTCTTTCTCTCATCTCTCCGTTTATCTCTTCCTCTCTCTTCCTCCCTTCTCTTAACGCCTCTTTGCATCTGAGCTCTTAGACCGGCTCACAGCAGCTTGATTCCCTGAACGATGCCTTTCTTCCCCATGCTGTTCCTCTCCCTCTGTTCCCTCTGCTTATTGGTGGGCTTCCATGTTTTGTTGGACGCTTTGATATTTCTCCCTCTGACCTTTTGGATTATTTCAACAAGTCAGAGATCCATTTTGGTTCGCACGCACGCACGCACGCACGCACGCACGCACGCACGCACACGCACGCACGCACGCACGCACGCACGCACGCACGCACACACACACACACACACACACATTATCATCATTGTGTAAATGAGTGGAGTGTCAGAAAAGCCATTGGACACAGCTGAGCACAGCAGTCCCATGTCACATAGCGTCCTTAGGGAAGGGACTGACCTACAAGTAACTGACAAAATAAAGGAAACACTTGAGTAAATGAGGGGTACAAAGTATACTGAATGCAGGGGTTACACACAGGTGTGGTTCCTGAGTTAATTAAGAAATTAATATCTCAGTGACTTTGAACGAGTGGCCGGAAAAGAGAATAGTTTTTTTAAATGTTTTATTTATTTCACCTTTATTTAACCAGGTAGGCCAGTTGACAACAAGTTCTCATTTACAATTGCGACCTGGCTAAGATAAAGCAAAAGCAGTGCCACATAAACAACAACACAGAGTTACACATAAACAAATGTACAGTCAATAACACAATAGAAAAATCTGTATACAGTGTGTGCAAATGAAGTAAGGAGGTAAGGCAATAAATAGGCCATAGTGGCGAAGTAATTACAATTTAGCAATTAACCCTGGAGTGATAGATGTGCAGATGAGGATGTGCAAGTACAAATACTGGTGTACAAAAGAGCAGAAAAACAAAAACAAATATGGGGATGAGGTAGGTAGTTGGTTGGATGGGCTATTTACAGATGGGCTGTGTACAGCTGCAGCGACCGGTAAGCTGCTCTGACAGCTGACGCTTAAAATTAATATAAACTATCACAAACAATCACGTGAGCAACCAGGGTGAAACCAGAAACCAGAAATATACCTACTGGAGTGCGTGCTACGGGTGGATGTTGCTGCGGTGATCAGTGAGCTGAGATAAGGCGGAGCTAAGATAAGATATAAGTCTCCAACTTCAGTGATTTTTGCAATTCGTTCCAGTCATTGGCAGCAGAGAACTGGAAGGAAAGGCGACCAAAGGAGGTGTTCGCTTTGGGGATGACCAGTGAAATATACCTGCCGGAGCGTGTGCTACGGGTGGGTGTTGCTATGGTGACCAGTGAGCTGAGATAATGCGGAGCTAAGATAAGGCGGAGTGAGATTAGGTGGTGCGTTTAAAGAGTGTTTAAAGTGTGTGTGTGTGTGTGTCACCGCATCTCAACCCAGTTGAACATTTATGGCTTTTTTTTACATTTTGGCAGTTACCTGTATGTTGTCATTGACACAATGACACAGATCAATATAACACAATATTGATGGGCTAGGGCCATGGCCAGGCCGCCTTGTCTTGATGACATTCTCTACTACGCCCTGTCACCATGAAGAGGGAGGGGACATGTAACAGTAAGGATCTGGATGTAAATATTAGCCCCATTCACCCCTTAACACCAACAAGAGTCTATATACATGTGTGTGTTCTAAAGTGTGTGTCTGTACACCAAATGATGTCCCCTTCTCTTCTTCTCCCCATCTCTCTCTCTCTCTTTCTCTCTCTCTCTCTCTCTCTCTCTCTCTCTCTCTCTCTCTATCTCTATCTCTATCTCTATCTCTATCTCTATCTCTATCTCTCTCTCTCTCTCTCTCTCTCTCTCTCTCTCTCTCTCTCTCTCTCTGTCTCTGTCTCTGTCTCTGTCTCTGTCTCTGTCTCTGTCTCTGTCTCTGTCTCTCTGTCTGTCTCTCTCTCTTTGTCTCTATCTCTCTCTCTCACGCTGTCTGTCTGTCTCTCTATTTCGCTCTCTCTCTCTCCTCTCTGTACATTATGGCTGTATAGATTGCACATGGGTGGTATGGTCATGTGATAGGGCCAGAGTAATCCTGCATGGCTTGGGTTTGAATCAGTCTCCTAAGCCCTAGCTCACTAGGCAGATCAGATGAACTAACACAGGGACAGGAGAAGAGAAGCAGCACAGCACAGAGAGAGGACTGAGAGGAGAGGAGGAGCCTTTCTAAGCACCAGGGCTTTTCTGTCCACAGCTCCAGCCTCTATCTACCCACTAAAGCCTATCTATAGCCAGGCTCTATATATCCCACCACCTGTTATACCCTCACTGTCTTGGCCCTAAGATATCCCCCGACCATGGACGTTATACCCTGGTTTCACCCTAGTTTCAATCTGGTTTTACCCCTGGTGGCTCACGTGATTGTTTGTGAAGGTTTATATTAAAAAGATGGAGTTTAGGTGTGTTCCCATGTGGGTACATATAGTGGTGTAAGTTTAGGAATCTTTACTAGCAGATTGTTTGCACCTCTCTTTTGGATGGGATGTTCATTTTGCATCTAGCTATATCTGTCTTCCTTATGTCTGTCTTCCCAACTACTGAGGTCATGTAGGTTTATGGATATTTCCTGGTGGGTGGCTTAGCCTATTAGTGCAGTAGCTACACTACATGACCAAAAGTATGTGGACACCTGCTCGTCCAACATCTCATTCCAAAGTCATGAGGGTCTGCGGGGATGTGCTTCCAGCCACAAGAGCATTAGGGAGATCGGGCACTGATGTTGGGCGATTAGGACATGCTCGCAGTCGCCGTTCCAATTCATCTCAAAGGTGTCCGATGGGGTTGTGGTCAGGGCTCTGTGCAGGCCAGTCAAGTTCTTTCACACCGATCTTGACAAACCATTTCTGTATGGACCTCGCTTTGTGCACGGGCGCATTGTCATGATGAAACAGGAAAGGTCCTACCCCAAACTGTTGCCACAAAGTTGGAAGCACAGAATCGTCTAGAATGTCATTGTATGCTGTCGCGTTAAAATGTCCCTTCACTGGAACTAAGGGGCCTGGCCAAATCATGAAAGATAGCCCCAGACCATTTTTCCTCCTCCACCAAACTTTACAGTTGGCACTATGCATTGGGAAAGGTAGCATTTTCCTGGCATTTGCCAAACCCAGATTCAGTCGTTGGACTGCCAGATGGTGAAGTGTGATTCATCAATCCAGAGAACATGTTTCCACTGCTCCAGAGTCCTATGACTGTGAGGTTTACACCACTCCAGGCGACGCTTGTCATTGTGCATGGTGATCTTAGGCTTGTGTGTGGCTGCTCGGCCATGAAAATCCATTTCATGAAGCTCCGGACAAAAAGTTATTGGGCTGACATTGCTTCCAGAGGCAGTTAGGAACTCACTGGTGAGTGTTGCAACCAAGGAGACGATTTTTACGCGTTACTCGCTTCAGCACTCGGCAGTGCCTTTCTGTGAGCTTGATGAAATTACCTGTTGGAAAGGTGGCATGCTATAACGGTGCCACGTTGAAAGTCACTGAGCACTTCAGTAAGGTCATTCTACTGCCAGTGTTTGTCTATGATTGCATGGCTGTGTGCTTGTGTGCTTTATACACCTGTCAGCAACCGGTGTGGCTGAAATAGCAAAATCCACGTATTTGAAGGGGTGTCCACATACTTTTGTTTATATGGTGTAGCTCTTATGTTGTACAGTAGGAGGATGTTCTCTTTAACACTCTCAGGTCTCTCTGGTCTCTCAAGTCTCTCTGGTCTCTCTCTTTCCAACGACAAATGTGTTCTGGCTCTGGCCCAACCCATCGGTTTCTGGACCAATCAAACAGCCCCGAATGTGTTCGCATTTGCTGAATGTTCGGGGAGGTACTCAGATCCAGACTCATTGCGGAGAGGAAACTAATGTCAGTGGGTGTGGCGTAGTGTTTAGCCGAAGCAAGGAGTCTGGGTAGCCTGGCAACCATTGAGTGTTAAACTAAGAGAAAATTAATTCTCTCTTCTTTTCTTTTCTTTTTAAGGCTAAGTCCGAAATGGCACCCTATTCCCTATGTAATGCACTTTGTAGGGAATAGGGTGCCATTTGGGATGTAGACGGAGACTTACCTGTTAGTAAGCAGTTGGCACGTACGTTCTTAAAGCAGGTGGCTTAACTCTGTGGCTTGCTCCTTTGGCACAGTGTAATTGCCTAAGCTGTCTATTTGAAATGTGTGTGTAGGGGCCCGATGGAACAGAGGAAGTGAAGTGGAGTCTCAGAAGTTCTAATGAAAATGTATAACCTCTGTTGTTTCTGCAGTCACACAGCTGTAAAGACCTATTGAAATAGCTAGAGGCCTCAAATAGAGCCCAGTACACTTGCTCTCCTCTGAAGTTTCAGAGGTTTCAGTACGTGTTCCAAACTATTTTTGTATCTATTTGATTTAGGTTACACTATTCATTCTACCTAGTTGGGTCTGGGTAGTAAACTGATATTAGTTTTGGGCTTTGGAGGGTTGATGGTGTACGTTTTAGTGTTTGTTCTTTCTGTTGTTCGATTCTTTAATCAATACTACTGTCTTCTCAGAAGTGAGGCTACATGTCTCCCATCTCATTGGTTATGATTAGATAGCTAAGACCTAGTTTTGCCTTAACAGGTTATGTGGTCAAGAGACCACTGTAGTCCCTGTGCCCAAGAACGCCAAAGTAACCTGTCTAACTGACTATCGCCTATTGCAGCTCGCATACCGCCCCAACAGATCCACAGATGACGCTATCTCTATTGCACTCCACACTGGCCTCTCCCACCTGGATATGAGGAACACACGTTGTCAGAGGAAGGCCCGAAAAACTGTCAAAGACCCCAGCCACCCAAGCCACGGACTGTTCACTCTGTTACCGCACGACAAGCGGTACCGGAGCACAAAGTCTTGGAACAAAAGGCTCCTTAACAGTTAACCCAATGAGTCCCACCGTATTGCTGGTGCATTTTGTACTTCTAACCCCTTTTAAACATTGTGTGTTTGAGCTACAGACTTCTGTTGTAGCTCAAACACACAATTTGTCAAGTTCTTCTGCATCCATAGATACCAACCATTAGTATGTGTGATTAACGGGGGCCGAGCTAGAGCGGTGTTTGTCAGGCAAGGGCGCATCCCGAAGGAGAAAAACATGTTTTTCTCTAAGATGCTCACAACAGTTGTTAGAAGGTAAGGGCTTCTTCTAAATAGAAGATTATTGGAAATCCCAGGACATAGTGCCTATAATTCTGTAATAAGCTCACATATTTGTTGTCACAAACTCCAAACTCCACACAGTTAACGCTGACTAGTTGGATATTCATTTCCCAGTGAGCAAAATATTTCTCTAATTACAGAGATCATATAAATTCCTTTTGATCAGGTTTTTGCTATGACTTACCTTTTTTAAATTTACATTTGTCAATAAAACTCATGAATGCAACTGTTTACGTCTAGTTATTTTTTGTTATACTGGTTGTCCTGAAAAGAAAATGGTAAAACACTTAATTGTAAGTCGAAATATAAGTCAGATAAATGAAAGGCTGATTTTTGCTAGGATCTCGTGACTGATAGGGTTAATCAAATGTCTACCCGAACTATTTGCATTGATCCTTTTTTGCACTGACTCTATGCACACTACCCACACACTCACACACTCACACACTTACACACACACACACACACACACACACACACACACACACACACACACACACACACACACACACACACACACACACACACACACACACACACACACACACACACACACACACACACACACACACACACACACACACACACACACACTACCTATGCTCATACACACAAAACACACACACACATACTGTACATATTGACGCCACACATAGTCACATTTATACACGTTTCACATACGCTGCTGCTACTCTGTTTATTATCTATCCTGATTGCCTAGTCACTTTTACCCTTACCTACACATGTACATATTACCTCAACTACCTCGTACCCCTGCACATTGACTGGGTACCCCTGGTATATAGCCTCGTTATTGTTATCTATTATGCTACTATTTTCTATTTTTATTTGCTAATTGACTTACTTTTTAAGTGCACTGTGGGAAAGCGCTCGCAAGTAAGCATTTCACGGTAAAGTCTACGCCGGTTGTGTTCGGCGCATGTGACAAATATAATGTGATTTGATTTATGATGAATTATGATTTTGTCCGTTAGACGAATCAGAGTTTTTCCGCATTATTTTCATCATTCATTATTGCTGTTAAGCTCATATCAAAACACAGAATTTCCTTTTTTTTATGTTTATCTTTTAAGACAATATCTGACTTGAAAGAAATATGCCTCAGTGCCACTGAGCGATAACAAAGCGAGTGTAACCTGTAGGTACAATTATGGAAAGTAAAACCATATTTTATAACAAGCTCTCTCAATTCAATTCAAGGGGCTTTGTCTGTCTGTCTGTCTGTCTGTCTGTCTGTCTGTCTGTCTGTCTGTCTGTCTGTCTGTCTGTCTGTCTGTCTGTCTGTCTGTCTGTCTGTCTGTCTGTCTGTCTGTCTGTCTGTCTGTCTGTCTGTCTGTCTGTCTGTCTGTCTGTCTGTCTGTCTGTCTGTCTGTCTGTCTGTCTGTCTGTCTGTCTGTCTGTCTGTCTGTCTGTCCCTCATTCAACACAAATAGACTTGCATGTTAGAAATAGCGCCTCCATTTCCACGTTCTTCTTCCCGTGGCACACTGAGAGATGCATTGCATAGTTTTGAGGCTTTGAGTTTTTTTGTTCACATGCTCTGCTCAGCCCACGATCACATCCCTTCCATGGAGAAACAATGGGAGCTGGGATATTGTATTGCCCCATAGCAGCCCAGCCCCCACCCCTAGTTCAGCTAGCTCACAGTGATGTCTGTCCCTCACAGATCCTTAATGATGGGTTAGACTTCCACCGCACCTTTCATCCCAGAACAGAGCACAGATTCACATCATGCCAGGCAGCCAGGCAGCCAGGCAGGCAGGCAGCCAGGCAGCCAGGCAGGCAGGCAGCCAGCCAGGCAGGCAGGCAGGCAGGCGGTGTGACTCACCAACAAACGTCTACAACACTGATCATATGATATGATGGAGTGGGGACTCTTGGGGTTCTGCACTTAGAAGCATTTCCTTATTTAAGTTGGAATTGTACTGTACAGTACATTTAGCAATAAACTGTATGTTCACGTTAGTGTGTACTTCACACACAGTAGTCTACAGTATACTACATTGATGATACTTGTTGAAGTGGGGACTGTTTTTATCTGTTTTCATTTAATTACATTTTATATCAAATCAAATGTTATTTGTCACATGCGCCGAATACAACAGGCCTTACAGTGAAATGCTTCCTTACAAGCCCTTAACCAACAATGCCGTTTTTAAAAAACACCTAAAAAAAGTTAAAAATATATAAGAATTGTGTGCTGTGCAGAACATGATGCAATATACTGTATGTTCACATTAGTGTGTACATCACGCACAGTAGCCTACCGAATGTGCAGTACCCCTTTAAATTAAGTACAACTCATAAAGGCTTTATATAGGAAACAAAGGATTCATAAGCACTACATAAATGCTTCACAAATCATCTATGAGCATATGGGATACTCTACAAATCGTGCATAAAGCGTGACATGAAATCAAATTGTATTTGTATATCACGTTGATACAACACATGCATTTCAAGGTTCTTAACAAATCAAATCAAAGGCATAAGGACATAACAATTCAAACTGTAGGACGAATTGCAAAATGTGACATATGTATGTTTATAGACCATTTATAGATTATGACATATGTATGTTTATAGACCATTTATAGAGTATGACATATGTATGTTTATAGACCATTTATAGAGTATGACATAGGTATGTTTATAGACCATTTATAGAGTATGACATAGGTATGTTTATAGACCATTTATAGAGTATGACATATGTATGTTTATAGACCATTTATAGAGTATGACATATGCTTATAGATGATTTGTGAAGCATATATGTGATGCTTATGAAGCCTTTATGTATGCTATATAAAGCCTTTATAAGTTGTACTCTGTTTAAATTGGGACCGGATAGGTCATAGTGTATTTGCACATTGTGCATATTGTAAATGGATGCACAAGACCCAATTCAGATGCACAGATTTTCATACAGTATGTTAACATACAGTATGTTCCCTGAATGGCTTGCAGTGGTTCTCAATCCTGGTCCTGGGGACCCAAATGGGTGCACGTTTCAGTTTTTTCCCAAGCACTACACACCTGATTCAAATCCTCAAAGCCTGATGATGAGTTGATCATTTGAATTAGCTGTGTAGTGCTTGGGAAAAAACTAAACGCGCACCCCTTTGGGTCCCCAGGACCAGGATTGAGAACCACTGGCTTAGGGGAATGGATATTAGATAGGGAGGGGTTGAATATGAGATAGAGGGCACCAGGCAATCTAACATCGTAGGTCTGGCATACTGCTCTGAATATTAGAAAGCTTATGTGTATACACAGTGGCCAGTTTATTAGGTACACCCACCTAGTACCGGATCGGACCCCCCTTTGCCTCCAGAACAGCCGGAATTCTTTGGTGCATGGAAACGTTGCTCAATTGGTTTTAATTGAGCAACCATTACACCACTGCCACCAGCCTGTACCGTTGACACCAGGCAGGATGGGGCTATTGACTCATGCTGCTTACGCCAAATCCCGAATTTGCCATCTGCATGACGCAACAGGAACCGGGATTTGTCGGACCAGGCAATGTTTTTCCACTCCTCAATTGTCCAGTGTTGGTGATCGCTTGCACACTGGAGCCGCTTCTTGTTTGTAGCTGATAGTAGTGGAACCCGGTGTTGTCGTCTGCTGCAATAGCCCATCCGTGACAAGGATTGACGAGTTGTGCGCTCAGAGATGTCGTTCTGCACACCACTGTTGTACCTCTCCGTTATTTGCCTGTTTGTGGCCCGTCTGTTAGCTTACATGATTCTTGCAATTCTCCTTCAACCTCTCATCAACGAGCTGTTTTCGTCCAAAGGATGTCCTGGATGTTTTTTGTTTGACGCACCATTCTCGGTAAAAGCTAGACACTGTCATGTGTGAAAAGCCCAGGAGGCCGGCCATTTCTGAGATACTGGAACCAGCGCGCCTGGCACTGACAATCATACTACGCTCAAGGTTGCTTAAGTCACTCGTTTTGCCCATTACAACATTCAATCGAACAGTAACTGAATGCCTCGATGCCTGTCTGCCTGTTTTATATAGCACTCTTTCTCTACTCTCTCTCTCTCACTCTCTCTCTCTCTCTCTCCCTCTACCCCGTCTCTGTCTCTGATTGACAGGAGAACCACTGCAGGCGTATAAAGATCTTGGGAGACTGTTACTACTGTGTGTCAGGTCTGACCCAGCCCAAGACTGACCACGCTCACTGCTGCGTGGAGATGGGCCTGGACATGATCGACACCATCACGTGAGTCTATAGGTTTCTGGTAAACACTCACTCAGTCATTGCTAGCACCTTGGAACGTAGCGCTGCGGCATTTGTCTCTCCATGACGTCCTGTTCTTGGCCAGGTCCCAGGCTGATGTGATGTTATGTCCCAGGTTGTATAGGTCGTCCATGGTTAACACATCACCTGTCTGCTAAATGAACTGGTGTAGCCCACAGACATTTGGCATAGCCAGATCAGGACCTAACACAAGGACAACTCAGAGTATGCTATTCTGTTCTTCTGAAATAGAGTACATTTTCTTCATATCATGCTTCTTTAGACCTGTCTAAAATAAATAATGGAGTTATTGTGAAGGTGTAGGCTATCTTACGTGGGTTTATTAGACTTTAAAAATGTAGCTGTTCCAGAGGTCTGCATCAGTGTCTTGTAGGCTGTGTGTGGAAGCCAGGGGGATGCTAAATGTGTTTACATAATTAACGGTCAATTACCATGAGACCAACATTTTGTGACTGCCACAGCCCTAGGTACAGACACATTGAGTTGTGATGGACACCATATCACATAGCTCTTTATGGCTCTGTGGAATGAGCCTGCTGCATGGCTTTCAGCCATTATATTGATTCATTTGGTTTGACCAGGGATAAAGGCCCAACTGAAGACTGGGGATATTTTGCTATTCTATTCTTCTCATCTAAACCACAGTGGTTCAAGTGAGTCCAGGCTGAAGGATTCCTTAGTGGGATTGTCAATGGCTGCTATGAATACATGCCAAGACTGCAGATAGAGTTGAGAGTGGAATCTCATTTGAGGGCGCGGGAATGGAAATGTATTTGGATGCTTCCTTATGAAGCGTGAAAGTGTTTGTCTCATTTGCATGTCCTGCACAATTTGGAGAAAGAAGAAAGAGCTCAACACTTCAAAAAGCTTTATCCCATCCCGTGTTAAATGCATGGCCATGGACTTGGTCTTATATGGCTCTATGTGCACAAGGCCACACAGGATGTCAGTATTCATAAACAGACAATATAGGACTATACACAGACACATAGAGCTACAATGCACAATGAAAACACATGCCTTTTTATGTTAACGCTAGATTCATATGCATGTTCATTTATATTCCTATTGGTGACCAGTGTAGCATTTTTCCCTGTTTATTTTAGAGTCTAAAGATTGCTCTTAAATCTCACCCTGCTCCCTCCATACGGGTGGAATTTTCCTCTGTCTGCACTCTTACATTATTTTAAAAAAAGTAAAAAATTGTTTAGTATCCGGAGTAGCAACCATTTTGTCCTTCTGGCTTATCTCCCCAGAACATGTGCACTTTTTCTTCCAGAGAGAGAGGGAGGGAGGTTAGAACTCAGCTGCCTGGCCTTTCTATATTATTAGGTGAAGAGGAGCAGCACCATTTATCATGGAAGAATAACATTTGTGGAATTTATGACATTGCCTGCTAAGGCAATAAATTATTTGTATACAGGAATGCTATAGTACACACAAACATCTACTCGTATGCACACACTCACACACACATGCATGCAGGCACACTTAGGGACTTGGCACTTGGCTGGCAGGCAGGTACACACGCACGTACGCAGGCATACACATATACACACACAATCACACACACATACACACAGTATCAATGTTTTAATATTGTAATGACTCTCATCATGCACCTGCAGGTCGGTAGCGGAGGCCACCGAGGTGAATCTGAACATGCGTGTGGGTCTCCACACGGGCCGGGTTCTGTGTGGGGTCCTGGGACTGAGGAAGTGGCAGTATGACGTATGGTCCAACGATGTCACACTGGCCAACGTGATGGAGGCAGGGGGACTGCCTGGGTTAGTACCAGTTACCACCATGCCAAAATCTACTGTCCCAACTTCACACACAACAACTTCACACACAACACAGGCTGTGAGCTGCGCCTCTGGAGCAATTAGGGGTTAAGGGCCTTGCTCTAAAGCACAACGACAGTAGGTAGCACCACATGAGGCTGACTCTGTTTGTGTTTCTCCTTCTCCACCAGGAAGGTCCACATCACCAAGGCGACCCTGGACTCCCTGAATGGAGACTATGAGGTTGAACCAGGCAACGGTCATGAGAGAAATGCCTTCCTCCTCAAACACCAGATCGAGACCTTCTTCATTGTGCCAACTCACCGACGGAAGGTGTGTTTGTGTCTACGTACGTGTGTGTGTGTGTGTGTGTGGTGTGTGTGTGTGTGGTGAGTGTGTGTGTGTGTGTGTGTGTGTGTGTGTGTGTGTGTGTGTGTGTGTGTGTGTGTGTGTGTGTGTGTGTGTGTGTGTGTGTGTGTGTGTGTGTGTGTGTGTGTGTGTGTGTGTGTGTGTGTGTGTGTGTACAGTATGTGAGATCTTCTGCATGGGAGTGTGTATGTGTGTGTAGGATTAGAGGTGTTTGTATGTGTGTGTGGGGATGAGTGTTTATGTGTGTTTACATTATGAAAAAAGTAAAAATAGACACATTTTAGGACACAGATCTCATTTGGTCTTATAGTAGTTAACTTAGGTTCAGTGATGACATCTGTGGAACATGAAGTAAGCCTACTAGCTAGCAGTAGTCTAGCCATTAGGATTCCTGGTTTTTACCCAGGCAGCCCGGGTTCAACTCCCGGTATGGGAACTCACACTTTGGGCAGCAGGTAGCCTAGTGGTTAGAGCATTGGGCCAGTAACCGAAAGGTCGATAGTTGGAATCCCTGATCCGACAAGGTGAAACATCTGTCGATTTGCCCTTGAGCAAGGCACTTAACCCTAATTGCTCTAGAGTCGCCATTGATAATGGCTGACCCTGGCCGTGACCACACTGTCTGAGGGTGTCTCAGGGGGAGTTGGGATATGCAAAAAACATATTTCTAATTCACACATACGTATCAATTGTACATGTGTGAAATTTGAAAAATATAAGCACCCACCAAATTATTACTAAATGATTATACTAGCATTCTTAGTTGGACTAGGAAACACAGTATGGGACATAACCTTGGGCATACTTGAACATTTTCTTGGATATACAGTACTCGACATAACATTGGATATACTTGGAAATACATACATGAACTGCACATAACCTTGGCATACTGTACATGGACAGATGCAGTGAGACTGCCAGAAGTTAGGATCAATTTTAAGTCCAGATTTAAAAAAGACTTAACCTCTCATTAGCCTGCATTTTCATCTTAATAGGTCTGGAAAGACAGTACTTTAGTGCTGTAGTAATGTAGGCCTACATGTTCCATATGCTGTGTGTATATTAGAAAGTGTTAGGTACGTTTTCATTGAGTTGTCACTCCCTCACGTTGGTAGGGTTTTTCAGATGAGATGGGTTCCCTTAGTCTCGCTGATGTTCTGTAAGTGCTGTTATTGTGTAGTGGAAACATCTAGGAGCAACAACGGCTCAGCCGCAAAGTGGTAGGCCACACAAGCTCACAGAACGGGACCGCCGAGTGCTGAAGCACGTAAAGATTGTCTGTTCTCGGTGACAACACTCACTACGGAGTTCCAAACTGCCTCTGTAAGCAACGTCAGCACAAGACTGTTCGTCGGGATCTATCTATCTCCTCTCCTGCTATCTCCTTCTCCTACCCTACCCTCGTCTTGCAGACTTTATTAGGTCTGGAGAGAGGATCTGACTTCCTGATGCCTGACGCCTGTGTATTTATTATATGCTGCTTGGCTATTCTAATGGTACACTGTAAAGAAATGAACACAGTCTGGTGAGGTGCTGAGTGCTGACTAGCGGAAGATAAATGAAACAGTCAAGGCTCTTCAGCCGAAACGTTGGCTAATAAATCTACAAGGAAGGAGAGATGAGTGCACAACTTTTCTTTAGCAATTGTGCACTGTTATCCACCAGGTTTCACATGATGTAAAAGTGTATGTATGTGGATCCTTACATGAACCTTTACAGCAGTGTCATAGTGTCTCAGAGGGCCGTCCAACCACCCTGTCTTCTTCTACTCTCCTCCTCTGTGAGTGGTGGGACCCTTGACTAAGGTTGTGGCCCAAATTACTCTCAATGAAGTCCACCACTTTTCAACAAGTGCACTAAATAGGAAATAGGGTGCCATTTAAGACACAGCTTTGGTTAATCCTCTTAATAGACACACCGACAGCTCTACTTCATCTAAGAGAAGAGAGAGAAGAGACACAGTTGTGTGTTTGTGTTTGTGTACTGTAATCTGGGTTGAAACCATATCTACTGAAGTGTATCTCCTGTATCATAGTGTGTATCTTAACACCTGCTCTCACTGCTTGTTTGTTGACAGATATTCCCAGGATTGATTCTCTCGGATATAAAACCTGCCAAAAAGATGAAGTTTAAGACGGTGTGCTACTTGCTGGTGCAGCTCATGCACTGTAGGAAGATGTTCAAGGCAGAGATACCCTTCTCAAACGCCATGAACTGTGAGGATGGTGACAAGGTAAGGGCTTTGTGTGTGTTTGGGGATGTGTGTGTTATGTAAGGGAGTGTAGAGACAGAGAAGTTGTATGTGTGTGTATACATGAAATGTGTTTTTGTGTGTGTACATGCATGTGTGTGTGTTGTGTTAGGGAATGTAGAAACAGGGAGAGGCGTTGTATGCGCACGTGTGTACGTCTGTGCACATGTGTGCGTGCGTGCGTGCAAGTGTGTGTGAGCGTGCGTGTGTTTGTGCGTGCGTGTGTTTGTGCGTGCAAGTGTGTGTGTCCTCGATGAGGACTCCCAGCCACCTAGACTTAGTTGACCTTCATCAGCTTACTTTCAAATCCTGTGGTAATCTGGCTAAGTGTCAGTGTGTTTACTTGACCTGCTATTCTTGTGAAGAAATCCTGAGGTCTGGCTACAGTTCAACTCTGGCTCAGGGTATTTAAATGCAGATGCTCAGGGTATTTAAATGCAGATGCTCAGGGTATTGAAATGCAGATGCTCAGGGTATTTAAATGCAGATGCTCAGGTCTGTGTGGGTGTGTGTGGAAAAAGGAGGTGTAGGATAAGAACCAAATGAATATTGCACTTTCAGATAAAAGCATGAAACTTGGTACACTCACCTACCTCTATGTGGTTACACTTATGTAATATGTCATAGAGCTGTGACTATGTAAAGTTCATGCAATCATCTCTAACAGTTTGAAACTGTTTCCATTTCCTTCGTGATAACCCTGGATGAAAACATGTAGACATAGACAAGACAATACACAGGAGAGGAAAAGGACAAAGTGTAAATATACTCGACACAGAATGAAAGATTAGGATTCAGGCCACACACACACTCTCTCCAGGTTGTTGGAAATGACACAGACTCGGGGAGAGAAATAGAGAGAGAGAGATAGAGGGTGACGGGAGAGGAGGAAGGAGAGAAAGGATGAGTGCGCTCAGAGCAGGCGTGGGTGTGTGATGTGATGACTGTCCTATGCTCCCCAGACCATCTCCAAACGATTGGGTCATATGCAGAAGTTCACATTCTGTGGGGAATATATTACAGTGGGAGATAGAGAGGAAGATAGAGAGACACATAGAGAGAGAGAGAGACAAAGCAAGAGAGAGAGTGGGAGATAGAGGGAGAAACTGAAGAGAGAGACTAGAGAGAGAGAAAGACGGTAGAGGAAAGGGGTGAGAGACAAGCTTTTAACATAGACATATACATACTCATTAGCATAATGAATGCACACACACCTCCGAAACAACCAACAAAAAGCGAGAGGTGTTAAAGGATGAAGGATGATGAGGATGAAGTCAATGGGGTGTGTGTTAACCTTCCGCAACATTCGTCATTCACTCTGTGGCCCCCCTGTCCCCATTATGAAGCCACTCTCTCCAGCCTCTCCTTGCCTACTCACTGGCTCTCACACTGTGATACTGATGTCTGTACAGCTCAATGGCTTTCTGCCTTCATCCAGGAAGACTCACTCAGGCTACGTCACAAATGGCACCCTATTCCCTATATAGTGCACTACGAAGGGAATAGGGTGCCATCTGGGATGTATCCTCCTTCTCTCTGGTGTTAAATCACTGCTTCTGCGCTGCTGCCCCACATAGCGTACTGTACAATAATGATACTTACTTCCTATGGACACTTAAGAAAAGGGTGTTTAGTTGGGTCAGAGAATTAATGTTAGCTGTAGAGGGAATAATGAATGTTAACTGTAGAGGGAATAATGAATGTTAACTGTAGAGGGAATAATGAATGTTAACTGTAAAGGGAACAATGAATGTTAACTGTAGAGGGAATAATGAATGTTAACTGTAGAGGGAATACTGAATGTTAACTGTAGAGGGAATAATGCATGTTAACTGTAGAGGGAATACTGAATGTTAACTATAGAGGGAATAATGAATGTTAACTGTAGAGGGAATAATGAATGTTAACTGTAGAGGGAATACTGAATGTTAACTGTAGAGGGAATACTGAATGTTAACTGTAGAAGGAATTATGAATGTTAACTGTAGAGGGAATAATGAATGTTAACTGTAGAGGGAATAATGAATGTTAACTGTAGAGGCAATAATGAATGTTAACTGTAGAAGAAATACTGAATGTTACTGTAGAGGGAACACTGAATGTTAACTATAGAGGGAATACTGAATGTTAACTGTAGATGGAATACTGAATGTTAACTATAGAGGGAATAATGAATGTTAACTGTAGAGGGAATAATGAATGTTAACTGTAGAGGCAATAATGAATGTTAACTGTAGAAGGAATACTGAATGTTAACTGTAGAAGGAATACTGAATGTTAACTGTAGAGGGAATATTGAATGTTAACTGTAGAGGGAATACTGAATATTAACTGTAGAGGGAATAATGAATGTTAACTGTAGAGGGAACAATGAATGTTAACTGTAGAAGGAATACTGAATGTTAACTGTAGAATGAATAATGAATGTTAACTGTAGAGGGAATAATGAATGTTAACTGTAGAGGGAATAATGCATGTTAACTGTAGAAGGAATACTGAATGTTAACTGTAGAGGGAATAATGAATGTTAACTGTAGAGGGAACAATGAATGTTAACTGAACTGGAGAGGGAACAATGAATGTTAACTGAACTGGAGAGAGAACAATGAATGTTAACTGAACTGGAGAGGGAACAATGAATGTTAACTGGACTGGAGAGGGAACAATGAATGTTAACTGGAAAGGGAATAATGGATTTTTTGTTTGTTGTGTGAAGTTAAGCATTTATTAAGTTGATGTCAGTTATTGACAAATGTGAAGTCAAGTCAACCACAATGATTGATTTAGTTTCATTGCCCTTTTTGAATACAATTAGAACAAATCTCTTCTTACTCCAATGTCAATATTGCTGTTGAATGGTTTGTGATATACAGTACGTGCTAAATAGGGTTGTCACAATACCAGTATTGCGATACTCATAAGTATCGTGGCAAGGAAACAAAACATGAGATAGATTTAATTTCTTGAGTAAAAATGCCCTAATGTTTGAAACAAACATTATTATGTTGTCATCCAGAGTCTTAAAAATATATATATATATATAGCACAGAATATTTTACTTAAAGTAGGTTTTTAAGGTCCAAAGATTTTCTTCTGCTTTGTGTTTTCTTTTTTGGCATGGAAAATCAAATATTGCGATATTGCGATACTGGTATCGTCACAACCCTACCTACATGCAGTTAGATTTAAACTTTCTCTACCCCGCAGTGATCCTCAACAATAGACAGTAAAAGCCCCGTAGTATTTTTCCTCCAAGCTCCATTGTTTTGAACAGCTGGTATCAAACCCTCTGAACGTAGTTAAGTCAGGACTCCGTTTCCCACAATGCTGTGCCACAGCGGAGGGCCCTGCGGACGGCTCCAGATAAACTGCGGAACCGGACTTCGGTGTCAGCTAACGTGACCCAGGCCAGCCCGGGCACGCGGGTCAACCGCTACATTGGTCGTCTGATCGAGGCGAGGCAGACAGAGTCGGACACAGCTGACCTCAACTTCCTTACACTCATGTACAAGTGCTCTGAGCGCGAGCAGAGGGTGAGTTACTGTACTGCACTTACAACATACATGTACACACACACAACTGCAAACTCTGCAACATAAGGAATAAAATTACTTTTGAATCGGACTCTTTCATAGACATTACATCCATGTCTGCTTTATTAATTGTTTTGCATATATCTGAGACATCCCTCTCTCTGGTTTCTCTGACAGTACCACCAGCTACAGGATGAGTACTTCTCCAGCGCTGTAGTGCTCTCTCTAATCCTAGCTGCCTTGTTCGGCCTTGTCTACTTTCTCATCATCCCACAGTATGTATTAGATTATTAGAGGTGTCATCCTACCACAGTATGCATTAGATTATTAGAGGATATCATCCTACCACAGTATGTATTAGATTATTAGAGGATATCATCCTACCACAGTATGTATTAGATTATTAGAGGATATCATCCTACCACAGTATGTATTAGGTTATTAGAGGTGTCATCCTACCACAGTATGTATTAGGTTATTATAGGATATCATCCTACCACAGTATGTATTAGATTATTAGAGGATATCATCCTATCACAGTATGTATTAGATTATTATAGGATATCATCCTACCACAGTATGTATTAGATTATTAGAGGATATATCCTACCACAGTATGCATTAGATTATTAGAGGATATCATCCTACCACAGTATGTATTAGGTTATTAGAGGTGTCATCCTACCACAGTATGTATTAGGTTATTAGAGGTGTCATCCTACCACAGTATGTATTAGATTATTAGAGGTGTCATCCTACCACAGTATGCATTAGATTATTAGAGGATATCATCCTACCACAGTATGTATTAGATTATTATAGGTGTCATCCTACCACAGTATGTATTAGATTATTAGAGGTGTCATCCTACCACAGTATGTATTATATTATTAGAGGATATCATCCTACCACAGTATTAGATTATTAGAGGTGTCATCCTACCACAGTATGTATTAGATTATTAGAGGATATCATCCTACCACAGTATGTATTAGATTATTAGAGGATATCATCCTACCACAGTATGTATTAGGTTATTAGAGGTGTCATCCTACCACAGTATGTATTAGATTATTAGAGGTGTCATCCTACCACAGTATGTATTAGGTTATTAGAGGATATCATCCTACCACAGTATGTATTAGGTTATTAGAGGTGTCATCCTACCACAGTATGTATTAGGTTATTAGAGGATATCATCCTACCACAGTATGTATTAGATTATTAGAGGATATCATCCTACCACAGTATGTATTAGGTTATTAGAGGTGTCATCCTACCACAGTATGTATTAGGTTATTAGAGGATATCATCCTACCACAGTATGTATTAGGTTATTAGAGGTGTCATCCTACCACAGTATGTATTAGGTTATTAGAGGATATCATCCTACCACAGTATGTATTAGATTATTAGAGGATATCATCCTACCACAGTATGTATTAGGTTATTAGAGGTGTCATCCTACCACAGTATGTATTAGATTATTAGAGGATATCATCCTACCACAGTATGTATTAGGTTATTAGAGGATATCATCCTACCACAGTATGTATTAGGTTATTAGAGGTGTCATCCTACCACAGTATGTATTAGGTTATTAGAGGATATCATCCTACCACAGTATGTATTAGGTTATTAGAGGTGTCATCCTACCACAGTATGTATTAGGTTATTAGAGGACATCATCCTACCACAGTATGTATTAGGTTATTAGAGGTGTCATCCTACCACAGTATGTATTAGGTTATTAGAGGACATCATCCTACCACAGTATGTATTAGATTATTAGAGGATATCATCCTACCACAGTATGTATTAGGTTATTAGAGGTGTCATCCTACCACAGTATGTATTAGGTTATTAGAGGACATCATCCTACCACAGTATGTATTAGGTTATTAGAGGATATCATCCTACCACAGTATGTATTAGATTATTAGAGGTGTCATCCTACCACAGTATGTATTAGGTTATCATTCTACCACAGTATGTATTAGGTTATTAGAGGATATCATCCTACCACAGTATGTATTAGATTATTAGAGGATATCATCCTACCACAGTATGTATTAGGTTATTAGAGGATATCATCCTACCACAGTATGTATTAGGTTATTAGAGGATATCTGACAGCAACTCATTCTGTAGCTCTCTCTCTCTCACTCTCTCTCGCTCTCTCTCTCTCTCTCTCTCTCTCTCTCTCTCTCTCTCTCTCTCTCGGTCTCTCTCTCTCTCTCTCGGTCTCTCTCTCTCTCTCTCTCTCTCTCTCTCTCTCTCTCTCTCTCTCTCTCTCTCTCTCTCTCTCTCTCTCTCTCTCTCTCTCTCTTTCACTTTCTCCCTCTATCTCTCTCTTTCATTTTACTATATGATGTCTGACAGCAACACACGCTCTCTGTAGCTCTCTCTGTAGCTCTCTCTGCAGCTCCCTCTGCAGCTCTCTCTGTGTCTCTCTCTGTATCTCTCTGCAGCTCTCTCTGTATCTCTCTCTGTATCTCTCTGCAGCTCTCTGTATCTCTCTCTGTATCTCTCTCTGTATCTCTCTGTATCTCTCTCTGTATCTCTCTCTGTATCTCTCTGCAGCTCTCTCTGTATCTCTCTCTGTATCTCTCTGCAGCTCTCTCTGTATCTCTCTCTGTATCTCTCTGTATCTCTCTGCAGCTCTCTCTGTATCTCTCTCTGTATCTCTCTGCAGCTCTCTCTGTATCTCTCTCTGTATCTCTCTGCAGCTCTCTCTGTATCTCTCTCTGTATCTCTCTGCAGCTCTCTCTGTATCTCTCTCTGTATCTCTCTGCAGCTCTCTCTGTATCTCTCTGTATCTCTCTGCAGCTCTCTCTGTATCTCTCTGTATCTCTCTGCAGCTCTCTCTGTATCTCTCTCTGTATCTCTCTCTGTATCTCTCTGCAGCTCTCTCTGTATCTCTCTCTGTATCTCTCTCTGTATCTCTCTCTGTATCTCTGTCTGTATCTCTCTGCAGCTCTCTCTGTATCTCTCTCTGTATCTCTCTGCAGCTCTCTCTGTATCTCTCTCTGTATCTCTCTGTATCTCTCTCTGTATCTCTCTCTGTATCTCTCTGCAGCTCCCTCTGCAGCTCTCTCTGTATCTCTCTGTATCTCTCTGCAGCTCTCTCTGTATCTCTCTCTGTATCTCTCTGCAGCTCTCTCTGTATCTCTCTGTATCTCTCTCTGTATCTCTCTCTGTATCTCTCTCTGTATCTCTCTGCAGCTCTCTCTGTATCTCTCTCTGTATCTCTCTGCAGCTCTCTGTATCTCTCTCTGTATCTCTCTCTGTATCTCTCTGCAGCTCTCTCTTTCCTGCTTTCATTTTACTGTATGATTTATTTATTTTTGTGACCAAATGTTTATTTATTTAGTCTTTTTTTATGGGCGGGTGGGGTGTGGGTATTACTGGTACAATATAGAAATTCATATAATTTTATATTCAGTTCATATTCACCTGTGGGCTGCCACTCAAGAAGAGAAAACTTTTTAAAAAGGTACATAAATACAAAGTATTGATCATTATGATCATATTACAGAGTTAACTAATAATAATAATACATTTAAAGGAAAATAAACAAAAAGAAGTGAGCCTCCACACATAACCTCCCGTCAACCCCAACCCCACCCCTTCTCACCCCTCTAACAACTAGGGTTGCTTGCCATCCCCCCCCCCCCCCCCCCACCACAGAACACACTATATTTTTCTCTTTTGATCTGCTGCCTTTTCAGTTGACTTCCACAGGCTCTGTCCACTAACTCTCCCCCTTCTTCTCCTCTCTCTCTCCCCTCTTTCTTCCACTCTATTCCTCCTCTCTCCTGCTTCTGTCACCAGGGGAACAGTGGTTCTGGTCCTACTGGTCACCTGCATCTGTTTCCTAGTAGTTTGTATCATGTACCTGCATGTCACTAAATTACAGGTAAATGCCTGCTTGATGCCTTGGTCACCATCTGATTTAACATGTCGTTCTTTTACTTATTCACTCACTCACTTTTTTGACTGGCTCATTAGCTGTAAGTAGTTTTCCTTGGGTAGGTCAAGTGGCCATGAGAAACTCTTGGCTCAAGCTATAAGTAATTTGTGATAAGTTAGTGCTGGTAAATTTAATTTATCAAATATAAAACATTTCAGCTTAAATAGGCAAATATTCAATTATTTTTTCATAAGTAGTCTATAATGGGAATCTGGTGTATGTAAATTGATGTCAATGGCCTTCAGAAAACTTTGCAAATCACACTCAGTTTTCCTTCAAACTCAATGCTAAGTCTATTAATTTCAGCTTTCGTTGAGGTTGACAGTTTTACTTTTTCCAACTTTCCCAAACCCCTCAGCTAATATTATACAAATGTAATGTCTTTTCAAATTAAAATTCTTACCAGTCTCCCTCCCCTTTCCTCCTTAATCTCTTTCTCTCTCTGTGTCTATCCTCTTTCTCTCTTCTCTTCTCTCTTCTCTCTCTCTCTCTCTCTCTCTCTCTCTCTCTCTCTCTCTCTCTCTCTCTCTCTCTCTCTCTCTCTCTCTCTCTCTCTCTCTCTCTCTCTCTCTCTCTCTCTCTCTCTCTCTCTCTCTCTCTCTCTCTCTCTCTCTTCTCTCTCTCTCTCTCTCTCTCTCTCTCTCTCTCTCTCTCTCTTCTCTTCTCTCTCTTCTCTCTCTCTCTCTCTCTCTCTCTCTCTCTCTCTCTCTCTCTCTCTCTCTCTCTCTCTCTCTCTCTCTCTCTCTCTCTCTCTCTCTCTCTCTCTCTCTCTCTCTCTCTCTCTCTCTCTCTCTCTCTCTCTCTCTCTCTCTCTCTCTCTCTCTCTCTCTCTCTCTCTCTCTCTCTCTCTCTCTCTCTCTCAGTGTTTTCCAGGGTGCCTCACCATTCAGATCCGTACCGTTCTGTGTGTTCTCATAGTGCTCTTAATCTATGCTGTAGCCCAGGCCTGTGTGGTAAGTAGGGTTAACAACATGGCACTAAACCACCTATACTCATTATATTCATTGCAGTACTCTTGAACACATGAATGTAAATGTCATGTCAATCAAATATGCAAAGAACCAACCTTTGAATTACTGCTCGAGAGGTATTAACATTTGCCATATTTGCCTTCTCTTATTTTATTTTATTTTCTATTCTCTCCTCTCCGCTCCTCTCCTATTCTATTATATCCTCTCCTCTCCTCTATACTCATTTCCTCTCCTCTCCTCTTCTATTCTCTCCTCTTTTATTCTCTCCTCTCCTCTCCTCTACACTCCTCTCCTCTCCTATCCTCTACCCTCCTCTATACTCCTCTCCGCTCTTCTACACTCCTCTCCTCTACACTCCTCTACACTCCTCTCCTCTATACTCCTCTCCTCTCCTCTCCTCTCCTCTCCTCTCCTCTATACTCCTCTCCTATCCTCTACACTCCTCTCCTCTCCTCTACACTCCTCTCCTCTATACTCCTCTCCTCTCCTCTACACTCCTCTCCTCTCCTCTACACTCCTCTCCTCTCCTCTACACTCCTCTCCTCTATACTCCTCTCCTATCCTCTACACTCCTCTACACTCCTCTCCTCTCCTATCCTCTACACTCCTCTCCTCTCCTCTACACTTCTCTCCTCTCCTCTATACTCCTCTCCTATCCTCTACACTCCTCTCCTCTCTATACTCCTCTCATATCCTCTACACTCCTCTCCTTTATACTCCTCTCCTATCCTCTACACTCCTCTCCTTTATACTCCTCTCCTATCCTCTACACTCCTCTCCTCTATACTCCTCTCCTCTCCTCTCCTATCCTCTCCTCTCCTCTCCTCTCCTCTCCTCTCCTCTCCTCTCCTCTCCTATCCTCTCCTCTCCTCTCCTCTCCTCTCCTCTCCTCTCCTCTCCTCTACACTCCTCTCCTCTCCTCTCCTCTACACTCCTCTCCTCTCCTACGTTTTTCTCCCAGGTGGGCTGCATGCCGTGGCTGTGGGGTAGTGCCTACCACTCCAACAGCTCCATCGTCAACATGGATACAGCAGGCCCGCTACGAAGCTTCAACCGTACTTTGATGGAGCTGCCGTGCGACGGTGCCCGCTACGCGTTCTTGTCATGCGTTGTGGGCACGCTGACACTGGCGCTCTTCCTGCGCGTATCCTGGATGCCAAAGATGGCACTGTTGCTCCTCCTGGGGGTGCTGTATGTCACTGTGCTGGAGCTCAGCGGATTCAGACGCACCGCGAGGTAAGAGAGAAGACAGAACATACACACACACTGTCGGGTGAAAGAGAGGATACACACATTTACTAGGGATGTGTATCTTTCCCTTTCAAGATGATTCGATACGTATCTAGATACATGGGCTCCGATACGATACAGGAACAATGCATTTTAGTTCGGTTCAAACTGAATTCGGTGCGATTCAGTTTGATTTTTAATTTTACATTTTTTTTGAATTTCACCTTTATTTAACCAGGTAGGCTAGTTGAGAACAAGTTCTCATTTGCAACTGCGACCTGGCCAAGATAAAGCATAGCAATTCGACACATACAACAACACAGAGTTACACATGGAATAAACAAAACATAGTCAATAATACAGTAGAACAAAATAAGTTTATATACAGAGAGTGCAAATGAAGTAAGATAAGGGAATTAAGGCAATAAATAGGCCATGGTGGCGCAGTAATTACAATACAGCAATTAAACACTGGAATGGTAGATGTGCAGAAGATGAATGTGCAAGTAGGGATACTGGGGTGCAAAGGAGCAAGATAAATAAATAAATACAGTATTGAGGTAGGTAGATGAGGTAGGTAGATAGATGGGCTGTTTACAGATGGGCTATGTACAGGTGCAGTGATCTGTGAGCTGCTCTGACAGCTGGTGCTTAAAGCTAGTGAGGGAGATATGACCCTCCAGCTTCAGAGATTTTTGCAGTTCGTTCCAGTCATTGGCAGCAGAGAACTGGAAGGAAAGACGACCAAAGGAGGAATTGGCTTTGGGTGTGACCAGTGAGATATACCTGCTGGAGCGCGTGCTACGAGTGGGTGCTGCTATGGTGACCAGTGAGCTGAGATAAGGCAGGGCTTTACCTAGCAGAGACTTGTAGATGACCTGGAGCCAGTGGGTTTGGCGACAAGTATGAAGCGAGGGCCAACCAACGAGAGCGTACAGGTCGCAATGGTGGGTAGTGTTTGGGGCTTTGGTGACAAAATGGATGGCACTGTGATAGACTGCATCCAGTTTGTTGAGTAGAGTGTTAGAGGCTATTTTATAGATGACATCACCAAAGTCGAGGATCGGTAGGATGGTCAGTTTTACGAGGGTATGTTTGGCAGCATGAGTGAAGGAGGCTTTGTTGCGATATAGGAAGCCGATTCTAGATTTAATTTTGGATTGGAGATGCTTAATGTGAGTCTGGACCAGACACCTAGGTATTTGTAGTTGTCCACGTATTCTAAGTGAGAGCCGTCCAGAGTAGTGATGCTGGACGGGCGTGCAGGTGCGGGCAGTGATCGATTGAATAGCATGCATTTAGTTTTACTTGCGTTTAAGAGCAGTTGGAGGCCACGGAAGGAGAGTTGTATGGCATTGAAGCTCGTCTGGAGGTTAGTTAACACAGTGTCCAAAGATTCAAGAACGATTCGATGCAATTTGTTGTTGCATAAACACATTCATTTTCCATTCTCCATATAAAAATTATCATATAAACAGATTTTCTTTAAGCAAAACTACCAAAACGATTGCTGATGGTGAACCTGAACAATCAAAATAAAATCAATTGTAAGCCACGTTAAGCAGGTGGGATATAGCCACATGAGAGTTGGGTCTCCATTAGTCTCCAATAACCTATCAATTGACATGGGTTGTCACATAACTAATAAAGCCTAATACCACACAAGCCATTTTAGCATTTGAATGCTGAAGGTGCCGTTCAGATTTGCTAAATCAGAAACAGGCCGCCTACCTCCTCGCGTTGGTCAGTGCGCGAAGCTGGCACAGTGCACAGTTTGACCAGGCTACTGATATTCCATAGGGTTGTTCTCGGCATTTAAAATGACATGTAGATCAATGACTGTCAACACAGTCAACACAACACACTGAAGAAGAGGACGCATCAGTTGGTCTATCCACATCTCCCCACTTCCCCTATTAATTTATGATGTGGTACAGTCTTACTGTGTACCTAATTATATTGCTGACTTCTCTGTTGGTTTGTCCAACAGTGATGGGGTCCATAGCGTTATTTCTCTGTGGGGGTGGAGGGGTGTCTTCCCATGTACTTAAACTCCCCTTTTAATGAATAATGTGGTCAGTCCTTTTGTATATGTTGCTGATGTCTCTATTGGTTTGTCCCACAGTGGGGGGTCTAATCTCCAGATCCGGGGCTATGAGCCCATCCTATCCCTGCTGCTGTTCACCAGTGCCCTGGCCCTCCACTCCAGACAACTGGACCTCAAACTACGACTGGACTTCCTTTGGGCCACACAGGTGTGTGTTTCTGTGTGTGTCACTGTGTGTAACAGCCAGTGCCAGGCTATTGGCTGTTAAAGCTGCGGGCAGAGTGGTGGTGTCTGATATTGGAATGTTGGTTAGGATAGGACAACGATAGGTCTCTAGTAGGGGCTGGCTTTAGGTTTGGACCATAGAGATCCTATTACATTGCTATATAATATTCTAATTCTAATTCTATGGTTTGGAACTTATAGCTATTGGTTCTACCTAGTGCTCCTTGTCCATAACGTCAGGCTAACACAGTGCCTCAGTCATGTAGTACATTTAGAGCTTTTACTGACACCTTGTGGTAAGAACTTCGAATTTCAGGCTTGAGTTGTACTGTGGGTTGAATATAATGTTCCAGTTTTATTCAAATTAGTATATGGCATTTGTTCGTGCGTGCGTGCGTGCGTGTGTGCGTTGTCAGGCAGAGGAGGAGAGGGATGGCATGGAGAAGGTCAAGCTGGACAACAGGCGGATTCTTTTCAACCTGCTTCCAGCTCACGTGGCTCAACACTTCCTCTTGTCCAACCCCAGAAACATGGTGAGTCCTATGGACGGACGGACGGACAGGCGGATAGACGGACAGACAGAGGCAGGCAGACAGACAGACAGCATTGATGTTTCATAAAGGATATAACCCCTCAAAGTCTAATAGGATTATTGATATCTTGTCATACAGTGAATTCGGAAAATATTCAGACCCCTTCCCTTCATCCACATTTTGTTACATTGCAGCCTTATTATAAAATGCATTAAATCATTGTTTTCATCATCAATCTACACACAACACACCAAAATGACAAAGCGAAAACAAGTTTTTAGAAATGTTTGAAAATGTATTAAAAATAAAAAACAAAAATACCTAATTTACATAAGTATTCAGACCCTTTGCTATGAGACTCGAAATTGAGTTCAGGTGCATCCTGTTTCCACTGATCATCCTTGAGATGTTTCTACAACTTGATTGGAGTCCACCTGTGGTAAATTCAATTGATTGGACATGATTTGGAAAGGCCCACAGTTGACATTGCATGTCAGTGCTAAAACTAAGCCATGAGGTTCAAGGAATTGTCCATAGAGCTCAGAGAGATAATTATGTTGACGCACAGATCTGGTGAACGGTACCCAAAAATGTCTGCAGCATTGAAGGTCCCCAAGAACACAGTGGCCTCCATCATTATTAAATGGAAAAAGTTTGGAACCACCAAGACTCTCCTAGAGCTGGCCGGCTGGCGAAACTGAACAATCGGGAGAGAAGGGCCTTAGTGAGGGAGGTTTACCAAGAACCGATGGTCACTCTGACAGAGCTCCAGAGTTCCTCTGTGGAGATGGGAGAACCTTCCAGATGGACATCCATCTCTGCAGCACTCCACAAATCAGGCCTTTATAGTAGTGGCCAGACGGCAGTCACTCCTCAGTAAAAGACACATGACAGCCCGCTTGGAGTTTGCCAAAAGGCACCTAAAGGATTCAGACCATGGGAAACAAGATTCTCTGATCTGATGAAACCAAGATTGAACTTTTTGGCCTGAATGCCAAGCGTCACGTCTGGAGGAAACCTGGCACCATCCCTACGGTGAAGCATGTTGGTGGCAGCATCATGATGTGTGGATGTTTTTCAGCAGCAGGGATTGGGAGACTAGTCAGGCTTGAGCGAAAGATGAAAGGAGCAAAGTACAGAGAGATCTTTGATAAAACCTGCTCCAGAGAGCTCAGGAACTTAGACTGGGATGAAGGTTTACCTTCCAACAGGACATCGACCCTAAGCACACAGACAAGACAACACAAAAGTGTCTTCATGACAAGTCTCGGAATGTCTGGAATCGCTGCCAAAGGTGCTTCAACAAAGTACTGAGTAACGGGTCTGAATACATATGTAAATCTAATATTTCAGTTTTTTATTTGTAATAGATTTGCAAACATTTCTAAAAACCTGTTTTTGCTTTGTCATTATGGGGTATTTTGTGTAGATTGATGAGGAGGAAAAATTATTGAATCAATTTTATAATAAGGCTGTAACGTAACAAAATGTTGAAAAAAGTCAAGTACAGTGCATTTGCGAATGCACTGTATGTATGGCCTAAGGGTGATTATCTGTTCTCCTATAGGATCTGTATTACCAGTCCTATGCCCAAGTCGGAGTGCTGTTTGCTTCCATCCCCAACTTCAATGATTTCTACATTGAGCTGGATGGGAACAACATGGGAGTAGAGTGTCTGAGACTACTCAATGAAATCATCGCTGATTTTGACGAGGTGAGGCCCTTTCGGCTGCTACAGTTAACTTAACTGGGAGAATGTGTTCTATTCTTCTGTGTATGGCTGTGAATCTTGTTTATTTTTCCTCAGCTCATGGATAAAGAATGCTATAAGGACATTGAGAAGATCAAAACCATAGGCAGCACCTATATGGCAGCTGTGGGTCTAGTCCCCACCATCGGAACAAAGGTGTGTGTGTGTGTGTGTGTGTGTGTGTGTGTGTGTGTGTGTGTGTGTGTGTGTGTGTGTGTGTGTGTGTGTGTGTGTGTGTGTGTGTGTGTGTGTGTGTGCTTGCGCATGTTTAATAAATAAATAAAAATATGAATATAACAAGGACAATGAATGAATGTGATTATGACATACAGTATATATATTTTTACTTCCTTTCTACAGGACAAAAGATCTGTCTATGATCACCTGAGCACAGTTGCAGACTATGCTATTGAGATGTTTGATGTGCTGGATGAAATCAACTACCAGTCATACAACGACTTTGTCTTGAGAGTGGGTATCAACGTGGGTCCGGTGGTGGCGGGTGTGATCGGGGCCAGGAGGCCTCAGTATGATATCTGGGGGAACACAGTGAACGTGGCCAGTCGCATGGACAGCACCGGAGTCCCTGGCAAGATACAGGTACCGTATTAAATTAGGAGTTATGTTTGAGGCTTGATGATTGGCCCGGAGTAGATTGGTGTTGGTGAGTAAATCTCATTGTATGACAGTGGTTTAATCTCTCTCTCCCTCTCCCTCCCTGTCTCTCTCTTTCTCTCACGCTCCCTCCTTTCCTCCCCAAGGTAACAGAGGATGTGTACCGTATCCTGGGGGATAACTATGACCTGGTGTGCCGGGGGAAGGTCAGCGTGAAGGGTAAGGGTGAGATGCTCACCTATTTCCTGGAGGGCAAGGTCCACAGCGCGGGCTGCGCCACCACCTCCTCCGTGGTGCGCTCTGCCAGCCTGAACCGCCGCGCCCACTCCTGCGGCAAGGCCAGCGTTCCCACCAAACTGGGCAGTGTCAACTCTGTCGCCAGCTTCACAGTTCGCGCCAGCATGGTTAGCCTCGGTGGCACGGGTAACAGCAGCTCTAGCCCCAGTGTCAGTGTCAGCATCCACCCCATGCCATGCTTGCCCTCACCCTGCGTGCCCACTCTGGGAGAGGAGGATGAAGAAGAGGAGACAGATGTAGATGTGGGAGGAGTGGTGGTGGAACGGGTGAAAGAATTGGCGGTGTAGGGAGGTGGACAGAAGAAGTGCCGCACTGTTGTAAACTTGAGTTCCAGACCTCCCCGTCCTGGGCTATCACATCCGTCAGGAGTCACTGGGGGTTCCACTAAAGACTGAACCAGGGTCTCCTGTGGGTAAATGGTACACTGGGATACTGGGACAGCCCACTGCACAATGGAGGGATGCTCCTCGAGGAGTTACCTGTCTCTGAGGATGGTCAGACTGGACAACTGGACAATCACACCTAGGATGGCCGCACGGATAAAATAATGTAGACTTGATTGAGTTTGTTGTTACATAAATAGTGACTTGCCACTGTTTGCAACCAAACACAATCAACTGAAGAATTCCGGCTTCCAGCATTGGAATATCAGGCTCCTGGTGACATGACCAGGAGTGTGAGTGAGTGTGGCAGCCAGGTGATAGTGTGTCATCCCTCTGTGTGTGAACACTCCCAACAGGGGGACATGCACAAAGCACAGCCCAGTATTATCCACATAAAAAGACGGAACTTTTTATGTCTTCTTCTCTGATTATGCCAAGGATTCATTCCATCCTTCAAGGTGTAATAGGCTATTTTTCGTGTACTGTAAATACGGTATGCATGCAAATGTGTATTCATACACAAGTATTTATATGTGTGTATGCATGTGGGTGTTCGACCTTAAATCTTAAATGAAATAGCACAAATACAATTTTTATACATTCAAAGAGTCCTCAACATCTCAAAAGGCTTTTGACACAACGTCTTTAGTAGTGCATGACCTGTTAGTGCTGGTCTGGACTGGTCTGGTTTCCTGTCGAGTGTAAACCAAAGCAATGAGCTCCTCTAACATCCTGTTGTTTATTACTTCGTCCTTCACAAAAGGAGCACTACTACCGTCTAGGTTTCTGGCTTTTTACAGCTAGTCATGGTCAGGGGGGTCAAACACTCAATAGTCAAGATATATGGTTTACTGCATATGACATATTTTAAGTCTCATGGATCCAAACAAATAATCATGGCTGTTTAGTAAGACTGTTTAGAACCAGAATGGTCTGGTTTTAGATAAGGGTAAGTCACGTAGTGTTACATTTCTAATGTAGGGAACCAGGTACAACACACACACAGTCAGACGTAGCTTTGTTTGCATCCATAAACTTGTCGAGTTGTGTATTGATCAAGGCTTGTTATTCGTCCATTGCTCTGCCCTGATAGAGATTATGTGTGGGGGTGTGTGTCCTGTGTCGGCTATACACGCAGCAGGCTGTAGCCAAGGCTTTGAAGGGACAGGGAGGTCGGTAAAATAGGCATTGGGTAAGGTGAGTTGGCTTTGACCCACAGAGCGATGCCCTCATCCTTGAGTCCCCGATGTGTGCTATAGAACTTTAGTTAATGCCAAACCTGGAACAGTCACTCTTACGCACAACCACCAACACATACGTATGTATGCTCGCACACACACACACACACACACACACACACACACACACACACACACACACACACACACACACACACACACACACACACACACACACACACACACACACACACACACACACACACACACACACACACACACACACACACACACACTCACACTCACACTCACACTCACACTCACACTCACACTCACACTCACACTCACACACACACTCACACACTCACACAAATAAAGCAATATTCTGCAAATACGTACAGACTTAGCACCATCTGTGGCAGCTGTAGAATCACAGTGTTTCCAACTCCCATGCTGTAGACTATGACCATTAGATAGAGAGATGACGACTTTCCCTTGATCTGCAAAAATGTAAATACATCAAGTTTCAAGTATTTTGCCTTACTTCTATAAACGCTTACAGTGATTGAAAAATGCCTTTTTAGCGCATCACTTTGATACGCAGAATTTTGTAAATAAATGACTACTACAGCTGTAAACAACGTTGTATCTTGTACAGTGTAAAGTTGGGTTATCTCAGATTTTGTAATAAACACACTTTATTGATGTACAAAATACATTTACTTTGTTGATATGCGTGTGCAAGTGTGTGATGTAGGAATTAGGCCAAGATTCAGCAATTCTGCCATTCCGAGATGTCAAGTCATGTCCTTGATGAGGTTACCCCTTGATAGGCATGTCGTTTGTCCCTCAACGAAATCTTCAAATCACCTTTCAAATCAGGACCACCATGGTCCAAGTGGATGTAGTTTACACTATATATACAAAAGTATGTGGACACCCTTTCAAATTAGTGGATTCGGCTATTTCAGCCACACCCATTGCTGACAGGTGTATAAAATTGAGAACACATATATGCAATCTCCATAGACAAACATTGGAAGTCCTTACAGTATTCTCCCTGTACACCAAGTCAGAACCTTAGGATAAATAAAGGGGGCATATAAGCAGACCATGAAAGCTCTTACAATATTCGATGATTACGTTTCTCTAAAACAGGCTATAGGCTACATGTGCACCATCAGGTCAGAACAGTAGGCTAAGTTATGAGGGGGGAAAGGGACCAAATTATTAGGGTGAGACACATGGGCTACTAACAACTTACTACACAACATACACTTAGTATTACTTTCTTAGCTACAGTATACATATCTCCCTGGCATATTACATAATTTAAGCAGCATACAATACATTTTTGGACTCACCTTGAACAGGAAGGTGGTGCGGCGGTCCTTCGTGAGCAAATTTGTCATCAAACTTTGTCATCAAAGTCTGGCATTCTCTGGATTTATGGTGCTTTCAAAACAACTGGGAACTCGGAAGGTCGAATCATGATGACCGTGATCTTTAGGTCGGAGCTCTAGAAAGAGGCCCGAGTTCCCGACTTGGAATTCCGTGTTCGATGACCGTTCAAAATGTATTTTCCCAGTCGGAGCTCGTATTTTTCAAAGTTCCCAGTTGTCTTGAACTCACTGAAGTCTGAGATTTCCCAGTTCTTAGTTTCCAGTTGTTTTGAATGGGGCAGAATTCATACTTGATTGACAGCATGGCCAATTTATTCAACTTTTTCTGTCCGATGGTGTTGAATGTTTATCCTTTTAATTAAGTTTGGAAACGAGACCCTTAAACCCAGACTTGGACTACACACCCACTCCACTGAATAGCAGGCTAGTGATTGCTTTGCAACCACTAAATCCTTCCAAACCATTCATGGTTGATTTTGAGATTTCCAACTTGTTGTAATATGTTTATGTCCAATGGCCAATGAGCACCGATACATTTTATCTATAATTTATTTTCATATGACAAGGATTGAATAGGATTTGCCAGTAGATTGTCGACTTGATTCATGACGATGACTGGTTTTCTAGCTTGCTAGCTAATATTTTGAAAGTATGATGTTGACATGATATCAGGGATCAAGGCAAGACCCAGATGCAGACTGTTGAAGTAACACTGTTTATTGTAGCAACAGGGGCAGGGAAAGACAGGTCGAGGCAGGCAGGGGTCGAAAATACAGGGTAGAGCAAAGGTACAGGACGGCGGGCGACTCAGGGTCAGGGACAGGCAAGGTTCAGTAATCCAGAGGTGGAGCAAAGGTACAGGACGGCAGGCAGGCTCAGGGTCAGACAGAGAGGTCAGGCGGGCGGGTACAGGGTCAGGACAGGCAATGGTCAAAACCAGGAGGACTAGTAAAGAGAGGCTGGGAAACAATAGGAGCTGACAGGAAAAACGGTGGTAAGCTTGAACGAACTGGCAAAAACATGCAGAACACAGGTATAAATATACAGGGGATAATAGGGAAGATGGGCGACACCTGGAGGTGGGTGGAGACAAGCACAAGGACAGGTAAAACAGATCAGGGTGTGACACATGATCAGTCCAATCAAAGCTATAGTAGATATAACGTGATTTGATGTAATTATATCTGTGGCCAATGACCTTGAGCCTTCTTGGATGGGCACTTCTAATGTAACTCTATGGCAACACTTGAATTTTGAAGCTTTTCCCTTTGATTTTGCATTGAAGTAGTGTCCCCATGAGTGACCGAACACTGAGCCAATCAAACTGCAACTAGAGAACATTACCAACCACTACGCTGCGTATATTCCACTGGCTGCCCCACCACCACAGAAAGCACTGAGCTAGGCTGAAACACTTGCATTTTGGAGTTGCCTTACTCAAGAAAGGAAAAAGAGACCATGTTAGTATGCAACTTTATTAACTCAAAGATTGTTATTATTTTACATTGTTTGCAAACTGATATGTATTAATGCCAAAATAACATGTAAAACAGGCAACAACAAAAAAATTATATATATATATATATACACAGTATCAGTCAAAAGTTTGGACACACCTACTCATCAAGGGGATTTCTTTATTTTTACTATTTTCTACATTGTAGAATAATAGTGAAGACATCAAAACTATGAAATAACACATATGGAATCATGTAGTAACCAAAAAAGTGTTAAACAAATCAAAAGTTTACAATTGGCTCTTTCATCCCCCTCCTCTCCCCTGTAACTATTCCCCAGGTCGTTGCTGTAAATGAGAACGTGTTCTCAGTCAACTTACCTGGTAAAATAACAGATAAATAAAAAATAAAATATATATTTTATATTTGAGATTCTTCAAAGTAGCCACCCTTTGCCTTGATGACAGCTTTGCACACTCTTGGCATTCTCTCAACCACCTTCATGAGGTAGTCACCTGGAATGCATTTCAATTAACAGGTGTGCCTTGTTAAAAGTTAATTTGTGGAATTTCTTTCCTTCTTAATGCGTTTGAGCAATGATGGTCAGTCAATGCGGACCATTTCAAGAACTTTTACGTTTCTTCAGGTACAGTCGCAAAAACCATTAAGCGCTATGATCTGGCAGTCCGACAGACAAATCTGAGTTTGGCAGATGCCAGGAGAATGCTCCCTGCCCAATTGCATAGTGCCTGTAAAGTTTGGTGGAGGAGGATTAATGGTCTGGAGCTGTTTTTCATGGTTTGGGCAATGTCCCTTAGTTCCAGTGAAGGGAAATCTTAACGCTAAAGCATATAGTAACGTTCTAGACTATTCTTTGCTTCCAACTTTGCGGCAACAGTTTGGGGAAGGCCCTTTCCTTTTTCAGCATGACAATGACAAAGGAAGGTCCATACAGAAACGGTTTATCGAAATCGGTGTCAAAGAACTTGGTCGGCCTGCACAGAGCCTTGACTTCAACTCCATCGAACCCCCTCGGGATGAATTGGAATGACAACTGCGAGCCAGGCCTAATCGCCCAACATCAGTGCCCGACCTCACTAATGTTTTTGTGGCTGAAGGAAGCTAGTCCCAGCAATGTTCCAACATCTAGTGGAAAGCCTTCCCAGAAGAGTGGAGGCTGTTATAGCAGCAAATGGGGGACCAACTCCATATTAATGCCCATGATTTTGGAATGAGATTTTCGATGAGCAGGTGTCCACATACTTTTGGTCATGTAATGTATGTTCTGTCTATGAATCAGCTACTAAAAGAAAGAAACTATCCTACAAAATTGCCCTCACAATATAACTGGTCCAAAGCACATCGCCCCACATCCTGTCAGTGTCTGTGATTGACTCAAAGCATATACAGTGGGGAGAACAAGTATTTGATACACTGACAATTTTGCAGGTTTTCCTACTTACAAAGCATGTAAAGGTCTGTAATTTTTATCATAGGTACACTTCAACTGTGAGAGAAGGAATCTAAAACAAAAATCCAGAAAATCACATTGTATGATTTTTAATTAATTAATTTGCATTTTATTGCATGACATAAGTATTTGATACATCAGAAAAGCAGAACTGAATATTTGGTACAGAAACCTTAGTTTGCAATTACAGAGATCATACGTTTCCTGTAGTTCTTGACCAGGTTTGCACACACTGCAGCAGGGATTTTGGCCCACTCCTCCATACAGACCTTCTCCAGATCCTTCAGGTTTCGGGGCTGTCGCTGGGCAATACGGACTTTCGGCTCCCTCCAAAGATTTTCTATTGGGTTCAGGTCTGGAGACTGGCTAGGCCACTCCAGGACCTTGAGATGCTTCTTACGGAGCCACTCCTTAGTTGCCCTGGCTGTGTGTTTCGGGTCGTTGTCATGCTGGAAGACCCAGCCACGACCCATCTTCAATGCTCTTACTGAGGGAAGGAGGTTGTTGGTCAAGATCTCGCGATACATGGCCCCATCCATCCTCCCTTCAATACGGTGCAGTCGTCCTGTCCCCTTTGCAGAAAAGCATCCCCAAAGAATGATGTTTCCACCTCCATGCTTCACAGTTGGGATGGTGTTCTTGGGGTTGTACTCATCCTTCTATTCCTCCAAACACGGCGAGTGGAGTTTAGAGCAAAAAGCTCTATTTTTGTCTCATCAGACCACATGACCTTCTCCCATTCCTCCTCTGGATCATCCAGATGGTCATTGGCAAACTTCAGACGGGCCTGGACATGCGCTGGCTTGAGCAGGGGGACCTTGCGTGCGCTGCAGGATTTTAATCCATGACGGCGTAGTGTGTTACTAATGGTTTTCTTTGAGACTGTGGTCCCAGCTCTCTTCAGGTCATTGACCAGGTCCTGCCGTGTAGTTCTGGGCTGATCCCTCACATTCCTCATGATCATTGATGCCCCACGAGGTGAGATCTTGCATGGAGCCCCAGACCGAGGGTGATTGACCGTCATCTTGAACTTCTTCCATTTTCTAATAATTGTGCCAACAGTTGTTGCCTTCTCACCAAGCTGCTTGGCTATTGTCCTGTAGCCCATCCCAGCCTTGTACAGGTCTACAATTTATCCCTGATGTCCTTACACAGCTCTCTGGTCTTGGCCATTGTGGAGAGGTTGGAGTCTGTTTGATTGAGTGTGTGGACAGGTGTCTTTTATACAGGTAACGAGTTCAAACAGGTGCAGTTAATACAGGTAATGAGTGGAGAACAGGAGGGCTTCTTAAAGAAAAACTAACAGGTCTGTGAGAGCCGGAATTCTTACTGGTTGGTAGGTGATCAAATACTTATGTCATGCAATAAAATGCAAATTAATTACTTAAAAATCATACAATGTGATTTTCTGGATTTTTGTTTTAGATTCCGTCTCTCACAGTTGAAGTGTACCTATGATAAAAATGACAGACCTCTACATGCTTTGTAAGTAGGAAAACCTGCAAAATCGGCAGTGTATCAAATACTTGTTCTCCCCACTGTATGTTCAATGTGTTTTTCCAGCTCCATTCCTTAACCTTTGAATCAACACGGTTCTTACAATAACAACTTCCCTGCTATGCTTCAGCTGCCCAAAGTCACTGACAATGGCAAGTTTACTAAGTCTGTCTGTATTACTTTCCACAGATAAACCTAGGAATGTCACTTTTTCCCAAATGTTGAGTGTGGGCCAATGTTTTTAAATGTTTTCCCAGTGTTGATGTGTGGTTTTTCAGGGGCTCACTCAGTGTAACAGATAAGTCAATACAGAGCTGGCCTGGCTTGCTCAACACTCCTGGTTCACCAGTCTGTTGTGGTGTTCTAGTAAGGGATCAAGGACACAGTCAACACAATTCTCTTCCTCAGCTACAAATTTAAATGCTCCTGTGGTCAGGAGCATTTCAATTGTATTGCTACTCATATCAAAACAACTAATCTACAGTAAATCATAAAAATATCGAAATGAGATGTCCTCTCCTGGTTTATTGCTCAATAGTCTGTTATATTGGAGGGTAACTAGTCCTGTAGGCTAACAGTGAAATGCTTACTTACGGGCCTTTCCCAAGAAGGCAAAAAAAAAAGAAAGCGTAGAAAAATAATAACACAAGGAATAAATACAGAATGAGTAAAGATATCTTGGCTACGTACACGAGGTACCAGTACCAAGTTGAAGTGCAGGAGTATGACGTAATGATTGCATCGCCTGGTTCACCAACTACTTCTCTGATAGAGTTCAGTGTGTCAAATCGGAGGGCCTGTTGTCCGGGCCTCTGGCAGTCTCTATGGGGGTGCCACAGGGTTCAATTCTTGGACCGACTCTCTTCTCTGTATACATCAATGATGTCGCTCTTGCTGCTGGTGAGTCTCTGATCCACCTCTACGCAGACGACACCATTCTGTATACTTCTGGCCCTTCTTTGGACACTGTGTTAACAACCCTCCAGACGAGCTTCAATGCAATACAACTCTCCTTCCATGGCCTCCAACTGCTCTTAAATACAAGTAAAACTAAATGCATGCTCTTCAACCGATCGCTGCCTACACCTGCCCGCCCGTCCAACATCACTATTCTGGATGGTTCTGACGTAGAGTATGTGGACAACTACAAATACCTAGAAGTCTGGTTAGACTGTAAACTCTCCTTCCAGACTCACATCAAACATCTCCAAACCAAAGTTAAATCTAGAATTGGCTTCCTATTTCGCAACAAAGCATCCTTCACTTATGCTGCCAAACATACCCTCGTAAAACTGACCATCCTACCGATCCTCGACTTCGGCGATGTCATTTACAAAATAGCCTCCAATACCCTACTCAATAAATTGGATGCAGTCTATCATAGTGCCATCCGTTTTGTCACCAAAGCCCCATTTACTACCCACCACTGCGACCTGTACGCTCTCGTTGGCTGGCCCTCGCTTCATACTCGTCGCCAAACCCACTGGCTCCAGGCCATCTACAAGATCCTGCTAGGTAAAGTCCCCCCTTATCTCAGCTCGCTGGTCACCATAGCAGCACCCACCTGTAGCATGCGCTCCAGCAGGTATATCTCTCTGGTCACTCCCAAAACCAATTCCTCCTTTGGCCGCCTCTCCTTCCAGTTCTCTGCTGCCAATGACTGGAACGAACTACAAAAATCTCTGAAACTGGAAACACTTATCTCCCTCACTAGCTTTAAGCACCAGCTGTCAGAGCAGCTCACAGATTACTGACACCTGTACATAGCCCATCTATAATTTATCCCAAACAACTACCTCTCCCCCTACTGTATTTATTTATCTATTTTGCTCCTTTGCACCCCATTATTTCTATCTCTACTTTGCACATTCTTCCACGGCAAATCTACCATTCCAGTGTTTTACTTGCTATATTGTATTTACTTCGCCACCATGGCCTTTTTTTTGCCTTTTCCTCCCTTATCTCACCTTATTTGCTCACATTGTATATAGACCTATTTTTCTATTGTATTATTGACTGTATGTTTGTTTTACTCCATATGTAACTGTGTTGTTGTATGTGTCGAACTGCTTTGCTTTATCTTGGCCAGGTCGCAATTGTAAATGAGAACTTGTTCTCAACTTGCCTACCTGGTTAAATAAAGGTGAAATAAGAAATAAATAAATAAAAGGTATGTAGCTACATATACTGTTGGTAGGGGTAAAGTGACTAGGCAACAGGATAGATAATAAGATAATAAGCAGTATCAAATCAAATCAAACTTTATTTGTCACATGCACCGAATACAACAATTGTAGACCTTACCGTGAAATGCTTACTTACGAGCCCTTAACCAACAGTGCAGTTCAAGAAGAGTTAAGAAAATATTTACCAAATAAACTAAAGTAAAAAATACCGGTATCGAGTCAGCGTGCGGAGTTACAGGTTTGTTGAGGTAATTTGTACATGTAGGTAGGGGTGAAGTGACTATGCATAGATAATAAACAGCGAGTAGCAGCAGTGTACAAAACAAATGGAGGGGGGTCAATGTAATAGTCCGGTGGCCAACAGTGTATGTGATGAGTCAAAAGAGTGCAATAAGGGTCAATACAGATAGTGAAATATTTAACCAAATAGCTACCCAGAGCTACCCATTTAGCAATCTATTGGCTTGGGGGTAGAAGCTGTTCAAGATCCTGATTGTTCCAGAATTGGTACATCGGCACCGCTTGCCGTGCAGTAGCAGAGAGAACAGTCGATGACTTAGGTGGCTGGAGTCTTTGACAATTATTAGGGCTTTCCTCTGACACCGCCTGGTATATATGTCCTGGATGGCAGGGAGCTCAGCCCCAGTGATGTACAGGGTCCTATGCATTACCCTCTGTAGCGCCTTGTGGTCAGATTTTATTTATTTTTATTTATTTATTTAACCTTTATTTAACCAGGTAGGCAAATTGAGAACACGTTCTCATTTACAATTGCGACCTGGCCAAGATAAAGCAAAGCAGTTCGACACATACAACAACACATAGTTACACATGGAGTAAAACAAACATATAGTCAATAATACAGTGAAAAAAAAAAAAAAAAGTCTATATACAATGTGAGCAAGTGAGGTGAGATAAGGGAGGTGAAGGCAAACAAATATATGTATAAATAAATAAAAATATAAAAGGCCATGGAGGCGAAGTGAGTACAACACAGCAAGTAAAATAAAAAATAAAAATAAAATAAATAAAAAAATAAATAAAAATGCCAAGCAGTTTCCATACCAAGCGGTGATGCAGCCAGTCAAGATGCTCTCAATGGTGCAGTTGAATAACTTTTTGAGAATCTGAGGGCCCATGCCACATCTTTTAAGCCTCCTGACAGGGAAAAGGCATTGTCGTTCCTTCCTCACGACTGTGTTGACGTGTGTGGACCATGTTATTTCCTTACACACAGAGGAACTCCAAGCTCACGACCCGCTCCACTACAGTCCAGTTGATGTGGATGGGGTCATGCTCGGCCCTCCATTTCCTGTAGTTCACGATCAGCTCCTTTGTCATGTTGCGTTGAGGTAGATCTTCTTGTCATGGTACCAAACTACCAGGTCACTGACCTCCTCCCTATAGGCTGTCTCATAGTCGTTGGTGATCAGGCCTATCTACCACCGTCGTGTTGTGGTGTTGGAGTCGTGCACGGTCACACAGTAGTGAGTGAACAGGGAGTACATGAGGGGACTGAGCACGCACCCTTGAGAACGCACCCATGTTGAGGGTGAGTGTGGTGGATGTGTTGTTGCCTACCCTCCCCACCTGGGGGCACCCCGTCAGAAGTCCAGGATCCAGTTGCAGAGGGAGGTGTTGAGTCCCAGGAACCTGAGCTTAGTGATGAGCTTGGAGGACATTATGGTGTTGAACATTGAGCTGTAGTCAATGAACAGAATACTCATGTACAATGCCTTGCAAAGTATTCATCCCCCTTGGCGAAAATAAAAAAATAAGCAAACATGTTTGGTGTTCGCCAAATGGCATGTGGGAGACTCCCCAAACATATGGAAGAAGGTACTCTGGTCAGATGAGACTAAATTTGAGGTTTTTGGCCATCAAGGAAAACGCTATGGCTTGAATTAAATCATCATCATTCCTTCAGAATTGAAGGAATGATGTATGGCGCTAAATAGAGGGAAATTCTTGAGGGAAACCTGTTTCAGTCTTCCAGAGATTTGAGACTGGGACGGAGGTTCACCTTCCAGCAGGACAATGACCTTAAGCATACTGCTAAAGCAATACTCAAGTGGTTTAAGGGGAAACATTTAAATGTCTTGGAATGGTCTAGTCAAAGCCCAGACCTCAATCCAATTGAGAATCTGTGGTATGACTTAAAGATTGCTGTAGACCAGCGGAACCCATCCAACTTGAAGGAGCTGGAGCAGTTTTGTCTTGAAGAATGGGCAAAAATCCCAGTGGCTAGATGTGCCAAGCATATAGAGACATACCCCAAGATACTTGCAGCTGTAATTGCTGCAAAAGGTGGCTCTACAAAGTATTGACTTTGGGGGGGTGAATGATTATGCACGCTCAAGTTTTCAGTTTTTTTGTCTTATTCCTTGTTTGTTTCACAATAAAAAATATTTTACTGGTAGGCATGTTGTGTAAATCAAATGATACAAACACCCCTAAAATCTATTTTAATTCCAGGTTGTAAGGCAACAAAGTAGGAAAAATGCCAAAGGGGGTGAATACTTTTACAAGCCACTGTTGGTGTTACTCTTGTCCAGGTGGGAGAGGGCAGTGTAGAGTGCAAAAGTATCTGGATTAGTGTCCCGCTCCTTGAAAACGACAGCTCTAGCCTTTAGCTCAGTGCGGATGTTGCCTGTAATCCATGGCTTCTGGTTGGGATATGTATATACGGTCACTTTGGGGACAACATCGTTATTAATGAAGCCTGTGACTGACTGATGTGGTAAACTCCTCAGTGTTATTGGATGAATCCCGGAACATATTCCAGTCAGTGCTAGCGAAACAGTCCTGTAGTTTACCATCTGCTTCATCAGATCACTTCCGTATTGAGCACGTCACTGGAAATTCCTGTTTGAGTTTTTGCTTGTAAGCAGAAATCAGGAGGATAGAGTTATGGTCAGATTTGTCAAAGGAAAGGCGAGGGAGATAGTTGTATGCTTTTATGTGTGGAGCAAAGGTGATCTAGAGTTTTGTTGCCTCTAGTTTCACAGGTGACATGCTGGTAATTCCAGTTTCCCTGCATTAAAATCACCTGCCACGAGAAGTGCCGCCTCTGGGTGTGCATTTTCATGTTTGCTTATGGCCCTATACAGCTCGCAGACTGCAATCTTAGTGCCAGCATCAGTTTGTGTTGGTAAATAGACGGCTACGGAAATATAGATGAAAACTCTCTTGGTAAATAGTATGGTCTGCAGCTTATCATGAGGTATTCTAACTCAGGCGGACAAAAACTCAAGACTTACTTAATAACATTAAACACAAGCTGTTAACTGAGAAACACACCCCTCCCCCCTTCGCCTTACCCAAGACTGCTGTCCGTACTAGACGATACATGGAGAAACCAGCGAGATGTATATTATCCATGTCCTTGTTCAACCACGTCTCCAAGAAACATAGAATATTACAGTTCTTCAGATCCCATTGATATGATAGTCTGGAGCAGAGCTCGTCCAGTTGGTTCTATAGTAATTTTATGTTTACCAATAGAACGGAGGGTAGAGGTGGTTTATTTTCTCGCCAACGTAGTCTCGTCAGGATGCCAGCTCGTTTGCTTCTCATGCTCCGTCGCTTCCTCTTTCGAGTCCCACGGATTAAGACCTGGTCCGGAGTAAGCGGAACATCCAGAGCTGCCATCTCGTTTAAGTAGAAATTGTCATCCAAATTGAGGTTAGTGATCGCTGTTCTGATGTCCAGAAGCTGTTTTTGGTCATGAAGGCAGAGACATTATGTACAAAAAAAGTTCAGATCAGCTTAAAAAACATAAAGTAGCAAAATTGGTCAGGAGCCCGTAAAACTGCTGCTGTCCACTGTACATAATGTCTCCACCATCATTTCTGATGACCAAAAACAGCTTCTGGACATCAGAACATTATATTGGGAGTTGATAATGCTAACGACCTCAGTAGTAAATCCAGTTGTATATCTGCTGATATTGCCCCATGCCTGTAGAAATCACAAATTAGAAACAATGACTACAGACGTAATTAGGTAGCGGGTGGCGCAGTGGTCTAGGGCACTGCATCGCTGCATCGCAGTGCTAGCTGCGCCACCAGAGTCTCTGGGTTCGCGCCCAGGCTGGGCTGGGTTCGCGCCCAGGCTCTGTCGCAGCCGGCCGCAACCGGGAGATCCGTGGGGCGACGCACAATTGGCATAGCGTCGTCCGGGTTAGGGAGGGTTTGGCCGGTAGGGAGGGTTTGGCCGGTAGGGATATCCTTGTCTCAGTATGTAAAAATGTAATAAAATGTATGCACTCTACTGTAAGTCGCTCTGGATAAGAGCGTCTGCTCTTGGCCGGTAGGGATATCCTTGTCTCAGTATGTAAAAAATGTAATAAAATGTATGCACTCTACTGTAAGTCGCCCTGGATAAGAGCGTCTGCTAAATGACTAAAATGTAAATGTAGGTAGCACGGACGGAGTGGATATTGAACATGCTAACAAAAAAGACTATCTTAGGTTCATCAAGATAATGAGATTGCAATATTTGATGGCAATTTTTTTTTCCCGTTGAGCCAATTTAGTCAAACTGAGAACATTTTGGACCGACCGGCTCAATTCGGTCTTATGTAGCAAAATTTGAAATTACGTTTTTTACACTGGATAAAAGTAGAGACTCAGAGCTAGAACATGGTATTCAAGGGCCACTTTGAGAAAATGACGCTTGAATGATTTGGTACACCTACTGGAGAGCTCTTCTTTGTTTACACCAATTCAGCATCTTTCACATCCTCTTAAGCCTCACCCATCTCTTTAAGGATTCACATGTGAGGCCATGTGCTAAACAGAGTAAGTACGTTAGTGTACTAAACAACCAAAGATTTCAAACTAAAGGCTGGTTTATACTATGTACATCTATCGACGTCCCTGTAGACAGTTGACACAGTGACATCATGAACATTCTATTGTCGTCCGACATCAAACTTGTCGTTGTCGTTATAAAAAAGTATAAACACAAAAACAAAATGCATGACATCAACTGTATCATAAAGAAGTCCAAAATAGCATAACTGTTGCATTGTAACACCAATAAACCCATCCGTTTAAAAATGTATTTAGTGTATGTCAATCTAGCAAACCAGGCATCTAAAAGCAACTTTCGAAACAACGTTTTGGTTTGTTTCTAGCTTGTTAGCTAGTTAGCTAACATTAAGTTAGCTGGCTAGCAAGTTCAAATAATGACCATATCATAGCTGACTACGTCTTAACAGGAAAATAAACTCACAACGAGATCATTATTTACAAGTTAATGGCAAGGTAATTACAGAAAATAACTTACGGTTGTGAGTGTGACGAAATAAAAGCAGGGCATTCTACCAGAGAATTTTAGAACTTGGACATATCCTAATTTGACTTTGGTGCAGGTCAAGTTGTTCTTCACATGACTGTCTCTGGTAAACACGCACTATATAAAATAAAATGTATGTTTATTTATCACATACACAGAATACAGAAGGTGTAAACGGTACAGTGAAATGGTTACTTGCATAGTGGAGTATTTTGTTTAGACATGTCGCTAGATAGCTCTTAACAACGAACTATAATCCCATGAATCTGCAGGTAGCTAAAGATAACCAACTAGGTTCAATGTTAGCTAGCTAGCAAGTTATTGCTTTAACTTGCAATAAAAATGACTTTCTGACATAATTAGAAACGTATAATATCTGAAAATGTTGCTAGCTAGACTTTCTTTCCCGTATACATGGATGAACGCTTCTCCCTCTCTGTCACGGATGGCATGGTTGCCCTTAGTTTGAAGATGTCATCCGAAAACAAGTGTTTTATACAACAGCCTTCTGTGTGTTCTCTACTCGACTCACTCCGCATATTTGCAATCAAACATCCAAATGTTCTCCAAATTCCACTGATTTCAAATCTCGGTCAACTTCTTCCGTCACAACAACACTGTTGATCGCCGTTTCAGAAGACTACAATGTCTGGTTTAATGATAAAAAATAAAAAAATATTGGATTTCCTCATCGTCTGATTCATTTTCAGAGTCAGAAAGAGTCAGTATGGCACAATCATCCTCCAGAAAATGGAAAGCATTAGCAAAACGTTTGCAGTTCTTTATGATACAGTTGAAGTCGGAGGTTTACATACACTTAGGTTGGAGTCATTAAAACAAGTTTTTCAACCACTCCACAAATTTCTTGTTAATAAACTATAGTTTTGGCAAGTTGGATAGGACATCTACTTTGTGCATGGCACAAGTAATTTTTCCAACAATTGTTTACAGATAGATTATTTCACTTACAATTCACTGTATCACAATTCCAGTGGGTCAGAAGTTTACACACACTAAGTTGACTGTGCCTTTAAACAGCTTGGAACGTTCCAGAAAATGATGTCATGGCTTTAGAAGCTTCTGAGAGGCTAATTGACATCATTTGAGTCAAATGGAGGTGTACCTGTGGATGTACATCAAGGCCTACCTTCAAACTCAGTGCCTCTTTGCTTGACATCATGGGAAAATCAAAAGAAATCAGCCAAGACCTCAGGAAAAAGTTGCAGACCTCCACAAGTCGGGTTCATCCTTGGGAGCAATTTCCAAACGCCTGAAGGTTCCGCGTTCATCTGTACAAACAATAGTACACAAGTATAAACACCATGGGACCACACAGCCATCATACCGCTCAGGAAGGAGACGCATTCTATCTCCTAGAGATGAATGTACTTTGGTGCGAAAAGTGCAAATCAATCCCAGAACAACAGCAAAGGACCTTGTGAAGATGCTGCAGGAAACAGGTACAAAAGTATCTATATCTACATTAAAACAAGTCCTATATCGACATAACCTGAAAGGCCACTCAGCAAGGAAGAAGCCACTGCTCCAAAACCGCCATAAAAAAGCCAGACTACGGTTTGCAACTGCACATGGGGACAAAGATTGTACTTTTTGGAGAAATGTACCCTGGTCTGATGAAACAAAATTAGAACTGTTTGGCCATAACGACCATCGTTATGTTCGGAGGAAAAAGGCGGAGGCTTGCAAGCCAAAGAACACCATCCCAACTGTGAAGCACGGGGGTGGCAGCATCATGTTGTGGGGGTGCTTTGCTGCAGGATGGACTGGAGCACTTCACAAAATAGATGGCATCATGAGGAGGGAAATCTATGTGGATATATTGAAGCAACATCTCAAGACATCAGTCAGGAAGTTAAAGCTTGGTCGTAAATGGGTCTACCAAATGGATAATGACCCCAAGCGTACTTCCAAAGTTGTGGCAAAATGGCTTAAGGACAACAAAGTCAAGGTATTGGAGTGGCCATCACAAAGCCCTGACCTCAATCCTATAGAATATTTGTTGGCAGAACTGAAAAAGCGTGTGCGAGCAAGGAGGCCTACAAACCTGACTCAGTTATACCAGTTCAGTCAGGAGGAATGGGCCAGAATTCACCCTACTTATTGTGGGATGATTGTGGAAGACTACCCCCAAATTTCTTTGACCAAAGTTAAACAATTTAAAGGCAATGCTACCAAATACTAATTGAGTGTATGTAAACTTCCGACTTCAACTGTATCTTTAAAAAAAGCCACATTAGAAAGGATTACCTACACATACTGATCAGCTCATGTTATAGACAGAAGCATGCTAAAACATGGCAGATGAATCTGAACTGATCTCTTAGCTTTTCCAGCCCATCCATTATCTCAGCCAATCATGGCTAGCGGGAAGGTTCTTGACTTTTTCCGTGGCTCCTAATTTAAGAATTGTATTCGTATTTACAGATGTCATACAAGTTTGTTGTTAAGGCACATGAAAGGTCACATATTCCTGAAGGCATTTGTGTCAAAAAACACATTTTGATAAAAAAAATGTTTATGTTCAATGCCTCTCCTGTGAAGTAGTGACGTGCGACATACGCCTGGTTTCCTGAAACAAGTCACATTTTATGACTGAGAATGTTTTTGTCATCTCATATGTCTTTGATTTTGGCAAACACTGTCTCTGCCAAATCAGGATTGGTGTCACTGTTTGTACTGCCATAACCTGTCAGGCACGGTTTTCTGTATTTTAGGCCAAGGACTTGCCTGGTAAAACTGATTGACCGCAGCCCTCTCATTATTGTTTTGCTTCACTTGCTCCCGAGTGGCGCAGCGGTCTAAGGCACTGCATCTCAGTGCTAGAGGTGTCACTACAGACCCTGGTTCGATTCCAGGCTGTATCACAACCGGCCGTGATTGGGACTCCCATAGGACGGCGCACAATTGGCCCAGCATTGTCCGGGTTAGGGTTTGGCCGGGGTTGGCCGTCATTGTAAATAAGAATTTGTTCTCAACTGACTTGCCTAGTTAAATAAAGGTTAAATAATGAACTTGTCACATGATACGTCACTACACTACTTAATACGTCTAGCGAAACAGAATGTGAGCTCATGTGATCAGGATGGTGGATCAGGTTAAAAGAGTACCACCACTGCACTCAAATGAACCCACAGTGTGACACAAAAAAGAGAAAATCAAACTGAACAGCTGATGGTGTTATAATGGCCTTGTAGTGTGTCCCATCAATCAATCTCTAAAGTCATGATTAAGCAATAAAGGGGATGTAAGGTTAACCATGTAGAGTGTTAAACTGCACAATCAGTCCTCTCTACAACATCACCAATACTACAGTTGTCAACATTGGAACAACTGTGTCTTTAATATACAGTCGTGGCCAAAAGTTTTGAGAATGACAAAAATATTAATTTCCACAAAGTTTGCTGCTTCAGTGTCTTTAGATATTTTTGTCAGATGTTACTATGGAATACTGAAGTATAATTACAAGCATTTCATAAATGTCAAAGTATTTTATTGACAATTGCAATAGAGACCCTTCTTTTTCAAGACCTCTGCAATCCGCCCTGGCATGCTATCAATTAACTTCTGGTCCACATCCTGACTGATGGCAGCCCATTCTTTCATAATCAATGCTTGGAGTTTGTCACAATTTGTGGGGTTTTGTTTGTCCACCTGCCTCTTGAGGATTGATCACAAGTTCTCAAAGGTCTGGGGAGTTTCCTGGCCATGGACCCAAAATATTGATGTTTTGTTCCCCGAGCCACTTAGTTATCACTTTTGCCGTATGGCAAGGTGCTCCATCATGCTGGAAAAGGCATTGTTTATCACCAAACTGTTCCTGGATGGTTGGGAGAAGTTGTTCTCGGAGGATGTGTTGGTACCATTCTTTATTCATGGCTGTGTTCTTATGCAAAATTGTGAGTGAGCCCACTCCCTGGCTGAGAAGCAACCCCACACATGAATGGTCTCAGGATGCTTTACTGTTGGCATGACACAGGACTGATGGTAGCGCTCACCTTGTCTTCTCCGGACAAGCTTTTTTCCGGATGCCCCAAACAATCGGAAAGGGGATTCATCAGATAAAATTACTTTACCTCAGTCCTTAGCAGTCCAATATCAGTATGCAGAATATCCAGAAAATCAGTCTATCCATGATGTTTTTCCTGGAGAGAAGTGGCTTCTTTGCTGCCCTTCTTGACACCAGGCCATCCTCCAAAAGTCTCCGCATCACTGTGCGTGCAGATGCACTCACACCTGCCTGCTGCCATTCCTGAGCAAGCTCTGTACTGGTGGTGCCCCGGTCCCGCAGCTGAATCAACTTTAGGAGACGGTCCTGGCACTTGCTGGACTTTCTTGGGCGCCTTGAAGCCTTCTTCACAACAATTGAACCGCTCTCCTTGAAGTTCTTGATGATCCGATAAATGGTTGATTTTGGTGCAATCTTACTGGCAGCAATATCCTTGCCTGTGAAGCACTTTTTGTGCAAAGCAATGATGACGGCACGTGTTTCCTTGCAGGTAACCATGATTGACAGAGGAAGAACAATGATTCCAAGCACCACCCTCCTTTTGAAGCTTCCAGTCTGTTATTCGAACTCAATCAGCTTTACAGAGTGATCTCCAGCCTTGTCCTCGTCAACACTCACACCTGTGTTAACGAGAGAATCACTGACAAGATGTCAGCTGGTCCTTTTGTGGCAGGGCTGAAATGCAGTGGAAATGTTTTTGGGGGATTCAGTTCATTTGCATGGCAAAGAGGGACTTTGCAATTAATTGCAATTCATCTGATCACTCTTCATAACATTCTGGAGTATATGCAAATTGCCATCATACAAACTGAGGCAGCAGACCTTGTGAAAATTAATTCTCAAAACTTTTGGCCACGACTGTACAAATACAACATTTCAGATGAGATTAACTCCTGGTAGAGGTTGTCATCATTACTTGCTTTCTGATCGCAGGGCACTGGGTCAGCTAAATCGGGTTCTAGTTTTATTTTCTCATGCTTGCATATTTGCAAAATGTGTCAATTGACCTCCCAGGCTTCAATTAAAGAACAATCAAGACAATTACAAACTGCTGTGTAACCAGACTGCATATAAACAGTTCTTGATATTCACTTCAAATGAGAATTTAACCCTCAGGGAAAACAACAATTACTTACTCTATTCCTTAGCTAATTGATGTTATGGAGAATCAACGGCAATATGTAAGTTTAAATGTGTATATGTTTTGTCTCCAACCAAATGTCTCTGGAAAAACTAGAGTTTGAATAGAAAGTATGCAAATTAAAATGGTTGGTGCTGCTGTGTGCTATTGAAATGATCTGAGATTTGTCAGAATAATAGTAGAGAGAATGATTAATTTCAGCTTTTATTTCTTTCATCACATTCCCAGTGGGCCAGAAGTTTACATACACTCAATTAGTATTTGGTAGCATTGCCTTTAAATTGTTTAACTTGGGTCAAACGATTCGGGTAGCCTTCCACAAGCTTCCCACAATATGTTGGGTGAATTGTGGCCCATTCCTCCTGACAGAGCTGGTGTAACTGACTCAGGTTTGTAGGCATCCTTGCTCGCACAGGCTTTTTCAGTTCTGCCAACAAATATTATATGTGATTGAGGTCAGGGCTTTGTGATGGCCACTCCAATACCTTGACTTTGTTGTCCTTAAGCCATTTTGCCACAACTTTGGAAGTATGCTTGGGGTCATTGTCCATTTGGAAGACCCATTTGCGACCAAGCTTAACTTCCTGACTGATGTCTTTAGATGTTACAATATATCCACACAATTTTCCTGCCTCATGAAGCCATCTATTTTGTGAAGTGCACCAGTCCCAACTGCAGCAAAGCACCCCCACAACATGATGCTGCCACCCCGTGCTTCACGGTTGGGATGGTGTTCTTCGGCTTGCAAGCCTCCGCCTTTTTTCTCCGAACATAACGATGGTTATTATGGCCAAACAGTTCTATTTTTGTTTCATCAGACCAGAGGACATTTCTCCAAAAAGTATGATCTTTGTCCCCATGTGCAGTTGCAAACCGTAGTCTGGCTTTTTTATAGCGGTTTTGGAGCAGTGGCTTCTTCCTTGCTGAGCGGCCTTTCAGGTAATGTCGATATAGGACTCGTTTTACCTTGGATATACAGACTTTTGTACCTGTTTCCTGCAGCATCTTCACAAGGTCCTTTGCTGTTGTTCTGGGATTGATTTTCACTTTTGACACCAAGGTACGTTCATCTCTAGGAGACAGAACGCGTCTCCTTCCTGAGCGGTATGATGGCTGCGTGGTCCCATGGTCTTTATACTTGCGTACTATTGTTTGTACAGATGAACATGGTACCTTCAGGCATTTGGAAATTGCTTCCAAGGATGAACCAGACTTGTGGAGGTCTACAATTATTTTTCTGAGATATTGACTGATTTCTTTTGATTTTCCCATGATGTCAAGCAAAGAGGCACTGAGTTTGAAGGTTGGCCTTGAAATACATCCACAGGTACACTTCCAATTGACTCAAATTATGTCAATTAGACTCTCAGAAGCTTCTAAAGCCATGGCATCATTTTCTGGAATTTTCCAAGCTGTTTAACGGCACAGTCAACTTAGTTTATGTAAACTTCTGACCCACTAGAATTGTGATACAGTGAAATAATCTGTCTGTAAACAATAGTTGGAGAAATTACTTGTATCATGCACAAGGTAGATGTCCTATCCGACTTGCCAAACTATAGTTTGTTAACAAGACATTTGTGGAGGGGTAGAAAAAAAAGTTTAAATGACTCCAACCTAAGTGTATGTAAACTTCTGACTTCAACTGTATTCTATCTAGCCTTGTAAAGTCAATCAGATTCACATGATATACAGTGCCTTGCAAAAGTATTCATCCCCCTTGGTGTTTTTCTTATTTTGTTGCATTACAATCTGTAATTTAAATGGATTTTAATTTGGATTTCATGTAATAGACATACACAAAATAGTCCAAATTAATGAAGTGAAATGAAAATAATGACTTGTTTAAAAATAATTTATGGAAAAGTGGTGCGTGCATATATATTCGCCCCCCTTTGCTATGAAGCCCCTAAATAAGATCTGGTGCAACCAATTTCCATCAAAAGTCACATAATTAGTTAGATTGCACACAGGTGGACCCTTATGATCACTCGGCTAAGCATGCCTCTCCTTAATGTCAATACGCCTTGTCCATTGCTGTTCTGGTTAGTGTTTATTGGCTTATTTCACTGTAGAGCTTCTAGCCCTGCTCATTATACCTTATCCAACCTTTCAGTGCCACCACCCACACATGCGATGACATCACCTGGTTTCAATGATGTTTCGAGAGACAATATCTCTCTCATCATCACTCAATGCCTAGGTTTACCTCCACTGTATTCACATCCTACCATACCTTTGTCTGTACATTATACCTTGAAGCTATTTTATCGCCCCCAGAAACCTGCTTTTACTCTCTGTTCCGGACGTCCTAGACGACCAATTCTCATAGCTTTTAGCCGTACCCTTATGCTACTCCTCCTCTGTTCCTCTGGTGATGTAGAGGTGAATCCAGGCCCTGCAGTGGCTAGCTCCACTCCTATTCCCCAGGCGCTCTCTTTTGATTGCTTCTGTAACCGTAAAAGCCTTGGTTTCATGCATGTTAACATTAGAAGCCTCCTCCCTAAGTTTGTTTTATTCACTGCTTTAGCACACTCTGCCAACCTGGATGTCCTAGCCGTGTCTGAATCCTGGCTTAGGAAGACCACCAAAAACTCTGAAATCTCCATCCCTAACTACAACATTTTCAGACAAGATAGAACGGCCAAAGGGGACGGTGTTGCAATCTACTGCAGAGATAGCCTGCAGAGTTCTGTCCTACTATCCAGGTCTGTACCCAAACAATTTGAACTTCTACTTTAAAAGATCCAACTCTCTAAAAACAAGTCTCTCACCGTTGCCGCCTGCTATAGACCACCCTCTGCCCCCAGCTGTGCTCTGGACACCATCTGTGAACTGATTGCCCCCCATCTATCTTCAGAGCTCATGCTGCTAGGTGACCTAAACCGGGACATGCTTAACACCCCAGCCATCCTACAATCTGAGATTGATGCCCTCAATCTGACACAAATGATCAATGAACCTACCAGGTACCACCCCAAAGCCATAAACACGGGCACCCTCATAGGTATCATCCTAACCAACTTGCCCTCTAAATACACCTCTGCTGTTTTCAACCAAGATTTCAGCGATCACTGCCTCATTGCCTGCATCCATAGTGGGTCAGCGGTCAAACGACCTCCACTCATCACTGTCAAACGCTCCCTGAAACACTTCAGCGAGCAGGCCTTTCTAATCGACCTGGCCCGGGTATCCTGGAAGGATATTGAACTCATCCCGTCAGTAGAGGATGCCTGGTTATTTTTTGTAAATGCCTTCCTCACCATCTTAAATAAGCATGCCCCATTCAAGATATGTAGAACCAGGAACAGATATAGCCCTTGGTTCTCTCCAGACCTGACTGCCCTTAACCAACACAAAAACATCCTATGGCTTTCTGCATTAGCATCGAACAGCCCCCGTGATATGCAACTTTTCAGGAAAGTTAGAAGCCAATATACACAGGCAGTTAGAAAAGCCAAAGCTAGCTTTTTCAAGCAGAAATTTGCTTCCTGCAACACAAACTCAAAAATGTTCTGGTACACTGTAAAGTCCATGGAGAATAAAAGCACTTCCTCCCAGCTGCCCACTGCACTGAGGATAGGAAACTCTGTCATCACTGATAAATCCACTATAATTGAGAATTTCAATAAGCATTTTTCTACGGCTGGCCATGCTTTCCACCTGGCTACCCTTACCCCGGTCAACAGCACTGCACCCCCCACAGTAACTCACCCAAGCCTTCACCCTTTCTCCTTCTCCCTCTCCCTAATCCAGTCAGCTGATGTTCTGAAAGAGCTGCAAAATCTGGACCCCTAGAATTCAGCCGGGCTAGGCAATCTCGCCCCTTTCTTTCTAAAATTATCTGCCGAAATTGTTGCAATCCCTATTACTAGCCTGTTCAACCTCTCTTTCGTGTCGTCTGAGATTCCCAAAGATTGGAAAGCTGCTGCGGTCATCCCCCTCTTCAAAGGGGGGGACACTCTTGACCCAAACTGCTTCAGACCTATATCTATCCTACCCTGCCTTTCTAACGTCTTTGAAAGCCAAGTCAACAAACAGATTACCGACCATTTCGAATCCCACCCCACCTTCTCCACTATGCAATCTGGTTTCAGAGATGGTCATGAGTGCACATCAGCCACGCTCAAGGTCCTAAACGATATCATAACCGCCATCGATAAGAAACAATACTGTGCAGCCGTATTCATTGACCTGGCCAAGGCTTTCGACTCTGTCAATCACCACATCCTCATCGGCAGACTCAATAGCCTTGGTTTCTCAAATGATTGCCTCGCCTGGTTCACCAACTACAGTACCTCTGGCAGTCTCTATGGGTGTACCACAGGGTTCAATTCTTGGGCCGACTACTTCTGGCCCTTCTTTGGACACTGTGTTATCAACCTTCCAGACGAGCTTCAATGCCATACAATTCTCCTTCCGTGGCCTCCAACTGCTCTTAAATACAAGTAAAACTAAATGCATGCTCTTCAACCGATCGCTGCCTGCACCTGCCCGCCCGTCCAGCATCACTACTCTGGACGGTTCTGACTTAGAATATGTGGACAACTACAAATACCTAGGTGTCTGGTTAGACTGTAAACTCTCCTTCCAGATTCACATCAAACATCTCCAATCCAAAGTTAAATCTAGAATTGGCTTCCTATTTCGCAATAAAGCCTCCTTCACTCATGCTGCCACACATACCCTCGTAAAACTGACCATCCTACCGATCCGATGTCATTTACAAAATAGCCTCCAATACCCTACTCAATCAATTGGATGCAGTCTATCACAGTGCCATCCGTTTTGTCACCAAAGCCCAATTTACTACCCACCACTGCGACCTATACGCTCTCGTTGGCTGGCCCTCGCTTCATACTCGTCGCCAAACCCACTGCCTCCAGGTCATCTACAAGACCCTGCTAGGTAAAGCCCACCCTTATCTCAGCTCGCTGGTCACCATAGCAGCACCCACCTGTAGCATGCGCTCCAGCAGGTATATCTCTCTGGTCACCCCAAAAACCAAATCCTCCTTTGGCCGCCTCTCCTTCCAGTTCTCTGCTGCCAATGACTGGAACGAACTACAAAAATCTCTGAAACTGGAAACATCTTCCTCACTAGCTTTAAGCACCAGCTGTCAGAGCAGCTCACAAATTACTGCACCTGTACATAGCCCATCTATAATTTATCCCAAACAACTACCCCTTCCCCTACTGTATTTATTTATTTATTTATTTTGCTCCTTTGCACCCCATTATTTATATTTCTACTTTGCACATTCTTCCACTGCAAATCTACCAATCCAGTGTTTTACTTGCTATATTGTATTTACTTTGCCACCATGGCCTTTTTTTTTGCCTTTCCCTCCTTTATCTCATTTTCTCACATTGTATATAGACTTATTTTTCTACTGTATTATTGACTATGTTTGTTTTACCCCATGTGTAACTCTGTGTTGCTGTATGTGTCGAACTGCTTTGCTTTATCTTGGGCAGGTCGCAATTGTAAATGAGAACTTGTTCTCAACTTGCCTACCTGGTTAAATAAAGGTGAAATAAAAAATAAAATAAAAAATGTAAGTGTCAAATAATCTCAGTATATATACACCTGAAAGGCCCCAGAGTCTGCAACACCACTAAGCAAGTGGCACCATGAAGACCAAGGAGCTCTCCAAACAAGTCAGGAACACAGTTGTGGCGAAGTACAGATCAGGGTTGGGTTATAAAAAAATATAAAAAACTTTGAACATCCCACGGAGCACCATTAAATGCATTATTGAAAGAATATGGCACCACAACAAACCTGCCAAGAGAGGGCTGCCCACCAAAACTCATAGACCATACAAGGAGGGCATTAATCAGAGTGTCACGTTCCTGACCTGTTTTCCTTTGTTTTGTATTTGTTTTAGTTGGTCAGGGCGTGAGTTGGGTGGGTTGGTCTAGGTTTGATTTTCTATGTTGGGATTTTGTGTTCGGCCTGGTATGATTCTCAATCAGAGACAGCTGTCAATCGTTGTCCCTGATTGAGAATCATACTTAGGCAGCCTGGGTTTCACCTGTGTTTTGTGGGTGTTTGTTCCTGTGTCAGTGTTTGGGCCACACAGGACTGTTTCAGGTTAGTCACGTTTGTTGGTTGTTGTATTTTGTAGTGTTTGTTGTTTTCCCATTAAAATATGAATACTTACCAATCCGCATCTTGGTCTGATCCATGCTCCTCCTCGTCTGAGGAGGAGAACGACTACGACAGCCGTTACACAGAGGCAACAAAGACACCAAAGATAACCCTAAAGGAGCTGCAAAGCTCCACTGCGGAGACTGTAGTATCTTTCCATAGGACCACTTTAAGCTGTACACTCCACAAAGCTGGGCTTTACGGAAGAGTGGCCAGAAAAAAGACATTGCTTAAGAAAAAAATAAGAAAACACGTTTGGTGTTTGTGGGAGACTCCCCAAACATATGTTAAATGGAAGAAGGTGCTCTGGTCAGATGAGACTAAAATGGAGCTTTTTGGCCATCAAGGAAAATGCTATGTCTGGCGCAAACCCAACACCTCTCATCACCCTGAGAATACCATCCCCACAGTGAAGCATGGTGGTGGCAGCATCATGCTGTGTGGATGTTTTTCATTGGCAGGGACTGGAAACTGGTCAGAATTGAAGGAATGATGGATTGTGCTAAATTGAGGGAAACCTGTTTCAGTCTACCAGAGATTTGAGACTGGGATGGAGGTTCACCTACCAGCAGGACAATTACCCTAAGCATACTGCTAAAGCAACACTCGAGTGGTTTAAGGGGAAACATTTAAATGTCTTGGAATGGCCTAGTCAAAGCCCAGACCTCCAACCAATTGAGAATGTGTGGTATGACTTAAAGATTGCTGTACACCAGCGGAACCCATCCAACTTGAAGGAGCTGGAGCAGTTTGCCTTGAAGAATGGGCAAAAATCCCAGTAGCTAGATGTGCCAAGCATATAGAGACATACCCCAAGAGACTTGCAGCTGTAATTGCTGCAAAAGGTTGCTCTACAAAGTATTGACTTTGGGGGGGGGTGAATAGTTATGCACGCTCAAGTTTCAGTTTTATTGTCTTATTTCTTGTTTGTTTCAAAATAAAAAAATATTTTGCATCTTCAAAGTGGTAGGCATGTTGTGTAAATCAAATTATACAACCCCCCCCCCAAAAATCAATTTTAATTCCAGGTTGTAAGGCAACAAAATAGGAGGGGGTGAATACTTTCGCAAGCCACTGTATTTACTAAAACTAACAATACAGCAGCTAGAACCTATCCAGGAAGAGGAAGAGGAGGAGAAGGATGAGGAAGTGAAAAAAGAGCAGGAGGTGGTAGATGATCAGGAGAAAGAAGAGGATGAGTCTCCACTAAAGGTGTGGAGGCCAAGCCGGCAGTCCCGTTCTCTGGACCAGAGTAGTGCTGCACAGGTGGAGATCTACAATCTCTCTGTACCATATCCAAATATCACCCAGACCACAAGTGACCTTGGGGAGGAGAATACCCCACCAGGGTTCACACTCCCTAGGAAACATAGCGCAAAGGCTGATGGGGAAGAGGATGGAGTTCATCTGGTAGTAGAGGTAACCCACTTGGGCACAGACGTCAATTCAACGCCTATTCCATTTCTGCTCAACGTAATTACATTGAAAGGATGTGGAAACAATGTTGATTTAACCAGTATGTGCCCAGTGGGAAGTAGCCTGTTCTCCCAACTCATCTTCTAACTTTATATTTTTGTTGATGTTTAATGCAAGGATTTACATTTCAGCCCCAGATAACCATCAACAGAAGAGTGAAACAAACATCTCGTACAAGGAGGAGACTCTCTTGGTCATCGTCAGATGAAGAGCTACCAACACCACAACGACCACGGAAGAGGAGATCGGAGGACGAGCTACCACCACCACAGAAGAAAAGAGGGGCTAGGGGACGGAGAAAGGTGCCAACTGCAGTGAGTATCAATAATAAGCCTGTAGTCATGATGGTCTGGACAAACAAAATACATGTACATCACCAGTCAAAAGTTTGGACACACCTACTCATTCAAGAGTTTTCCTTTATTTAATTTAAAAAAAACAATTTTCTACATTGTAGAATAATAGTAAAGACATCAAAACTATGTAATAACACATATGGAGTCATATAGTAACCAAAAAAAGTGTTTAAAAAATAAAGATATTTTAGATTCTTCAAAGTAGCCACCCTTTTCCTTGATGACAGCTTTGGACACACCTAGTCATTCAAGGGTGTTTCTTTATCTTTACTATTTTCTATATTGTAGAATAACACATATGGAATCATGTTTTAACAAAATAAGTATATATACTTTAGATTTTAGATTCTTCAAAGTAGCCACCCTTTGCCTTGATAACAGCTTTGCACACTATTGGCATTCTCTCAACCAGCTTCATGAGGTAGTCACCTGGAATGCATTTCAATTAACAGGTGTGCCTTGTTAAAAGTTAATTTGTGGAATTTCTTTCCTCCTTAACTTCTCTAGGATATGTGGGACGCTACCGTCCCACTTGGCCAATAGCCAGGGAAAATGTAGAGCGCCAAATTAAAATATATATATATATATAAAATCAAACTTTCATTAAATCACACATGTAAGATACCAAATTAAAGCTACACTCGTTGTGAATCCAGCCTCCATGTCAGATTTCAAAAAGGCTTTTCGGCGAAAGCATAAGATGCTATTATCTGATGATAGCACAACAGTAAACAAAGAGAGTGTAGCATATTTCAACACTGCAGGCACGACACAAAACGCAGAAATAAAATATAAATCATGCCTTACCTTTGATGAGATTCTTTTGTTGGCACTCCAATATGTCCCATAAACATCACAAATTGATCTTTTGTTCGATTAATTCCGTCCATATATATCCAAATTGTCCATTTATTTGGCGTGGTTGATCCAGAAAAAAACAGCTTCCAATTTGCGTAAAGTCACTACAAAATATCTCAAAAATTACCTCTAAACTTTGCCAAAACATTTCAAACTACTTTTGTAATACAACTTAAGGTATTTGTAAACGTTAATAATCGATCAAATTGAAGACGGTCTATCTGTTTTCAATACAGGAGATCACTTTTCTAGTCTTGCGCTACTTTTCTAGTCTTGCGCAACTCTCAAACAGTACACATGACGTTACACTGTTTCCAGGTGGCCTCACTTCTTCATTGCACAAAGAAATAACCTCAACCTATTTCCAAAGAGTGGTGACATCCAGTGGAAGCGGTAGGAACTGAAAACAGGGTGATTAGAAATCCAGTATTCCAATGAAATCTCATTGAACAGACAATAAAAAAATAAAAAAAGTTAGTCCTCGGGTTTTTGCCTGCTACATAAGTTCTGTTATACTAACAGACATGATTCAAACAGTTTTAGATACTTCAGAGTGTTTTCTATCCAAATCTACTAATAATATGCATATCTTATATTCTGTGGATGAGTAGAAGGAAGTTGAAATTGGGCACGCTATTTATCGAATAGTGAATTTGCTGCCTCCTATCCTAGAGAAGTTAATGCGTTTGAGTCAATCAGTTGTGTTGTGACAAGGTAGGGGTGGTATACAGAAGATAGCCCTATTTGGTAAAATAACATATTATGGCAAGAACAGATCAAATAAGCAAAGAGAAACGACAGTCCATCATTACTTTAAGACAAGAAGGTCAGTCAATCCGGAATAGTTCAAGAACATTGAAAGTTTCTTCAAGTGCAGTCACAAAAACCATCAAGCGCTATGATGAAACTGGCTCTCTATAGGACAGCCACAGGAAAGGAAGACCCAGAGTTACCTCTGCTGCAGAGGATATGTTCATTAGTTACCAGCCTCAGAAATTGCATCCCAAATAAATGCTAAACAGAGTTCAAGTAACAGACACATCTCAACATGAACTGTTCAGAGGGGACTGTGTGAATCAGGCCTTCATGGTTGAATTTCTGCAAAGAAACCACTACTAAAGGACACCAATAATAAGAAGAGACATGCTTGGGCCAAGAAACACGAGGAATGGACATTAGACCAGTGGAAATCTGTCCTTTGGTCTGATGATTCCAAATTTTTGGTTTTTGGTTCCAACCGCCGTGTCTTTGTGAGACGCAGAGTAGGTGAACGGATGCTCTCCGTATATGTGTGGTTCCCACCGTGAAGCATGGAGGAGGAGGTGTGATGGTGTGGGGGTGATTTATTTAGAATTCAAGGCCCACTTAACCAGCATGGCTACCACAGCATTCTGCAGCGATACGCCATCCCATCTGGTTTGCGCTTAGCAATCCTTATGAAGCTGGTTGAGAGAATGCCAAGAGTGTGCAATGCTGTCATCAAGGCAAAGGGTTTGCTATTTTGATTTGTTTAACACTTTTTTTGGTTACTATATGATTCCATATGTGTTATTCTGCAGTGTTGATGTCTTCACTATTATTCTACAATGTAGAAAATAGTACAAATAAAGAACAAAGGTTGAATGAGTCGGTGTTTCCAAACTTTTGACTGGTACTGTACATCAAAAGTACATTTAATTATAGTGATCAAGCACACATTTTGATCATTTTGTCCATGATACTCTCTTCACTATATCCCTGTAGGAGGATTTTTTCCCACAATGGCTGGTGAATTTGATGCACAACATTGAGGAGGCTACAACACATGAGCTGGTTGTTGAGTAGGCTTGCAACATGACTAAAGGGCATCCAATAAATCATTGCAAGATGATACATACTGTGTGTCACTAAAGCATACAATGCAAGAGAAATACATGTGTCTGATTCATGAACACGAATAAAGGTTATCTGGACGTTATCCAGGGTACACCTCCAATGTACCAATTGTGTTTACCAAGGCCAGCATTTCATCAGACTGGGAAAATAACAGGGTCGTTCCATAAAATGAGTCCCTTTTGGGTAGTGTAACTCCGATATTAAGAGCCTATTAAGTGCAAAATAAAGTAACAGGGTTGATGATTTCATCTTAAATCAGCCATAAATTCCCTTATGAATGCAAGCTTGTGTGAGCGGCAATTGAATGCAAGCTTCAGAAAAATGTTTTATTGTTAATATAATTCTAGCCTGTCTATCTATGGGTAGACTTAGCGGAGTTGCCAAAAACCGGATGCATACATTTTTTCAGGGATACAGCTAATTCCACCCAGCTTCCTTTTCCCCTGAAAACAATGTAGGAACTCCGCTCAGGCATTTTCTTTTACATCTGATACTTTAGGTTAATCTATGGGTAACAGGGTGTACATGTTAGAAGTTACAGAGGGACATGCCAAAATACAGAATTTTGGCACTTTAGCAAGTCTGATTTATTGAATTTTACACGTGGTCTATACTAAAGGGCACTTAATTTAATATAACATGCTTTTTAAATGCAATATTGGTGCACAGTTTCTTCTTAAAACATCAAAGGGATGTAAAAGGAACTCATTTCGTGGAATGACCCAACAACCTTTCACTATCCACATATGACAAGGTAGTTTCAGTTGGTGTAACGAGACACTGACAAATAGTCCAGTCATTGCACAAAGTCACCATGCGATGAAAAACACAAGGTATCATAGAGGCACAGAGAGACAGTGTGTGTCAAGGTATGGGGGAGGGGTGTAGAGGTGTTCAGTGTTAACCGTAGATAAAGTGTGATTAACTAATACTACACCAGGAAGTGACCAATTAAAAAAGACATTCTCCAGACAAACATGTTATGGTTGCATGGTTATGTAACTGATGGGATGATCATGTTTATGTACCCTGCAGATGACCCTTAGTCCACCACATGGGCTGAACAACACATATGGTTTTTGAAAGTAGAGTTGAATCAAGTCATATCCAGTTCATGACTGACCTATAACTTCTGACCCTTAGGTAAGTCATGTACCAAAGGATGAATCTCAATGCACAACTTAACATCAATCCATTGTTAGTTTGTCCCCCACACCATACAGTATGTACAGTATGAACGATCGAGGGGTCAAAACCAAAAAAACAACTCATTGATTTTGCAATGTTTTCCAACATCACCTTGTACAATCACTCCTCGTCCCAGAGTAAATATTGACGACAGGGCAGGCTTGCAGCTTCAGTGAACCCCAGTTCAGATCTACACACTCTACCAGAGGTCAACCCACCCAATACAGCTAATGCTGCTCCTGCGCTGTCTAGCCAAAATGTTTAATATCTGGAGTCACTGGTTCAAACATTAACCTCCCTGAGGGTCAGAGCTCTGTATAAATACTGCAACTCCTTTGTTCTGAGAATTCATTTCAGAAAGAAAGAAGGAAACCTATAGATGCCTATCTACAGTATATTGTGCTTGTCATAAGTACTTGAGGACTAAGCAAAAACTACACTTGAAGATTAAAGACTGCACTTGAAGAAAATTCATATCTACACCTGACTGTAGATTTTAGTTTCTTTCTACACCTGAAGATTTGAGATGCTCGGATTATATGAGAAGTTGACCCTGCTGGCAGCAATGTCATTGTCCCTCCTGACCTCTCTGGCCCAGTCTTCCCCTGTGGTGGGCCCGGAGCCTATTCGCTGTGCCCCCTGTACCCAGGAGAAGCTGGATGAATGCCCGGCCATCTCCCCAGACTGTAAGCAGTTTCTAAGGGAGCCGGGCTGTGGCTGCTGCTTGGCATGTGCCCTGGAGAAGGGGGCCTCCTGTGGGGTATACACGGCCCACTGTGCTCAGGGGTTAAAATGCAGCCCAAGAGCTGGGGATCCCAGACCCCTCCACTCCCTCACCAGAGGACAGGCCATCTGCACTGAGGACCAGGGACAAGGTAGACTCAGCTTTGATTCCTTCCTTCAGCTATTACTTACTTATAAAGATGTTGGACAATCTACAAATTAAACCTTTTTTGACAACATAATCAAAAAGATAGAATCTAAACTTATGTAAAACATGGTATACTTACCCACTAATTTCTCTCTCTAATCCACAGGAGAAGTAGAAGGGGTGCCAGACCACAGCTCCCTAACCTACTTCCTGGGACTCAACACCCCCTTTGACACCAAAAATGAGGGGGCTCAGGAGAGCATCAAGGCCAAGGTCAACACCATCCGCAAGAAACTGGTGGAACAGGTATGCACAGTATTCAATCTGAAGCAGGGCCGCCACTTTGGTTTTAGAAGTGGGGGGTACATAACCTGGTGGGGAGTCAGGGGGTCCTCCCCCAGATTTTGGGGGCTATCTAAAGCTAATTTCCTGCAATTTTACACAATCCAATCTATAACAAAAAGTATGCAAACATGCCCACAGTCATCAAGCTAGGTAAGAGATCCTTATTAAATATGTTTGTGGTTAATAAGACAGAACTTGATCAAAGGTAATTCAATAATAAATATTGTGTTGCACCTTTAACCAATAGCCTAACAAATGAACGACTCTTGAAAAAAATACGTTGATTCTCTTTATTAAAACATCCTCTATATCAAATTTCAGCCAGACCAACAAGCCAGCCCGAGCTGCCACCCTGACCAAACTAGTCAATAACTCTTTTCCCAACACAATTTCCTTCTCAGGTCACACCTTTAATTTTGTTTAATTCCCAAAGGGAAAGGTTTGGAAACAAAATCTAAGCAAAAAAGAAAAACGACATACACCTCAAATATACATTAACACAGAAACAGCAAATTCTCCATATAATTAATCTCATAGGACTAATAGTACTGTAGAGCTCTTTTTATTTGCACACAGTATAGCTGGGTTGCCCTGTCCTGTCCCTAGGGGTCCACCACCCTGCATTGCCCCAACCCATCACACCCCATTCAGCTTTAGGATCTTAGTGAAACATTCCTAATTGGTTTTGGTAGTAGTAGGAGTGACAAAGTGACAACCCACAGGACGGCAGACGCCAGGGTTAGGACTGAGCAGCCCAGCAGCTAGGGATTGCCTAAATAGGTATCTCCCCTGAAGTGGGTATCTTTTCAATACAGACTCCTTTAGTCGTACTGTATTCCATATAAGGCATCCAGTCCTTATGAAAGGTGCCCATTATGCCCTTAATCTTGTAATAAATAAAATCTAGTGATACATAACTTGACATTGTGGGAGGATAACCAACCTTCCTATTAATGTAAATGAATTTCTTAGCCAGTATAAATACTTGAATACACAGTTTTTCAGATAAGTCTCCGGTATCAACAGTGAGAAGGGAGAATCTGTAGCCATGCTGAGACAAAAGAACATACTCTTTTACCAGAATTCAGCCATGCAGCCTTCACAAGCCCATAAAATATGCAAACATGTCCCCTTGTGTGTTTTAAACCTCCAGGAGAGGAATGACATTTCTGAGTGCATCTAACTCAGTTTCACTGGCATATAGTACGTTCTATGGATGGTCTTAAACTGCAGTCATTTATGTCTGAGATGATATGAACATGACTGGGCATTCTAACACATCTGTATCCATTCATCATCATCAATAGCTTCTACCAGATCCTCCTCGCATTTTAGTTTTACATGTTTTGTGTCATCAGGAAAAGCCTCTATCAACCCTTGAAACAGTTTGGAAATCGACTTTGGAGGTTTGTCAGACTGCCTTAAATAGCATCTGGCTTGTCCAGTGTTTGCTACACAGAGAGAATGAATTGTTGTATGTGCAAAAATTCACCTCACCTCTGTCACAGACTGGTCTTCCCTGGCTGCCTGACCCTGCTGAGACCCTTGTCACCATCTGATCCTCCTAAAATGAGGCATGACAAATAATTACCTTAGTGTACATTTATACATTATATTATCCAAGAATAGAATCAATGGTTCAATCATTGAAATGACCATTATTCCCAGATCCCAGATCCCAGACTGTAGCTTTAATCTTCAGCTGCTGTCCTGTAGATACTGTAGGTCGACCCATCAATTCAAGATGGAACATTGTATCATTCACTGATATTGTTAATATACTGCAAAATTCACCTGAGCTCCGTAGACTGGTTTTCCCTGGCTGTCTGACCCTGCTCGGACCCATGTCACCATCTGATCCTGCTAAGACATGATGAGCATAGTGTTGTGTACTGACTGCACTAGCGGGCTGCATTCCCGTGGGATTCCTGCGAGACCTGCAGTTCCTGACTGAGATCATTGCAGTGCTGTCAGCATTTCTCATGCTGTGGGCGGGAGCGGGGGTCAGAATTTTTTGTTGTTGTCTCAGATTATTTGGAAACGGTCCTCTTTCTGCTTTGCATGTGTTAGCCTACCTATTGTATTAAAAGCACATATTTTTCGCATTATTCACACAGAATTTTCTGCTTCAACTTCAGTAGTCTACCCCACCTAGTTGGGCGTGAGAGTTCAAGTGCACCTAGTATGTGTGGTCTCATTGAAATAGAGTAGGCTGCCTACATGGGCAGAGAATCCCATGGCAGTGAATATGAAATTTACTTAAATATAATTAGACTGTAGTTTACTACAGTGTCTGTAAATATATATGATAATGGAAAGAAGTGGAGGGCGTTCAACCAACGTGTGTCGAAAGGACAATCAAAAAATGTAATCATTATTGAAAAGGAAAAGGCATAACGCGCACGTAGGCTAAGTTGTGAGCTAGTGTTGAACCTTTTCATTTTCAATAAGTATTGATTACCCATTTATTTGTCTCTGCCTGCAAATGGTCCCCTAAAGGGTAGGCTGTGTCCTATAGGCCTATACAAAATGTAGCAAGTGCCACTCATTCTTGCTGCTTCCAGTTCAGTAGCCACACCTGTGAGATCAGGTGCACGTGTAGTCTCAATTAAATAGAGTAGGCTGTAGCCTATGCATGGGCACGGAGGCAGTTCAATTTACTTCCTAAATAGACCTATGATTAGGTTATAGTTTACTACATTGCCTAGAAATAGGCCTAAATATTGATCACCCAACTCTGCTCTCTTCAACCTACATTTAGCAAATTGGCTGACATAGCCTAGTAATACAATATAAGGGCCATGTGAGAATCTCTGGTAATTTAACCTATTTCTTAAGTTATTTTTGTGCATTTGATATTGAAAGCAAGAAAGCAAGCAGGTGCGGAAGTGGGATGAAGAAATCATTCCTGCGCAGACCTCTACTGTGCACCATGACAGTGAAGCATGTAACGTTAGAGCCATTTATTACTATGCCAGTGTGAAAAGTAAGGAATTAGCTAGGGAAACTAACATTACATTGCCATACTGACTAATAAAAGTCACATTGCACTGAAAAAAACGTCAAAATCAATATTCAATCATTTGGCCGATGGTTTGATTGAGGCAAAAAGAATAGCTAACGTTCGACAACCTTTGGACAGCTCTCTCTAACGGTACATCAACTGGCGATAGCTAGCCAAGTTAAATTACTTCTGAAACGGGACAAAACAAAGGCTACAAAACATTTCCATACAAACAACAGCTGTTACATAATAATAATAGCCACCTCATATCGCTGTCTGACAGAACTGGAGGCTAGAGCTGACCTGGCTGTGGTAGCTAGCATAGCTTATTCATTCACCTCAGTCGAGAGGGGATAAATCATTAGCTATTGTTACATGTCAGTTACAATACTAGCTCAGCACTGCAAATTAACACTAGTAAAAAAAATCTGTTAAGTTAAACAGCAGTTACCTTAACTAAATAGTAGCCAGTTTCTGCTCTGCTTGCTTTTACAACTCGGTGAAAGAGCGCAACACATACACACTGAACTATACTCAACTCTCTCAAGCTGGTCCAGCCAGCCTTCCAGCAGCCCGCTCTGTGGTGTTCACGAGGTCCTAAATCCAGCAGGCTGAACACTCCAAACAGCCTACCCGACTGCTCGGAGGCGTCCGCATGGTCCTAAAGCACACTGTTGCCGCTTTTTGTATCACATTGCAATGATAAAACTGGGGGTGACAAAAATGCAATTTCAAAATGTGTGGGAGGGAGTGGACATAACCCGCCCAGTGAAAGTCGCGCCCCTGACCTGACGTACTGTCAAAGTTCGGTAGGTCTTCAGACTGTAATGGTGGAACAGGTGGGCACAACTTACATATGTATCAAGCTTCTGATCAGTACTCCCCCTCTGCATGTAATCTTATTCATTGTGATCTAAAAGGCTAAACTCCCTTACAAAAAAGATTGGAGTATTGAAACAACAGTAAAAGTGCAGCAACTGCAGTCGACTGTGGTATTTTGGACGCAGTAATTGCAGAATAACTGCAGTGTACTGCAATTGAACTGCAGTTAGACTGCACTGTTACTGTAGTAAAAAAAACACTGGTATATTGAACACAGTATTTGCAGCATACAGCAGTTATACTGCACTCTGATTGCAATCTTTTTTCGTAAGGGCTGATCCTAAATCAGGTGCTTTATACGGCCCCGGACTTACTTTCTTCTTCTTCAGCTGTAGCTTAGTGGAGAGAACCTAATTTAGAGTTCAAGACAATTTAGCTCTTAGCCACCAGAGGAAGCTGTTGCCATTTTAACAAAAACCACCCAGACTCAGTGAGAAAATGTTATTCCCTTGAGATGATATTTGCTTTGCATTTTACCACATGACAATTTAATGTTCTTAGTCAGATATAACAACTTAGTATAGGACCAAAAGGCTCCTTAACAGCTTCTACCCCCAAGCCATAAGACTGAACAATTAATCAAATAGCTACCTGGACTATTTACATTGACCCCCCCATTTGTTTTTACAGTGCTGCAACTCCGTTTATTATCTATGCATAGTCACTTTACCCCTACCTACATGTACAAATTACCTCGACTAACCTGTACCCCCGCACATTGACTCGGTACAGGTATCCCCTGTATATAGCCTCGTTATTGTTACCATATTGTGTTACTTTTTATTATTTTTTACTTTAGTTTATTTGTTAAATATTTTCTTAACTCTTTCTTGAACTGCATTGTTGGTTAAGGGCTTGTAAGTAAACATTTCACGGTAAGGTTGTATTCGGTGCATGTGACAAATAAAGTTTGATTTGATTTCATAATGTATTCTATGTCCATCTTGCTGTGTTTATTATACAGTATGTTTTGTATCAGATGTTGACTGTTCTCTTTGTCTTATCCCCAGGGTCCCTGCCACATTGAGCTGCATGCAGCTCTGGACAAGATAACCAGCTCTCAGCAGGAACTAGGAGAGAAGTTCACCAATTTCTACCTACCCAACTGTGACAAACATGGCTTCTACAAGGCCAAGCAGGTAAGGCATACCACCAGAGCTGTAGGTTTGTTTAGCAATAGCATTAGCTCATTAGTGGTTGATAGTAGGACCAGGGATTTTTCTTGTGATCTGACCAGGAAAACATTTATCAATGCAGTGAAGTTGATCCATGTAATTTAATATATTGCCCCCTCTTCTGTTGTGTTCTAGTGTGAGTCGTCTCTGGTGGGACCCCCTGCCAGGTGTTGGTGTGTGTTCTCCTGGAATGGGAAGAAGATTCTGGGGTCCAATTATCTACTAGGAGGCTTAGAGTGCCAGCTGGAGCTCACTCACTAAATCATGGACACTCTGACCCACATTCACAGGCACATGCATGCACACATATTGACACATATACAGAGTATTTTTTACTCCGCTTAAACCCACATATAGGTGCCCTCAAACCTACACACACCCGCATCATATATACTGACTTTCTTTTACAAACACATACAAATACACACTCATTCAAATAAGCACACATTTTCATTTAAAAAAAATATGTAATTACTCTTAATTTATTTACGTGACGTATCACACCTTATTTATTCAAAACGTGTATGTGCTTACTAGTATGAACCATTTGTCATTTTTAGATTATTTATGTTTCCTATTTTCTGATTGTAAATAGGGCAACAGTGTATGCATTTGTCTTTCTGACTAAATAACTCCATCTCTGAAGACCACAGGTCTCCAACTCTGCCAAACCCAGTTCAGGGTCTTCAGAATCTGTTTTTGATTCATTCAACCAGGTGGACCCGTGCACAGTAAATGAAACAACACAGCCATTCATTCATTCAACATGTTGACAGTTTTGGAAGGTATTCTCATTGACATTTCCTCAATGGGTATTGGGGAAATACTTAAAGTTCCACAAGTATGCATCTGGTGGCCAGGCACAAACATATCACTGCTCATCCAAGCCCCTGTTTGGTTTTGGGGGAGTTTTTCTGTCTTCATCTACCTCTACTGGTCTGTGCAGGTCTTCTGGTTTAGCAGATGTTTTTTGGGACAGTTCTTTCTCCCAACTCTCTGCACGTACACCACCCTCCTCATGTGAGGTCATTGTTTTATTTGTCTGAAAGGAAGTTCTCTTTTGTTTGATGAAATGTCTGTATTTATTATGTCAAACTATTCCTGACAGCAAGTCAGAAATATGTTATGAGATATGCTGCTATTACTTTTTGTTTGGTTTGTTACAAATCATGTATAGCCTATGTTAGTTACTCTGTTGTAATTTTGTGCTTTCAATAAACACGTTAACCTCAATCTTTGTGTTTAGAGCATGTTTCTGTAGCATAGGGCATATTAGGACGCGGCAAGTTTGGAGAGTTGAATGAAGACACCAGTAACTTCATTAAATGAAGTATTTATCTGTGAGGAAACGTTTAACAGAGGTTCTTGTATATCCCCTGGTTTTAACCCAGAGGTTGTGGGAACACTTGGTTCTCAACAAATTATGAGAAAAGACTCCTGGGTAAAGTCTAGAATGGTACCCTATTCCCTGTAGTGCGCTACTATAGACCTGGTCAACTGTAGTGCACTACATAGGGAACAGGGTACCATTTTGGACACAACCCTGGTGGGAATTTAAAACATTTCCAGAGCTAGCAACATGCAGGGTTACTTCTGCAGCAAGCCTCAACAAAACCTCTAGTGGCAATAGTTATGAGGGATATCAAGTTATAATTGTGAACAAAAAGTATTCAGAATCTCAGCATCATCAATAAGGATCATGGACATTTAGAAATCTTAAGCATATTCAGACAACACACTTACAAAAGTAAATCACATAGCAATGGAAGCTGGTGTCAACTTTACTGCATTTATTTGTTAAAAATACACTTTTTTTGATACAAGCATACAGAATATTGACCTTTAACCAAGGCACAACTAAATGGTGAAAAGGAATCTCTGAAAACAGAAAAACGTGCCAAGTGTCACGTCTGGAGGAAAACTGGCACCATCTCTACGGTGAAGAATGGTGGTGGCAGCATCATGTTGTGGGGATGTTTTTCAGCGTCAGGGACTGGGAGAGACTAGTCAGGATTGAGGGAAAGATAAACGGAGCAAAGTACAGAGCGGTCCTTGATGAGAACCTGCTCCAGAATGTTCAGGACCTCAGACTGGGGCGAAGGTTCACCTTCCAACAGGACAATGACCCTAAGAACAGCCAAGACAATGCAGGAGTGGCTTCGGGATAAGTCACTGAATGTCCTTGAGTGGCCCACCCAGAGCCCGGACTTGAACCCGATTGAACATCTCTGGAGAGACCTGAAAATAGCTGTGCAGCGACACTCCCCATCCAACCTGACAGAGCTCGAGAGGATCTGGAAAGAAGAATGGGAGAAACTCACCAAATACAGGTGTGCCAAGCTTGTAGTGTCATACCCAAGAAGACTCGAGGCTGTAATCGCTGCCAAAGGTGCTTCAACAAAGTACTGATTGAAGGGTCTGAATACTTACGTAAGTGTCATATTTCAGTTTTTTACTTTTAATAAATTAGCAAAAATGTCCAAAAACCTGTTTTTGCTTTATCATTATGGGGTATTGTGTGTAGATTGATGATGGGAAAAAAACGATTTAATCAATTTTAGAATTAGACTGTAACGTAACAAAATGTGGAAAAAGTCAAGTGGTCTGAACATTTTTCCGAATGCACTGTATGTTCCACTGGTGGAAGTATAGGGAATGTACTTACATGAAGATGTATATAAGTTTCATAGGGAAGATAAGAACAATATCCAGCTTTATAGTCAACTCCCTTAAAGGGTCCTGAGAAAAGGGCAGTGATGCTGCAGTGAGATACAGGTTGGACTAAAAGCTGATGTATGTATCCTCTGGCACAAAGTGGGAAGGCGTTTTATGACATTGTACTGTACTGTGCCACAGGGTGGTCACACACCAGCGGTTACACAGATAGACACACTTGTATTTTACACACACACACACACACACACACACACACACACACACACACACACACACACACACACAGACACAGACACAGACACGTACAGTAACATATCAAACATACAGAATTACTGTATATGAGTCTCTGTCATCAAGTCTGTAATCATCAAGGCTAGCCCTCTGCAATGGAATTAATTATCTAATTTGTCCTTCTTAGAAGTACTAGCCTCTGTCTATGGAGAATCCATCCACACACTGCTTACAGTGCATGGGAGCAACACATAGCATTGGAGGGTGTGTGTTGGACACAAGGAGTGTGATTGGATGAGTCCTCTTCTCAAGCCACTCCTCCTGCTCTGCCTTCCACACGGTCCTGTTAGCGAAGTATCATCAATGCCAGCCAACACGTCCAGGCCCAGCCATTTTGGACCCTTTTGGATCCCGATATCCTCATAGTTTTTCTGTGTGTTCATGGCTCCCTTTTCTTTCTCTCCACCTCTCTCTCTCTCTCTCTCTGGTTCCTTCTTGCTGCTCAGGTCTTATTGGCTCTCAGAGTTGTAGCACTGGGTGTCTCCTCTCTCCTTCCCGTTGAAACTTGGCAATGGCTGCCCATACTTGTCGACACACCAGCAAAACCCTCGCTTTCTGCCCTTGGATGGACGGCACTGTGTGTGTGAGGGAGAGAGAGAAAGGGAGAGAGAGAAACAGAGAGAGTTACAGAGAGCGAGGGAGAGAGCAAGAAAGAGTTACAGAGAGAGGGGGAGAGAGTTACAGAGAGAGAATTACAGAGAGAGAGAGTTACAGAGAGAGAGAGAGTTACAGCAAGATAGTTATAGAGAGAGGGTGAGAGCGAGAAAGAGTTACAGAGAGAGGGAGAGAGTTACAGCAAGATAGTTACAGAGAGAGAGTTACAGAGAGAGAGAGTTACAGTGAGAGAGTTAGAGAGAGAGAGAGAGAGAGTTACAGAGAGTTACAGAGAGAGAGAGAGTTACAGTGAGAGAGTTAGAGAGAGTTACAGAGAGAGAGAGTTACAGAGAGAGAGAGAGAGAGTTACAGCGAGAGAGAGAGTTACAGTGAAAGAGTTAGAGAGAGAGTTACAGAGAGAGAGAGAGAGAGAGAGTTACAGAGAGAGAGAGAGAGAGAGAGAGAGAGAGTTACAGAGAGAGAGAGAGTTACACAGAGAGAGAGAGAGGTACAGTGAGAGAGTTAGAGAGAGAGAGCTACACAGAGAGGGAGAGAGTTACAGCAAGATAGTTACAGAGAGATAGTTACAAAGAGAGGGAGAGAGTTACAGAGAGAGAGGGAGAGAGTTACAGAGAGAGTGTTACAGAGAGAGAGTGTTACAGAGAGAGAGAGTTACAGAGAGAGAGTTACAGAGAGAGAGTTACAGAGAGAGAGTTACAGAGTTACAGAGAGAGAGTTACAGAGAGAGAGTAACAAAGGGAGAGAGTTACAGAGAGAGAGAGAGTAACAGAGGGAGAGAGTTACAGAGAGAGAGAGAGTAACAGTAAGAGAGTTACAGAGAGAGGGAGAGAGTTACAGAGAGAGAGAGAGTTACAGCAAGAGAGTTACAGAGAGTTACAGAGAGAGGGAGAGAGTTAAAGAGAGAGAGAGAGTTACAGCAAGATAGTTACAGAGGGAGAGAGAGTTACAGAGAGAGAGTTACAGAGAGAGAGGGAGATAGTTACAGCGAGAGTTAAAGAGAGAGAGAGAGAGACAGCAAGAGCGTTACAGAGAGAAAGTTACAGAGAGAGAGAGAGAGAGAGTTACAGAGAGAGAGAGAGAGTTACAGAGAGAGTTTTACAGAGAGAAAGTTACAGAGAGTAAGGGAGAGTGACACAAAGAGAGAGTTACAGAGAGCGAGGGGGAGAGAGAGAGTTACAGCGAGAGAGGGTTACAGAGAGAGAGGGAGAGAGTTACAGAGAGTGCGTGTTACAGAGAGAGAGAGAGAGAGAGAGTTACAGTGAGAAAGTTACAGAGAGAGAGGGAGAGATACAGAGAGAGGGTTATATTGAGAGAGGGAGAGAGAGAGAAAGTTACAGAGAGAGGGAGAGAGATACTTACATGGAGAGAAAGTACAATAAAAAGATTTAGGCTTGTACTGTACATAATTACCAATAGTCATCTAGCACAATGGCCATCTAAAATGACTTGAGGAAGTGGGACATGAAATGGTTAAGGACATTAACGTCCATTTTGTGCTGAGGACCTGAGGAGACTTGGCCATGGGACGCATGCTGGTGGTATTTTCAGCTGCTTTTACGGTCTACCTCCAGTTCCACACACATATAGAGAGCTTTAAGATAAACAGAAACCTGGTCAAATATTTGCTTAGGCCCGTTTGTGAACAACTGAGACCCAATATCTATTTTCAGTGAGCTGGTGGCCAGTACAAATCATCTGTTGCTGATTATACCCCAAAGCTCCAAATTATGGGTACTACAAATGACTTACATAGTCTCCGGAGCAACCCAAGGGCTGTTATTTTACTGCCAATTTGACTAAAGGTCAGAGTCCTCTCCAGTAAAACATGCAGGCATTAATTTGAAGGGCAAAGGAAGGCTAACAAATGGCGTCGCTCTCTAAAAGAGTTATCAGAATGGAAGTCAGTCCTTTCTCTGCTTGATATTACATGTGTCTAGGTATCTGACCCCAGAGACCATAGGATAGGCTCAACCCTGTAAGAGCGATGTGGTACAGTAGAGTTTATGTATTGGACTGTCCAGTCAAAATATGACTATCGTGTCTACTGTATCTTAACTCTCTAATATTGGCACCCATTAGCATGTTATTTCCCTTCTACGAACAAATTATGTTTTATTATCATTTCATCTATATGACCAATCAAGTAGTATAATTTTATTAAAGTACACATTTATTTTTTATTTTTTTTATTTTACCGTTATTTTACCAGGTAAGTTGACTGAGAACACGTTCTCATTTGCAGCAACGACCTGGGGAATAGTTACAGGGGAGAGGAGGGGGATGAATGAGCCAATTGTAAACATGCTGAGAGGTTAGGTCACATTTTCAGGAAATAGTAATTAAAAAGTTGGAACGTTGGAGTCAAAGAATGACTCCACTAAATGGTAGCTTGGGAATCTAATAAAAGTAATAAAAAGAAGACAAAACCTAGAAAAATGCATTTAAAGGTTGCATTAAAAGCTCTTTTAAATGCACCTCTCATGCATAATCGCTTTACCATTTCCACCATCTAACTCCAAATGCTTTACTTCATCCTCCAAACTATGTATAAATGTATAGTTAATAAGACATGTTGGGTCTGAGACTCATGGGAACCGCTGAAGTAAACTCCCAGACATTAATGTGTGCCGTTCCCTCCCTGCCTGCCATCCCGGAGGAGAGACAAACGTACATTCTATATAAACAAAGACAATGAGCCTGGCGTTTTGGTATAGCTGGTTATGAGATGATTGCAGGTCAAACAGAGGCACGGCCATTAGGCAGGAGACTCAGTGCTGTGGCATGTAATAGAAATGTTGCTTTGTTTTTGGTGGGTGCCGTGATGGCGCTGGTGGACTAAGTGCCTCCATATGAACACGTCAGGGACACTCATCTATTATAAACCTATTGTGGGCGGACCAGGACCACGCAAATGTTTGAAATGGCTGAAGATTCTATTTTCGGCACTGCTTTTTCAAAAGTCTGGCAATTATGGGGAGCGAGCAGCGGGTGCCGGCGGCCACCTTGACGTCTGTCTCCCTGGGAGGGTTCACGTTAAATGGCCGCCGTTTGAGCCTCGCTGGGTGCTTGCTGGGGTCTGTGGTTCCATGTCTACAGAGCCAACCCCAAATGGTGTGGCTGAGAAGTGATGAGGCTCTAATAACTAGTGAAGCAGATCTGGAGGAATGGATCTGCTCCAGATATGAATCTAGTATGCATGATGAGCCACTGACATTACAATCTTCATTGATGAAGAAAGGGTAAGTGGGAAGATGATGGTAGTTACAATGTTCAAATGGGGGTGACTTTCCTGGCCTCTATAACACTGTTCAAATAGGTGGGTCTGGTATCTGGGCTTGTATTCCTTGGTGGAAGCATGGCTTTGACACATTCGGGTAATGCCAAGGAGCGTGGGGGACTGACTCATAAAATGGCATCTTTATCCCTACGGTGTGTTTGTAGGATTTCCTTACCTGTTTTTTTTTGTAGAAGCCCTTATTGTCACAGTTTGGGATGTGGAAGCCTCTGGGGTTGAGGATGTCTGTGATCTTCAGTCCTTTGAGGACACTCTCCATCTCTCTAAGACAGGGACCCTAAACACACACAGACTATAATGACCCATATTACTTCTTCCAATCCAAAGCACTCTGTCTATTACCTACAGCTCAAATAATGTATTTATCCTATTCGAACAGTGAAACTAACAGAAGCCACAAAAGTGTGCTTACTTGGTACAGTGTAATTCAATCTCTAGGAACAATGGCGCCGGAGAAGAAGGCTGACGTTTTACGTGTCCCCAACTGATTGTGTTATTTTGTTAGTTTATTTGCATTGTTTGTAACTTATTTTTGAACTTATTTTGTACATAATGTTGCCGCTACCATCTCTTATGACCGAAAATAACTTCTGGACATCAGGACTGAGATTACTCACCATGGACTGGCAGAATCCTTTTTTCTTTTAACGAGTCTGACGAGGCCGACGCGAACGATATTCTGCTTTCTCAGAACAGGCACAGATCCCCGTGATTTGCGTGAAGAAAAAGGGGCTAGAGGGAGATTTCGTAGGTGATCGAATAAACCCCCACTTCCTTCCATTCTGCTATCAAACGTGCAATCTTTGGAGAATAAAATCGATGACCTACGCGGAAGATTAAACTACCAACGAGACATTCAAAACTGTAATATCTTATGCTTCACAGAGTCGTGGCTGAACGACGACACTATCAGCATACAGCCTGCTGGTTATACGCTATACCGGCAGGATAGAACAGCAGCGTCTGGTAAGAAAAGGGGCGGCAGATTGTATTTTTGTAAATAACAGCTGATGCACAATATCTAAGTCTCGAGCTATTGCTCGCCTGAGGTAGAGTATTTCATGATAAGCTGTAGACCACACTATCTACCTACACAGTTTTTATCTGTATTTTTCGTAGCTGTTTACATACCACCACAGATTGAGGTTGGCACTAAGACAGCATTGAATGAGCTGTTTTCCGCCATAAGCAAACAAGAAAACGCTCACCCAGAGGCGGTGCTCCTAGTAGCCAGGGAATTTAATGCAGGGAAACTTAATTCAAATTTCTATCAGCATGTTAAACGTGCAACCAAAGAGAAAAAACACTCTTGACCCCCTTTACTCCACACACAGAGAAGCATACAAAGCTCTCCCTCGCCCTCCATTTGGCAAATCTGACCATAATTCTATCCTCCTGATTCCTGCTTACAAGTACAAATTAAAGCAGGAAGCACCAGTGACTAGATCAATAAAAAAGTGGTCAGATGAAGCAGATGCTAAGCTACAGGACTGTTTTGCTAGCACAGACTGGAATATGTTCCGGGATTCCTCCGATGGCATTGAGGAGTACACCACATTAGTCATTGGCTTCTTCAATAAGTGCATCAATGACGACGTCCCCACAGTGACCGTATGTACATACCCCAACCAGAAGCCATGGATTACAGGCAACATCCGCACTGAGCTAAAGGCAAGAGCTGCCGCTTTCAAAGAGCGGGACTCTAACCCGGAAGCTTATAAGAAATCCCGCTATGCCCTCCGACGAACCATTAAACAGGCAAAGCGTCAATACAGGACTAAGAACAAATCGTACTACACCGGCTCTGACGCTCGTCGGATGTGGCAGGGCTTGCAAACCATTACAGACTACAAAGGGAAGCATAGCCGAGAGCTGCCCAGTGACACAAGCCTACCAGACGAGCTAAACTACTTCTATGCTGGTGCTCTCATGCACTGAAACATGCATGAGAGCACTAGCTATTTGGAAGACTGTGTGATCCCGTTCTCCGCAGCCGATGTGAGTAAGACCTTTAATTATTAAACAGTTTAACATTCACAAGGCCGCAGGACCAGACGGATTACCAGGATGTGTTTTCAACCTTTCCCTGTCCGAGTCTGTGCCCAAGAACACTAAGGTAACCTGCCTAAATGACTACCGACCTGTAACACTCTCGTCTGTAGCCATGAAGTGCTTTGAAAGGCAGGTCATGGCTCACATCAACACCATTATCCCAGAAACCCTAGACCCACTCCAATTTGCATAACGCCAGAACAGATGATGCAAGGAACATCTATGTGAGAATGCTATTCATTGACTACAGCTCAGCGTTCAACACCATAGTGTCCTCAAAGCTCATCAATAAGCTAAGGACCCTGGGATTAAACACCTCCCTCTGCAACTGAATCCTGGACTTCCAGACGGGTCGCCCCCAGGTGGTAAGGGTAGGTACAGTAACAACACATCCGCCATGCTGATCCTCAACACAGGGGCCCCTCAGGGGTGCATGCTCAGTCCCCTCCTGTACACCCTGTTCACTTATGACTGCACGGCCAGGCAAGACTCCAACACCATCCTTAAGTTTGCCGATGACTTAACAGTGGTAGGCCTGATCACCGACAACGACGAGACAGCCTATAGGGAGGATGTCAGAGACCTGGCCGTGTGGTGCCAGGACAACCTCTCCCTCAACGTGATTAAGACAAAGGAGATGATTGTGGACTACAGGAAAAAGAGGGCCGAGCATGCCCCCATTCTCGTCGACGGGGCTGCAGTGGAGCAGGTTGAGAGCTTCAAGTTCCTTGGTGTCCACATCACCAACAAACTAACATGGTCCATGCACACCAAGACAGCCGTGAAGAGGGCACGACAAAACCTATTCCCCCTCAGGAGACTGAAAAGATTTGGCATGGTTCCTCAGATCCTCAAAAGGTTCTACAGCTGCACCATCGAGAGCATCCTGACTGGTTGCATCACTGCCTGGTATGGCAACTGCTCAGGCACTACAGAGGGTAGTGCGAACGGCCCAGTATATCACTGGGCCAAGCTTCCTGCCATCCATGACCTCTATACCAGGCGGTATAAGAGGAAGGCCCTAAAAATTGTCAAAGACTCCAGCCACCCTAGTCATAGACTGTTCTCTCTGCTACCACACAGCAAGCGGTACAGGAGCGCCAAGTCTAGGTCCAAGAGGCTTCTAAACAGCTTCTACCCCCAAGCCATAAGACTCCTGAACATCTAATCAAATGGCTACCTAGACTATCTGCATTGCCCCCCCCCCTGTTGTTATCATCTATGCATCGTCACTTTAATAACTCTACCTACATGTACATATTACCTCAACTAACCGGTGCCCCCAGATATTGACTCTGTACCGGTACCCCCCTGTATATAGTCTCGCTATTGTTTTTTTACTGCTGCTCTTTAATTACTTGTTACTTGTATTTCTTATTCTTGTCCGTATTTTTTTAAACTGCATTGTTAGTTAGGGGCTCGTAAATAAGCATTTCACTGTAAGGTCTACACCTGTTATATGTGACTAATACAATTTGATTTGATTTGACTTAGACAGGGATGCTGTCATTAGCATTAGGCTACACCAAGCTCCATCTGGAGCCTAACGCACTACGCACTACCCTTCAGTAGTACCCAAACAATGTTGGTACTAGGGATAAGAAGAAAGGCAACTAATAGGAAATTAATTCACCTTGTGAGGCCTTACACTTTGCTGAAAGCTGCTTAGAAACTAGCTAACACTTTACACAAAGGGATAGGCCAGGGGATAAGGTCCATTCAAAGAGGTCTTAGAAAGGAGCCGACAGGCCTTATCCTCAAGTCCAGCTCCAGTCTCTGATCAAAGCAAATCAAGGCAGAATTAATTCCTTGTGCTGCACTCGTTTCTCTGCCACCGGGCCAAAGACAGGATAAAAAATTGAAAGAGGAGGGAGGAGGGCGAGTCCAAACAGGCACACGCAAAGGGCCAATCCATCATCAACTTGCTCTGAGACTCCCTTCCCTCCAGACCGCCACCGCTCCCCTCCGTTCCCCCAGGAGGCATGCGTACGCCTTTCTGCGAAACAACAGTTTACACACAGAGGCAGAGCTACTGTACCCAATCACCGCCATGCCAATCTCCCGCCGCCACGCCACCGCCAGCCGTCAGTACCCATACCCAGAACATTTCATCACCCGCAGACGGACGGAGAAAAACACCAAAACACAGAGAAAACGGGGAGGAAAGAGGGAGAGAGGAGGAGAAGGGAGGAGAAAAACACCAAAACACAGAGCGAAGAAGGAGGAAGAGGAGAACATTTTCTGAAAGACTGTTCCTAGAGAAAGGAAAACAGTGGACCTGGTACTCACATACTCTGGCTCCTGCTTGGATTCCAGGGAGAAGTTCTGTTGGTCTGTGCTGTGAGCTCCAGGGAGTTCCTCCATTTTGTAGCTCCGGGCCCTCTTCAGCTGCTCCCTGTGGATGACCACTGCCTTGACAGGGTGGAGGAGAGAGGGGTGGTGGGGGAGTCTGGGGGGGCCTACAGGAGGTCTGTTGGTGCTGAAAAGGGCTTGGGGGGCTTGGATCACTGGGGCGGTGGTGTTTTGCTCCTCCTCCTGAGTACCACCCACATTCTCTGCCAAAAATTATTTTGGGGGAATTATTTTCATTCCCAAAATTACATAATTATTTTAAGTATTATACAATATAAGTATAATATTTAGTATAATAATACTAATGGGTGTATGTTTGGATCACGTGAATCATGTGAATGGTCTATATGTGCTGGTTCAGGTGTTTTTTTGTCATTCCCTTGAAGTTCATCCAAGCTAATAATAGTTTCACATTAATTACTGATGAAGAGAGGCGGGTAGAGAGATCAGATGACATTTAACATTACAAAATTACAAAATGTAAATTGGTTTTGATTTACAATTGTAAACCACAGTATAGTTTGAAATAAATATTGACATCTGTCAAATAATTCCAGACTCATTCCATCAATAATCTTCATGAAACCCTTGTATCACACAGTCCCAGTTGTATCACACAGTCCCAGTTGTATCACACAGTCCCAGTTGTATCACACAGTCCCAGTTGTATCACACAGTCCCAGTTGTATCACACAGTCCCAGTTGTATCACACAGTCCCAGTTGTATCACACAGTCCCAGTTGTATCACACAGTCCCAGTTGTATCACACAGTCCTAGTTGTATCACACAGTCCTAGTTGTATCACATAGTCCCAGTTAGAAAATTGATGAAAGAATCATAGAGAGGAATACAGCAAAATTACAAGGTCAAACACCGATATCAACCAGATCATGAGTTAAAACCATTCTATCAATAATTAAATTCGCAAAAGACACCATTCTTGCTGTGGAATTCACCATAATAAAAACAGACAGTATAATTGTGTCCATCCAATTGTGTCAATATTGGATATATTACGCACAGGCTGGCTTCATCTAACCGGATAACTCAAGGTGATAAATTATACTTTAGGCTACCTTGCATCCAGGTGTTTGATGACAAGCAAAGTTATATGTATTTTTACAGGCGACATTATTATAACAATATAATAATTATAACAATATAATAATCAGTTGGTAAACCATGCGTAAAAACCTTTCCAAACTGCGTCATCATCTTGGCATTTACCTTGTATCTCATTGACGGCTGGTAAAGCGGCGGTGGATCTTTTAATGGTCGCAATCGCACACTGTCCTCGTCCCTCCAGCAGAGCTTGGAGAGGTTTCGTCTCGCCGGGCTGCTGCTGGCATGTCATCCCGGAGCCACATCTCCCCGTGTACACCCCGCACGGCTGTCCAAATGCCAGCGCGCAAGTCATGCAGCACCCGCAGCCAGTTTCGCGAACTCTCTCGGTGCAGTCCTTGGGCAACGGCTTGCAGAGGAGCCGGGCTCCAGCATCACAAGGTTCACACCGGATAACCGGCCCTACCGCGGCTGATCTCCGCGTAATCAATGCCAGAACAACTGTCATCCAAAGTGTGCTATAACAGGTCTCCATTGTAATGATTTCGGGTAGGTCGTGGTGCGTATTGTCCTAAATTTAACTCTGCAGTTGATGCGTACCTAATTCACATGAAGCCACTTTAGACAAAACGTCTCAATATATAGAGCCATCCACTGCAATGTCACACCCCCTCAAATGAGTTGCCTGTGTGTGGGATTGCTTTAAAGGGGGAATCAGCAGATGCTACATACATGTTTGTACATACATTAATATGTACCCAATAATATAACTTTTAAATGCCTCATGAGCTTAGTTCAACCCCATCAGTATGTACGCTTTTTTATTCCAATGTTTGTAAACAAAGTAAATGTTAACAAGCACTATATAGACTCAAATCATGGTTAAAACTATAATGTTGATATCATTAATGGTCAGTCCTTGGATCCATAGATCTGTCTATGAATTTGAGAGTGGTTATATTTCTCCAACCCTATCTCCGTCCGCTGTTTGGCGAAACAGGGGCTTTGTTATTGTTTGTACTGCTAATTGCCTGCCGCTTAACTTCCTCCCTGATATTTTCTGAGAAAACTTGCTTAGAAGTTTCAATGAAAAAAGTAGCTTATTAATAAATAAAACATATGTTTTGGTGTGCAAATAAGTAATCAAATAAACTATCCAAATAAGCAACAATCCATCGGATCGAACTTTATTTATTTCTAAATCATTGTAAGGCTAATTCTGAAACCGAGTGTTGTGGATTTTCTCTTTGGGTATGCCAGCACAATAACTAACTTCATTTTAGTTGTATGACTTCTCTACAGACTTATATTGGATGAGCATTAAAAAAAAAGAAAGAAGACCTTTGACGTTATTCTGATGGCTCTTGATTTTAGTCAGGGTATTTTCTGTGAACTTGACAGAGTACCAGTTTTAACAGGAATAGAAAACCTTATGTCCATGAAATTGACGGAACACGTGCCTGAAAGAGAAATAAAAAGTGGCCAAATCAACATCAGTGTAAGAGGCTTAGGGGAAAGGGAAAGGTAGGACACTTTACACAGAAATGTGTGTGTGCGCACATGCAGGTGCATGTACAGTATGTGTGTGTGCGCGTGCGCATTTGCACTGGTTTTCACAGCACTAGGTTCCATCAATCAATGTGGAGAAAGATCCCTTCACAAAACCCCCTTACAATCTCCTTACTCCTGATTGAGTGCTTAGGCCAAACCAGGCCAATAGATTGCAAATTCCATTGTTTGCTACAGGATTACTTGACTTGATAATGAGTCAGCTTTCTTTGGTTGACTTTTTTCAAGGAAAAATGACTTTGTGTGTGTATGTGTGTTTGTGTAAGTGTGTCTGTGTGTGTGTGTGGGCGTGCATGCATGCAGGCGTGAGTCTGTGTGTGTCTGTTGTGGCCCCATTCCATATCAAAATCGCAAGCATTCAAATAGGTGTCAGGTCAAGGAACTGAATTTCACCTGACATTACTCCAAGCATTATTGAGAAGATTAGGTCAGAAATACATAGATTATTTGTGAATACTTGTAGTGAGGTGTGTACTGGCGGCAGAGAAGTCAGGCGCAGGAGAGCAAAAACTGATTTACAACGGTGTCATTTAATATCCATAAACCACCGTCAACAGAACAATACAAACAAATGGGTCAAACAAAACCCGGTAATACCAGCATACCGTGCACAAGCACTACAAGAAACAATTATGGACAAGGACATGGGGGGAGAACAGACGGTGAAATACACAACATGTAATTGATGGAATTGTAACCAGGTGTGATGGAAGACCAGACAAAACCAATGGAAAATGAAAAGTGGATCAGCGATGGCTAGAAGGTCGGTGACCTCGACCGCCGAACGCCGCCCGAACAAGGAGAGGGACCAACTTCGGCAGAAGTCATGACTGTACCCCCCCCCCTTGACGCGCGGCTCCTACAGCGCGTCAACACCGGCCTCAGGGACGACCGGGAGAGCGAGGCGCAGGGTGATCCGGACGAAGACGGTGGAACTCCTGCAGCATTGAAGGGTCCAACACGTCCTTGACCGGAACCCAGCACCTCTCCTCCGGACCGTATCCCTACCACTCCACGAGATACTGAAGGCCCTTCGCCCGACGCCTCGAATCCAGTATGGAGCGAACAGAGTACGCCGGGGCCCCCCCGATGTCCAGAGGGGGCGGAGGAACCTCCCGCACCTCAGACTCCTGGAGCGGGCCAGCCACCACCGGCCTGAGGAGAGACACATGGAACGAGGGATTAATACGGTAATCAGGTGGAAGCTGTAACCTATAACAAACCTTGTTCAATCTCCTCAGGACTTTAAATGGCCCACAAACCGCGGACCCAGCTTCCGGCAGGGCAGGCGGAGGGGCAGGTTTTGGGTCGAGAGCCAGACCCGGTCCCCCTGTGCGAACACCGGGTCCTCACTGCGATGGCGATCTGTGTTCTCCTTTTGGCATCTCACGGCCTGCTGAAGGTGAACACGGACAGCTTCCCATGTATCCTCCTCGCGCCTGAACCAGTCATCTACCGCAGGAACCTCGGTCTGACTCTGATGCCAAGGCGCCAGAACCGGCTGGTACCCCTTACGCACTGGAAGGGAGAGAGGTTAGTGGAGGAGTGGCGAAGTGAGTTCTGTGTCATCTCGGCCCAGGGCACGAACTCCGCCGGTCGGTCCTGGCAATAGGACTGCAGAAACCTGCCGACATCCTGGTTCACTCTCTCCACCTGCCCATTACTCTCGGGGTGAAACCCTGAAGTAAGGCTGACCGAGACCCCCAGACGTTCCATGAACGCCTTCCAGACCCTAGACGTGAACTGGGGACCCCGATCAGACACTATATCCTCAGGCACACCGTAGTGCCGGAAGACGTGTGTAAACAAAGCCTCCGCAGTCTGTAAGGCCATAGGGAGACCGGGCAGAGGGAGTTGATGACAGGACTTAGAGAAACGATCCACAACGACCAGGATCACGGTGTTACCCTGTGAGAGTGGAAGATCAGTCAGAAAATGCACCGACAGGTGCGACCAAGGCCGCTGTGGAACGGGTAAGGGGTGTATCTTACCTTTGGGAAGGTGCCTCTGAGTCTTACACTGGGCGCACACCGAGCAGGAGGAAACATAAACCCTCACGTCCTTAGCCAAGGTAGGCCACCAGTATCTCCCGCTCAAACAGTGCACTGTCCGACCGATCCCAGGATGACCAGAGGAGGGTGACGTGTGGGCCCAATAAATCAACCGGTCACGAACAGCAGACGGGATGTACAGACGCCCAGCGGGACACTGGACGGGAGCGGGCTCTGCACGAAACGCCTGCTCAATGTCTGTATCCAGCTCCCACACTACTGGCGCCACCAGGCAGGAGGCGGCGAGTATGGGAGCGGGATTCATGGGCCGCTCCTCTGTGTCATACAGCCGGGACAATGCGTCTTCCTTAACGTTCTGGGAGCCTGGTCTGTAGGAAAGGGTAAACACAAAACGGGTGAAAAACATGGCCCACCTTGCCTGGCGATGGTTCAGTCTCCTCGCTGCCCGGATGTACTCCAGATTGCGGTGGTACTCCAGATTGCGGTGGTCAGTCCAGGGTGTCTAGCCCCCTCAAGCCAATGTCTCCATGCCTTCAAGGCCTTGGCGACAGCCAACAGCTCCCGGTCCCCCACATCATAGTTTCGCTCCGCCGGGCTGAGCTTCTTCGAGAAGAAGGAACAGGGGCGGAGCTTTGGTGGCATACCCGAGCGCTGAGAGAGCACAGCTCCTATCCCAGCATCGGACGTGTCCACCTCCACTATGAACGCCAAAGAGGGATCTGGATGGGCCAGCACGCGAGCCGAGGTAAACAGAGCCCTCAGGTGACTAAAAGCCCTGTCCTCCTCAGCTGACCACTGCAAGCGCACCGGGCCCCCCTTCAGCAGTGAGGTAATGGGAGCCGCTACCTGACCAAAACCCCGGATAAACCTCCGGTAGTAGTTGGCAAACCCTAAGAACCGCTGCACCTCCTTTACCGTGGTGGGAGTCGGCCAATTACGCACGGCTGAAATGCGGTCACTCTCCATCTCCACCCCTGAGGTGGAAATGCGATACCCTAGGAAGGAGACGGACTGTTGGAAGAACAGGCATTTCTCAGCCTTGCCGTACAGGTCATGCTACAACAGGCGACCAAGCACCCTGCGCACCAGAGACACATGCTCGGCGCGTGTAGCAGAGTATATCAAGATGTCATCAATATACACCACTACACCCTGCCCGTGCAGGTCCCTGAAAATCACGTCTACAAAGGCTTTGAAGACTGATGGCGCATTCATCAACCCGTACGGCAGGACGAGGTACTCATAGTGCCCTGAGGTGGTACTGAAAGCCGTCTTCCACTCGTGTCCCTCCCGGATACGCACCAGGTTGTAAGCACTCCTGAGATCTAGTTTGGTGAAGAAGCGCGCCCCGTGCATTGACTCAATCGCTGTGGCTATGACCGGTAGCGGGTAACTATACCTCACAGTGATCTGATTCAGACCCCGATAGTCAATACACGGGCGCAGACCTCCCTCCTTCTTCTTCACAAAAAAGAAACTTGAGGAGGCGGGTGAAGTGGAGGACCGAATGTACCCCTGACGCAGGGATTCGGAGACAAATGTTTCCATAGCCTCCGTCTCCGCCTGTGAGAGGGGATACACGTGACTCCTGGGAAGTGCAGTGTCTACCAGGAGATTTATCGCACAATCGCCCCGTCGATGGGGTGGTAATTGAGTCGCCTTCTTTTTGGAGAAGGCGAGAGCCAAATCGGCATATTCAGGGGGAATGCGCTCGGTGGAAACCTGGTCTGGACTCTCCACCGTAGTAGCACCAACGGAAACCCCTAAACAACGCCCGAGCACTCTTGCGACCACCCCGTGAGAGCCCTCTGTGGCCAAGAAACAGTGGGGTTATGACAAGCTAACCAGGGTAGGCCGAGCACCACGGGAAACGCAGGAGAGTCCATAAGGAAGATACTAATTCTCTCGTGACCCCCTGCGTCACCATGCCCAAAAGAGCGGTGACCTCCCTAATCAACCCTGACCCTAATGGTCGACTATCTAAGGCGTGAACGGGGAAGGGCACAGCAACGGGAACAATGGGGATCCCTAAACTATGGGCTAATGCTCTATCAATAAAATACCCAGCCGCGCCTGAATCGAGGAGCGCCTTATGCTGGGAATGCGGGGAAAACTCAGGGAAAGTGATATACACAAACATATGTGCAACAGAGGGCTCTGGGTGAGAATGGTGCCGGCTCACCTGGGGTGACGCCAGAGCGCCCTGCCTGCTGCCTCGATCCACAGAGGAACCAACCCGGCACCGACCGGCAGTGTGACTTCTGCGGCCACAGATGGTGCACGAGCTGGAACCCCCTCTGGTCGCCCTGCGCACCGCCCCTCCCAGCTCCATGGGTATCGGAGAGGGGGTGCGGGAGGATGGAACCACCAGACCCCGATCTGAACGTCCGTTGGTTGCCAGCAGATTGTCCAGCCAGATGGACAGGTCCACCAGCTGGTCGAACGTGAGGGTGATGTCTCTGCAGGCCAACTCCCGACGAACGTCCTCACGCAGACTGTAGCGGTAATGGTCGATCAGGGTGCTGTCGTTCCATCCCGCGCCGGCAGCCAGGGTCCTAAACTCCAGGGCAAACTCCTGGGCGCTCCTCGTCTCCTGCCTCAGATGGAAGAGGCATTCACCCGCCACTCTACCCTCGGTCGGGTGGTCGAAGACTGCCCGGAAACGGCGGGTGAACTCCTCAAACTGGTCCAACGCCGCATCTCCCTCTCTCCACACAGCGTTGGACCACTCCAGGGCTTTCCCGGTGAGGCACGAGACGAGGGCGGACACCCTCTCACGGCCCGGCGGAGCCGGATGGACGGTGGCCAGGTATAGGTCCAATTGTAGAAGGAACCTCTGGCAGTTCGCAGTCTTCCCATCGTATTCCTGGGGCATAGAGAGACGAATCCCACTGGGACCAGGAGGAAGAGGGGCGCTCAGGGGAGACCCCGGTTGTGCTAGTGGAGGCGCTGGAAGAACTCCGTGTCTCTCCCAGCGGTCCATTGTCTGGACAACGGGGTCCATGGCGGTGCCAAGATGGTGGAGCATTGCTGCGTGCTCCCGGACACGCTGCTCCACCCCTATACCCGGGGTACCTGCTCCTGCTGACTCCATAGTTTTGGTCCGTAATTCTGTAGTGAGGTGCGTACTGGCGGCAGAGAAGTCAGGCGCAGGAGAGCAAAAACTGATTTACAACAGTGTCGTTTAATATCCATAAACCACCATCAACAGAACAATACAAACAAATGGGTCAAACAAAACCCGGTAAGTGAACAAGCACTAAAAGAAACAATTACGGACAAGGACATGGGACGAGAACAGAGGGTTAAATACACAACATGTAATTGATGGAATTGTAACTAGGTGTGATGGAAGACAAGACAAAACCAATGGAAAATGAAAAGTGGATCAGCGATGGCTAGAAGGTCGGTGACCTCGAACGCTGCCCGAACAAGGAAAGGGACCAACTTCGGCGGAAGTCGTGACAATACTGTATGTGAGCAATGTAAGAAGCTCCTGATTATTTGATAAAATAAATCATGTAAACGATACAGCTATACAGCTCCATTATTATTTATGAAACTAATAAAGGAAAGTCATTTATGTTTTTACCATGCCCATTTGATCTATTGTCCCACATAGTCTACTAAACCTCTCATACTATCCACACCACATAGTAGCAGGCCTATGGAACATTGTGTAGTCACAAACCTAGTCTGGACTCGAGAATGTGTCGGCCGAAACAACAGCTGGACGGACCATCCCAACCCTGAATGTTTTTCTTCAACCTTGCCTTTCAGGACATGATTCTGAGGTTCTGAGGATGTGTGACATAGCTCGAACAAGTCAGTAGGCCTACATGGTAGTTTTTCATAGCACCTACAGTCAGTGGGTTTGTTTCAAACCATTTCACCATAGTTAACTTTGATATTCAAATAAGAGGGACTAATCTTCATATTGTATTTATACTTTTTGATACTTCACAATCCAGAGAGGTGGGTCCAGTACAGCCTAAGATGAAGATGTTCCCCAGAACACAGCAAGGACAAGGTCACAGGAAGAGCGCTTATAATGCCTCATGGTACAAATACTATTCATGGCTTAAATATTCACAAAGCCAGGACTTGGCAGATTGTTTTGTTTACAGACACTTTCACTACCCAATGCCACTCAATCTTTCTACACTTCTTTCTTTGGTTTTGCAAACTAGAAAAAAAATCATAGAATCGCCCATGATTTCAGTGCCCTGCTCAGCCTGAGCAAAGCCAGCACTTGCCCAGCAGTTAAGCGTGCTGTCAGCCAACTTTGGAGCCCAGCCCGGAACCAATTACATCAACCCTCAAGCTTCAGTACCAGTAAGTTAAATATTACTCCTGGAGCAATTTACTGGGCTAATGGAGACTCTTCTCTCTCTCTCTCTCTCTCTCTCTCTCTCTCTCTCTCTCTCTCTCTCTCTCTCTCTCTCTCTCTCTCTCTCTCTCTCTCTCTCTCTCTCTCTCTCTCTCTCTCTCTCTCTCTCTCTCTCTCTCTCCAACAGTCATTCAGCCAGTTCTTAGTTTAACTCAGACCACCCTGAACCCCAAGTTGTGCTAGTGGCCAATATCTAAAAGTCACCTTTTAACTATTGTCTTAATGATAGCTGTTTGTTAGACTGAGTATCAGGACTCTAAATATACTGGAAGATATCTTTTAGCTCAGCCCCCCAAGTCTTCCACCTGTTAACTATGAAAATTACAAAACCTGATAGTCAATGTACGATCAACTTAGTAGATGGTATCCTATGTAAATATTAATGTGCATCATTAGAATAGTACTCAGTCTGTATCTTTTGTGTCTTCTTAATATGTCCCTTGAAATACATTAATTGATGATGGTGACTTATCCTTCCACTTTGTGTTTTTAAAACACCCCTCCATATAGGGTACTAGGGGGTAACTAGCCCCCTGGGGTAACTGGCCCGCCCCTGTAATTTACATTAAGACCACAAGATGTCACCAAATTATTTTCTCAACACTTTCCCTGGCTGCCACTGCTCTTGCTCAACAAAAAAATGTCCTCTGTGTCATCACAAATGTTGGATATATTTCAACAAAACAATTTTGTGGTAAGTTGATCAAATTTTGGGGACATTCTGAAAAAGTTGTAAAAAATATTCCAATGACGTTAGATCTATAATTGTTTTTTAAATATACAAGAAGGAAAGCCTTAAGATAAATAATCCATTTGTTAAGAGAGAAAAATGTTGATATGTAATATCAATATGTTGGATGAATAGTAATATGTTGGATGAGTTTGTTGGGGGCAACTTACCCCCCCTTACTAGGGGGTAACTGGCCCCTGGGGGCTAGTTACACCTTTATGGTTATGAATGTGTTTCTACCAGTTATTTAGAGAATGACTAGCCCAGTTAGCGCTAGTTTATGCTAACTTGCTAGCTAGCAATTTCGCCTTGCAGTAAATGCTAGCCAGCTAGATAGTTAGCATAAGATGCTAGGAGTGCTAGCTAGCAACCTTACTACCAGATCATCTGACATAAATTTGATGTCATATACAGTGCATTCAGAAAGTATTCAGACCACTTGACTTTTTTCACATTTTGCTACATTACAGCCTCATTATAAAATTGATTAAATCGTTTTTCCCCTTAAGCATTCTTTACACAATACCCCAAAATCACAAAGCAAAAACAGGTTTTTAGACATTTTTGCAAATGTATTAATAAACCAATTAGGCACATTTGGGCTTGATAAAACATTTTGAACAGAAATGCAATGGTTCATTGAATCAGTCCAAAACTTTGCACATACACTACTGCCATCTAGTGGCCAAAATCTAAATTGTGCCTAACCTGGAATATTACGTTTTGGCCTTTCTCTTGCATTCTCTAATGTGTTATATTCTCCTACATTAATTTCACATTTCCACAAACTTCAAAGTTTTATTTCAGTTTTTTATTTGGTATAAAGTTGCAAAAATGTCTAAAAGCCTGTTTTTGTTTTGTCATTATGGGGTATTGTGTGTAGATTGATGAAGGGGGAAAACTATTTAATACATTTTAGAATAAGGCTGTAACGTAACAAAATGTGGAAAAAGTCAAGGGGTCTAAATACTTTTAGAATAGATATAGATAGCTTTCAGAATAGATATAGATAGCTAGCTACGTTTTTAAGAGCAAGCTTTTCAATTGGCATCTCTTCCCCTGTTTTCAATCACAGTTGGGGACTGGATTAGGTGTGAGCAGTGCAGGAGGTGGGCTCATGAGTTGTGCTCCAATTTGACTGGGGATAACTTGATTTGTGACCTATGTACAAATTGTGCAGTAGCAGAGCATAAGAGAGTTGCCACATCAATGTTACACTGAATTAATTAGTCAAGTTATTAGCTATATTCAATTACAATATTATATTCCAATAAATACATTTTTTTATGAATTAAAAACAACTAATGAAAACCTTTTACTCTTGAACGTCATTTTAAATACTCCTGGGATTTAAAATCTTGCATTATTCAAATCCTATTTAGTGTAATTGTACATAATGTATTTTATGTAAAAGGAACAACACAGAAAGAACAAATAAAATGAATGTGCAGGTGAGTTAAAAAGAGGGACTTTACATCAAATCTCCTCATAGTGTGGATATTAATTCTGACATGTGCAACACCATTTCCCCCCCCATATTGTATTTAAATAATTAAAATAAGACACCTAGACTTAGCTTTTAAGTATTATTTACTAATGAATTTCTAAATAAAACTGGGTAACGTTGCTTTTTTTGTGTCAGCAATTAGACATCGTTCTTAGTGTGGACTAGTTACCCCCTAATACCCTATCCCTCAAGAGAGGCATACTAAGTAATGTCAAACTGTGTAGTATTGCAGGAAATACGTTTTAAAATGTCCCCCCAAAAACGTGTGAACACCCACGGACCACCCTCTACTGTTCTGCCCCCCACATATCTACCCCACAATTTCGCCCTTGACCTAGAAAGTAACATATACGTTAAAATAAGGGCACGTTTCTGGCATAGATGCGGGAGATAGATTCCTGCATAATTAGGCATACATCTCTATATAATTTAGGCCCGATATTCTAGTTGGTAACAGATAAGAATTTCACCAGTAGGTTCAATTTCCAAAATGTCTCCAAAAGAATAACAAACAGAAAAGAGAAAGGTGGACTATTGCTTTGCGTTAAAAATGTTTCAACTGTCAAATGAATTGGGAACAAGACGTGGCCTCCCGCCGACAGTTTACAGTCAGGTCTGAGTCTACAGCAGAGCACCACGCAGTGGAATGCCAAATATTTGTTTCATATGCTGAAGAAAGAGTGTTGATTTTCCTCTCCTTTCCCCGGTCAGTTTTTTTGTTGTTGAAGGATCCGTCGACTATCAAGCACCTGCGCATAGTCCGCATAGCGCAGAAGGAGAGCGTTCACTGGGCACTGGGAGAACGCATTGGCGGCTTGGGGTGGAATGTAGTCCCGCAGCACAGCCACTCAATAAAGACGGAGTGTGAAGAATGCGATTTTTCACACACAGGATATTACTGTACACGTGTTTAACATACCCCGTTGTCAGAAGCAATCTCGGCCAACAACAACAGTCGCTCAAGTTCTAAACCAAGGGAATTTTCCACCGTTTTAAAACGATTTGGACGATTCAGTCCGTGATTTTTACAGCAGAATTGCCTCTATTTATTTCCTACTGTGGAGGAGACCACTAGCAGCTGTAACTCTTAGTAGGAATGTAGGCCGACTGCTGTATTCGAGACAGTTATAGGCTGACTGAGGACTACTGCTATCAGTCAGTACCATCATCATCATTAATCACCAACAACGCCATTCTCTGGCGTACAATTTTCATAATCAATTCTTGATTCAAACAATGAGTCTGAATGCTGCCTGAGTCTGATTGTCTGAAGATACGATATGGGCAGGCTTGGAGCGAGTGTGGGGGATCTGCTGCGTGCTGTATGGCATTACTGCAGAGACAGTGCAAGGAGCCCAAGAATCTGCAAGACGTGCCAAAGCTCACAGAGAGGAAAGCACATAGTTCAATCAGCTGGAGCTGAGCCAAACATGCCTGACTAGGAAAGGGTAGTGTGTGTGTGTGGTGGGGGTTATCCTGCAGGAAGGAGTCTGTAGATCCCATGACATCTGGTACAGTCACTGTTAATATTATAGCCTCGTGACCTTCTCACACAAAAAGGGTAATTGATTCTGCCTGAGTGCCTTTCAAATTCCCTCTCTTAACTGACCCAAATGTATGACTCTCTTAAAACTGTACAGTACAAACTGCAGAAGAAGATAGAAACTGTTACTCTAAGTTGATGTGGGTGCATACCGTGAGTCCTATACATTATGAGATGTTATAATGTTACTGTATTTCATTGCAGATAGTATTTTATTCTTTATCCAGCCAACCATTCCCTTCAATTTCAATCTCAGACACACTACTAGTCTCAATATCCAATCCAGCTGCAAAAATATCCAATCATCAGCCCAGTCCAAAGACTGTAAACAAACAGACAGATGACATACATTAAGGCCACCAGGCCATCTTCTGTGTGTCTATTTCTGGAGGCACTCCCTCTAACCCTCCCTTCCATCCCGTCTTGTTTTTTGGGCGGTCAATTTATGTCGTGCGAGGAGCAGGGACCCTGCCTGCCTGGTCCTGTTGTAGTTAGTCTGGTGTTGTCGTGGTCCCCTCCAGGAGGCCAGCCAAGGCCCCAGCCCATCTAGGCAGCCCAACCCAAGGCTTCAATTAGTCCAGAGCGATGGGGGAAGACGGTGGAGAGCGCATGTGAGCACCCCGCCTGACAGTTTGCAGAGCTGCAAGGAAGTGGGCTGAGAGTGGCGCCGACCAGCAGCCGCTGACTTTGGGTACTGCACAGACTGCTGTTCCCCATGCATGCACACACATGTGCACTGAACACTTATGATAGCTTAGATATGTAGTTTTGCACACTTACAGTTGAAGTCGGAAGCTTACATACACCTTATCCAAATACATTTAAACTCAGTTTTTCACAATTCCTGACATTTAATCAGAGTAAAAATTCCCTGTCTTATGTCAGTTAGGATCACCACTTTATTTTAAGAATGTGAAATGTCAGAATAATAGTAGAGAGAATGATTTATTTCAGCTTTTATTTCTTTCATCACATTCCCAGTGGGTCAGAAGTTTACATACACTCAATTAGTATTTGGTAGCATTGCCTTTAAATTGTTTAACTTGGGTCAAATGTTTCAGGTAGCCTTACACAAGCTTCCCACAATAAGTTGGGTGAATTTTGGCCCATTCCTCCTGACAGAGCTGGTGTAACTGAGTCAGGTTTGTAGGCCTCCTTGCTCGCACACGCTTTTTCAGTTCTGCCCACAAGTTTTCTATAGGATTGAGGTCAGGGCTTTGTGATGGCCACTCCAATACCTTGACTTTGTTATCCTTAAGCCATTTTGCCACAACTTTGGAAGTATGCTTGGGTCATTGTCCATTTGGAAGACACATTTGCGACCAAGCTTAAACTTCCTGACTGATGTTTGAGATGTTGTTTCAATATATCCACATAATTTTCCTGCCTCATGACACCATCTATTTTGTGAAGTGCTCCAGTCCCTCCTGCAGCAAAGCACCCCCACAACATGATGCTGCCACCCCCGTGCTTCACGGTTGGGATGGTGTTCTTCGGCTTGCAAGCCTCCCCCTTTTTCCTCCAAATATAACAATGGTCATTATGGCCAAACAGTTCAATTTTTGTTTCATCAGACCAGAGGACATTTCTCCAAAAAGTATGATCTTGTCCCCATGTGCAGTTGCAAACCGTAGTCTGGCTGTTTTATGGCGGTTTTGGAGCAGTGGCTTCTTCCTTGCTCAGCTGCCTTTCATGTTATGTCGATATAGGGCTTGTTTTACTGTGGATATACATACTTTTGTACCTGTTTCCTCCAGCATCTTCACAAGGTCCTTTGCTGTTGTTCTGGGATTGATTTGCACTTTTCGCGTTCTTAAGTGCGTTCATCTCTAGGAGACAGAACGCGTCTCCTTCCTGAGAGGTATGACGGCTGCGTGGTCCCATGGTGTTTATACTTGCGTACTATTGTTTGTACAGATGAACGTGGTACCTTCAGGCATTTGGAAATTGCTCCCAAGGATTAACCAGACTTGTGGAGGTCTACAATATTTTTTCTGAGGTCTTGGCTGATTTCTTTTGATTTTCCCATCATGTCAAGCAAAGAGGCACTGAGTTTGAAGGTTGGCCTTGAAATACATCCACAGGTACACCTCCAATTGACTCAAATGATGTCAATTAGCCTATCAGAAGCTTCTAAAGCCATGACATCATTTTCTGGAATTTTCCAAGCTGTTTAAAGGCACAGTCAATTTAGTGTATTCTGACCCACTGGAATTGTGATACAGTGAATTATTAGTGAAATAACCTGTCTGCAAACAATTGTTGGAAAAATTACTTGTGTCATGCACAGAGTAGATGTCCTAACCAACTTGCGAAAACTGTAGTTTGTTACCAGAAATTTGTAGAGTGGTTGCAAAATAAGTTTGAATGACTCCAACCTAAGTGTATGTAAACTTCAGATTTCAACTGTATGTGTACTTTGCATGCATGTTTGCACACACATGTGAGCACACGCATTTCCCAGGAAGAGTCACCTCACTCACTCACACACACACACTGATACCCATGCACATGAATGCATAGCTTCATGTGCATAGCCTTTGTACTGTTGGTGACATGCACATAGAGTTTTCACACAGACACAAATTCAGTGCTCTCCTGGTGGACAATGACAAGTCAGGCCCCATGCAAATCATAGGTGGTGGATGGAATAACTCCACTTGGCAGTCGTAGGACATTCAATGGTTCATTTATTTTGGACGTGTTGGTGGTCTGTGGCTGTGAGATGTGGTGTGTTGCATACGTGGAAAGGAAAGAACCAGAGTTATTGTCATCACAGTGGGGTGCTGAGAGTTTCATAGAGTTATAATCGTCTTTGATAGCTTTGGCAATCAGCTGATTGGTTAAGCTTACTGTATTTCTCTATAGGGACCCTGTTCAGATCATATACCTACTATTCCATACAAATCAAAGGCTGCCTATGGCTGGCTTTGCTTACAGCATGTCTAGGCATGAATTAGAATCAGGCAGGGGAGTAGTCGCGAAATTCACTTGTTATGTTATGTGATGACATAAACTGCTACAACTACTGGAAAGGTAAGTTAGTCAGGAGACAGTTGAAACTTTGGAGCTTTGAAAAGGGAGGCAGAGTAGACTAAAAGAGAGTGCAAATCTAGGTTAAATGGCACAACCACCACACTACCTCTGATACTAGTTGAGAGCCGTATCCTTTGGGAGTGAGATAGAATCTCCACACACCAACTGTACACACGTACACGCAGAAACACTCATTCACATGCACCTACACACTCACACATACAGTACATTAGGAAAGTATTCAGACCCCTGGACTTTTCCACATCTTATTATGTTACAGCCTTATTCTAATATAAATAAAATATTTTTTCCTCATCAATCTACACACAATACCCTGTAATGACAAAGTGAAAACAGGTTTTTTGATTTTTTTTGCAAATGTTTCCATTGATCATCCTTGAGATGTTCTACAACTTGATTGGAGCACCTGTGGTAAATTCAAATGGTTGGATATGATTTGGAAAGGCGCAGACCTGTCTATATACGGTCCCACATCTCACAGTGCATGTCAGAGCAAAAACCAAGCCATGAGGTCGAAAGAATTGTCCGTAGAGCTTCGAGACAGAGCTCCGAGATTGTGTCGAGGCCCAGATCTGGGGATGGATACCAAAACATTTCTGCAGCATTGAAGCTCCCCAAGAACACTGTGGCCTCCATCATTCTTAAATGGAAGAAGTTTGGAAACACCAAGACTCTTCCTAGAGCTGGCCGCCCAGCCAAACTGAGCAATTGGTGGAGAAGGGACTTGGTCACGGAGGTGGTCACTCTGACAGAGCTCCACAGTGCCTCTGTAGAGATGGGAAAACCTTCCAGAAGGACAACCATCTCTGCAGCACTCCACCAATCAGGCCTTTATGGTAGAGTGGCCAGACGGAAGCCACTCCTCAGTAAAAGGCACATGACAGCCCGCTTGGAGTTTGCTAAAAGGCACCTAAAGGACTCTCAGACCACGAGAAACAAGATTCTCTGGTCTGATGAAAACAAGATTCAACTCTTTGGCCTGAATTTCAAGCGTCACGTCTGGATCCCTACGGTGAAGCATGGTGGTGGCAGCATCATGCTGTGTGGATGTTCTTCAGTGGAAGGTACTGGGAGACTAGTCAGGATCGGGGGAAAGATGAAGGGAGCAAAGTACAAAGAGATCCTTGATGAAAACCTGCTCCAGAGCGCTCAGGATCTCAGATTGTGGTGAAGGTACATCTTCCAACAGGACAACAACCTTAAACACACCATCAAGACAACGCAGGAGTGGCAAGTCTCTGAATGTCCTTGAGTGGCCCAGCTAGAGCCCGGATTTGAACCCGATCGAATATCTTTGGAGAGACCTGAAAATAGCTGTACAGTGACACTCCCCATCCAACCTGACAGAGCGTGAGAGGATCTGCAGAGAAGAATGGGAGAAACTCCCCAAATACAGGTGTGCCACGCTCGTAGCGTCATACCCAAGAATAATCAAGGCTGCCAAAGGTGCTTCAACAAAGTATAAAGTAAAGGGTCTGAATACTGTTTTCACTTTGTTATTATAGGGTATTTTGTTTAGATTGATGAGGGGAATAAAACTTTATACATTTTAGAATAAATTGAATACATTTTAGAATAAGGCTGTGACGTAACAAAAATGTTGAAAAAGTCAAGGAGTCTGAATACTTTCCGAATGCACTGTATGCACGCACACACGCAGCACATACACGCACACACACAAACTAGCTCTGACACACTTCAATGCACTGCTCTGCTGTTCCTGCAGTGTCCACCTAATGTAAGCCTAGTCATGGCTGAGCAGGTCTATATAATATTGGCGAAGTTGTGACCATGAGGGCAGTCAGTCGAGTCAATACATGTGCGTCCCAAATACACCATATTTCCTAAGGGGCCTGGTCAAAAGTAGTGCCATATGAATGGAGTAGGGTGCCATTTGGGACGCAGAATAGTGTTGTCGAAGTGGAGTATGAGTTAGAGCGAGAGACTGGGAGTGATTAGAAGTCTTTGTTGTCTGGCCTGTAACACACTCCCCCATGCATACAGTCAGTAAATTGGTCACCACCTCCACTTTTAGCACAGTCAAGTGTAACACAACAGCAGGCCCACAATCCATCAGATACCATCCCAGTATCTTCTGTCCCTCCTTCCTACCCTGCTATGTGTTGGAGCTGTTGAGCCTTGTTGTTCTGTTGGCAGGTCGGAAAAGTAATAATGAAACGTTATTTCGTAATGACTGTAATATTACATTGCATCTCTGTAATGGTACAAATGTAATCTAGGCCTACATTTGTTGCACGGTTATTGGTTACATATGATTAGTAAAAGCCTTTGATCTGCACACTGCTTTACATCTATATAACCTCTAGGGTAATGTATAATTCTAATACTATAGCTCCTGCAGAGTAAGGTAAATGGCATCCAGTAACCATAAAAAGGTATTTACATGACGCTGGGTGGCAAAGACGGCCCAAAATCAAACAGTGCATGGCATTGTGCAGTGATCCCAAAATTGAACTTTCTATTTCTGCGCCGCTACCTTTGTTCTTCCTCCGAAAGGGGACCTCCCCTCCCTCTTCATCCCCTCCTCCTCTCCTCCCTAATTAAACAACAAGTGAATGGAGGGAGGGAGAAGGGGAGCAGGGAGGAGGAAAAGTTCTATGGAACTGGGGCCACCACTTACCAATCCAGACTTGAAGAGCTCCTCCCAGAAACAGCCTTGTGCAAACTTGTGAAATTGTTTGGCAGAGCTGGATTTATTATTACTGTACGTGTGACAGCCCTAATCAGTGTCTGTAACGGGCGCTTGAGCAGGTCAGAACACACAAGACAATGGCGGCGATTATGCCCTGCCCTGGTTGAGACTCATCAGTGGGGATTGGGTTTGTGTTTAGGGTCAGAAGGTAGGAGGTTCCAGAATAGTGGTGGTAGTTGAGGAATTCCTGGTCAGTATCCAGTGTATTCTGAGAAATTACAGTATTTCCTAGAATTGATTGAACCCAATATATTATGAACAATATGCATGGAAATTCAACGAGAGGTCTCTCTCTCTCCAGTGTATTCTGTAATTATGATGTATGTTATTCTGACAAGAGACTACTGGATAGATCTTATGAAAGGTGCACGCGTTGAACCCTGTGATGGAAACTTATGGACAATGTGCTCAATACACACAATGAGTGGGACTCTCTCTCTCTCTCTCTCTCTCTCTCTCTCTCTCTCTCTCTCTCTCTCTCTCTCTCTCTCTCTCCCTCTCCCTCTCCCTCTCCCTCTCCCTCTCCCTCTCCCTCTCCCTCTCCCTCTCTGTCTCTTTCTCTTTCTCTTTCTGTCTCTCTGTTAACTGAAAATGAGGATGCTATTATTACTTGTCTGAAATATTGCAATCTCACAATCTGTTCTCGTAAAACATCTACCCTCCCCAGAGAATTCCCTTCTATTATTTTAGTATTGTCTGCTTCTCCGGACTTTGGATTCCCCAAATTCCTTTTTCTCTGTGGCCCACTCAGACTAAATAAGACACCTACACTCCCTTCCTCCCCTCCCCAGGAATTCTTCACTTTCACCACCTGTCCAAGGACAGTAGGGGGTTTCTCTCCCTTCCCACCTTCCCCCTCTCCTCCACTCTCCTCACCCTGCAATTTGTACCTCAGTTTCACCTCCGGGCCAGTCAAAGACAGACCTGTCCAGACCTGCACCGCCCAGAGAGAGCAGAGGAACACTTCCTGGTTTCTCCAAGTGCAAATGACATGTTCCTGTGTTGTCTTTAGGGTTTATCATCCAATCAGACAATAAACTGCCTTGTGACATCATCAACATTTGCACGATTTGCAGCGATAGTCTTGATGATCCAGAACCAACGGTGCAAAAGACAATCCAGGACTGACACAGCGCACAAGACGATCCAGGATCGATACAGTGTACAAGACGATCCAGGACCAACACAGTACAGTGAGTGCACAAGACAATCCAGGATCGTTCCAGTGCACAAGCCAATCCAGGAAGGACAGAGTCATATGACAATCCAGAACAGATCATCTAATAATCAATAATTATTTTAATACTGCTTTTGTGCAAGTGTGTATGTCTGTGCATTCTATTTTTGTGATCCAATCTCTCTTACCCTTTCTCCGAAGTGTTTCCTGTGCAGGTTAGCTGACATACCCCCTAGATGCCATGTCCGTGCCCCAAGTGGAAATCTAATTAGCATAATACAAAAAATCTCCATCAGTATCCGTCTGTTTAAGAAAGAGATATCAGTTTTTTGGGCATGGGCTGCGTCTCAATCCACTGCATCAGCCAATGGCGGCCTTCCGCATCTTTGGTGGAAGGTGGCCGAGCTATAGCAGTGTTTGTCAGACCATGAGATATTCAGAAAATCGGTCTTCTCACGAAAACGTTTGTAGCATCCAAACTAATATGACCACTCTATGGAAAGAGGAGTTTTGTTCTACGCCCCCCCCCCCCCCCCCCCCCCGTCTGAACTCGGTACCACGGATCTGCCAACTTCTGTTTGTAGTTTGGGCTAAACGCTAATATGACCCCTCTATGGATGCACACACATGCCTCACAAGACTTGTACCAGTTAAAACATTTTATGGATGTATATATGGAAGTAGTTTAGTGCCTAAAGAAATGTGTTAAATATGTGTAAAAAAATGTATAGTTTTCTGATCTTTCTTATTTCTCTCAGATGTAGGACAGACACTTCAAGACAGACTATCTTTAGATTTGTTTATGACTATCTGTTTTTCCATGTATGAATCTGTTCAATGTGTTTGTTTCTATAGGCTAATAGCAGTAAGGCCAAATTCAATGTTTAATCAAATCATTTTTTTATATATATTTTTGATAGCTAAAGGGGTCCTAAAATTCAAAATCTAATAGCTAATGGTACATGGTATGACCATCTTAAAACAATTCCATATGTTAGCTTAGTAGAACTCCACTCCCTCCAGTTTAGACTCTTAAGGATTTGTGTGTTACTAGCACCCTCTTCTGGTTTCCTGGAGGAACAACAGACATACAAATCAGACATACTGCCAAACTCAACAAATATCTCATTCTGTGGTACCTGAATTGAAAGTCAGATCTCTCTCTCTCTTTCTCTCTCTCCCTCTCTCTCTCTACTTTTTGAGAATAAATAAATGTACCAATGACATTACTTTTCCCTTTTGTTTATTTACATCTAACATTGAACATGTAATTTCTAATATACAAATGAACTGTTCATGTCACTTGCTGCAGGATCAATATGACACTTCATTATTATTCCAAATGTGAGATAGTAAAGGTATTATGAGGTACAGACTGTAGATGATACACTACATGACCAAAAGTATGTGGACATCTGCTCGTCGAACACCTCTTTCCAAAATCATGGGCATTAATATAGAGTTGGTCCCTCCTTTGCTGCTATAACAGTCTCCACTCTTCTGGGAAGTCTTTCCACTAGATGTTGGAACATTGTTGTGGGGACTTGCTTCCATTCAGTCACAAGAGCATTAGTGAGGTCGGGCACTGGTGTTGGGCGATTAGGTCTGGCTCGCAGTTCTTCCACCTCAATCTCGACAAACCATTTCTTTATGGACCTCGCTTTGTGCAAGGGGGCATTATCATGCTGAAACAGGAAAGGACCTTCCCCAAATTGTTGCCACAAAGGTGGAAGCACAGAATCGTCTACAATGTCATTGTATGCTGTAGAGTTAAGATTTCCCTTCACTGGGAAAAAAAACAAAAAACAGCCCAGACCATTATTCCTCCTCCGCCAAACTTTACAGTTGCCACTATACGTTGGGACAGGTAGCATTGTCCTGGCATCCGCCAAACCCAGATTTGTCCGTCGGACTGCCAGATGGTGAAGCGTGATTCATCACTCCAGATAACGCATTTCCACTGCTCCAGTGTCCAATGGCGGCAAGCTTTACTGCACTCCTGACGACACTTGGCATTGCGCATGGTGATCTTAGGCTTGTGTGCGAGTTCTCGGCTATGGAAACCCATTTCATGAAGCTCCCGACGAACAGTTCTTGTGCTGACGTTGCTTCCAGAGGCAGTTTGGAACTCGGTAGTGAGTGTTGCAACCGAGGACAGACGTTTTTACGCACTACGTGCCTCAGCACCTGTTCTGTGAGCTTGTGTGGCCTACCACTTCACATCTGAGCTGTTGTTGCTCCTAGACGTTTCCACTTCACTATAACAGCACTTACAGTTGACCGGGGCAGCTCTAGTAGGGCAGAAATTTGACAAACTGACTTGTTGGAATGGTGGCATACTATGACGGTGCCACGTTGAATGTCACTGAACTCTTCAGTAAGGCCATTCTACCGCCAATGTCAGTCTATGGAGATTGCATGGCTGTGTGCTCGATTTTATACACCTGTCAGCAACGGGTGTGGCTGAAATAGCCGAATCCACTAATTTGAAGGGGTGTCCACATACTTTTGTATATAAAGTGTATAACTAGCACATCATGAAAAAAATATGAAAAAATACAATGACAATGTACATAAACAATGACTGTATAATATTTCAACAAAGCCGTATTGGATTAGATGGTCCCTGTCCAGATTATTTGACATAAAGAAATAAGTGATCAGGAAAGTCAATTTAGACAAAAATGTGTTTTAAAAGTTGAGCTTGATTGATCTCACACGGTGCATTGAGTGGGCAATGTTAATACATTTGCACTTTTCCATTTAGCTCAATAATCACCTATTGTTCCAACACAAAGAAATATATGAATTCCAAATGAAATATATAATACAAATGTCCTCTAATGTATATATATATATATATATATGTAAATATTTATATTAATAATGAGACATTCCAATATATAGTTAGAGGCAATAATATACCACCAAAAATACAATTGAAAACAATTATTTGAGACTAGCCAGAGGAAAAACAAACAGTGATGTATCAATGTTTAAACATTCTTCCAGACAAAGTTTTACTGAATTAAGTAATAAAGGAGTTTGAAGTACAAGTAATGAACTAATTAGATAAACTAATCATATAATATATTAGGGTTTACATATAAAATAATGGTCTGTGGTTTAATTCATCCTAACACTCCCCATCCAGATCATAGCATTTGTGTGTATTTTAGTTTTGATAATGGTTAAACTCACATACGTTTCCAGAGTTAGCAACATCAAAGTTCAAGGGAAATTATTGGGATAGTAAAACATGAGTTCAGGGATGTTTGAAGTCAATAGATATTACTTTTATAATAGTATTTGATGCATTTACAAAAAAAAGTTTTTCATTAAGTTTTTCATTAAGTATTTTTCATTACCCTTTTTAATAGCTTGAGTAATGCTTTATTTATATTGTTTCTTTCATTTTGGTTAAATATTAGACACGACAAACCCTTACATGCCAGGCTTCTAGGGTCCCCTTGAGCATAGTATCACACCATACAGAGCATGTTGAGAATAGGAATATGTAACTAACTTTAGTATAGTATCACACCATACAGAGCATGTTGAGAATAGGAATATGTAACTAACTTTAGTATAGTATTACACCATACAGAGCATGTTGAGAATAGGAATATGTAACTAACTTTAGTATAGTATCACACCATACAGAGCATGTTGAGAATAGTAATATTTAACTAACTTGTAAAGAGCTGGGATACATAAAACTGTAAACCCCACAGAAATGCAAACACCTGTATTAGTTCTATAACAATAAATGAAAATGAAATACACATTATAATATACCTGTTGTATTCTATGTTTCCCTGCATACACACCCCTAATGCTCATCATTAGGAGAGTCTATTAGAAAATGAAGTCAAAGGAAGTTTTGAGTTTTCATTCGACTCAAGAAATATTTGATTGAGTCCCCTGTCCTGCTGATGGTCCACAGCTCCCTCTGTGCTGTGACTAGGAGTTTACTTGGATAGGTGGTGGAGTTGCATGCTCGTTATCAAGAGAAATCTATCCAATGTCCAGTTATCCATTGTTCGTTGTATCCCATTCTTAGGTGGTGGAAACATAGAAATAGAGACTCACAGAACTCATTCTAGTTCTGTGGGTGGAACTCTTTTCCACTGCCTTCCAGTCCAACGTAATAAGTCCTGGGTCATAACCCTCAGGTTGTGGGTTGTACAATACAGTTTCCAGTTTTAGAAACAGCCCCATTAGCCAATCAGCTAGCAGCGTGGCAGGTCTACTTGGTCTTCTGGGAGCCAATCATCACCTTGGAGACGAAGTTGACAATGGCGCTGGCGGGCTGCTCGGTGTCGTGCTCGGCAAACAGGTGGCACACATTGTCCTGCCCACTGCCCGTCTTCCTCGCCACAAAGCCAAAGATCTTTGCTGAAGTGCAGCCATCTTTTTTGCACCTAAGAATGGTTGTGGGAAAGAACACAAGAAGAACATACTGTCAGCAAGGTGTCATACAAACAGTATAAAGTGATGATATTAGCCCCACCGTACTCTTATTTCAAATTATGTTTATTCTGGCATCTTTACTCACTTCCGATCTTGAGGATCCAATGCACAGAAGATGACAGTGTTCACTGCATAATGCCTTCTGAAGAATAACCTGGAAAGAAGAGGGGGAGGAGGGAAAAAGAGAAATGCATATTATTACTGTATACTACTTTACTTTTGACACTACTTTATCAACGCACATAAATGCTAACCAGAACAATTGTTGATTCTGTTTTGCTAGTCTCCAGTGAGTTTTGTTAAATATTTTGCTAATGAGTTTTCAATCCCTTTCATAAGTATTGTTGTTAACCCATATGTATCATTTTATATTAGCTTTATATGCATTCCTAATGTGACCATACATATTATGTGTGTGTTTGTGTCTGTCTTTCTGTCTGTGTATTCTCCATGACTCACTTCCTCTGGTTGTCGGTGAGGGTGATACCCTGTGAGGAGACTTTGAAGTGGACCACGGTGGAGGTGGGCAGAGGGTCTGAACCCAGAGGGTCTGAGCCCAGCGTCACACTGGTGGCCTTCTGCACAGCCTGGTACCCCGTCAGAGACTCCATCTCCACCGAGCCCAGGAACCACACGTTACATGCTGCAGAGAAACATACACGTTACTCACTGATGAAACACACACAGGAACCACACAGTACACACTGCAAGACCAAATACATGTTATCTACACAATCACTAAGGAACCGAGGTCGTTGTTGTTGCTCAATACTTCATTATGAGCCTTTAATATAATCCCCATTGATTCATCTAATAGTCATGCACCTGTATAAACATGTGCGTAATGATGATTTGTGGTTAGTAAAAGGATTTAAGCCCTACCTGCCCCTTGTTTGAGCAGCTCAGCAGCAGAGTTGGTGATAGATTGTGTAGTAGTATTCTCCACCATGTCTTCAAGAGGATCTATGGACATTGGGGGGAAAAAAATATTTTCTATACAATGTAATGAAGAAAGTGATAAAGGAGGGATAAAGGAGGCATTGATATATCACTGAATTAATCTCTCTACTGGCCCTGCCACTGATGACGTGAGTTTATAGCTACCATGTAGAGGCAATTCATCTAAGTTGACAAGAGTTGCATGCACAGGCTAATAAATCACATAATTTACGGTACCAGTCAAAAGTTTGGACACACCTACTCATTCGAGAGTTTTTCTGTATTTTTACTATTTTCTACATTGTAGAATAATAGTGAAGACATCAAAACTATGAAATAACACATATGGAATCATGTAGTAACCAAAAAAGTGTTAAACAAATCAAAATATATTTTATTTTGAAAGCTGTCATCAAGGCAAAGGGTGGCTACTTTGAAGAATCTCAAATATAACATATATTTTGATTTGTTTAACACTTTTTTGGTTACTACATGATTCCATATGTGTTATTTCATAGTTTTGATGTCTTCACTATAATTCTACAATGTAGAAAATAGTAAACAATTTATAAAAACCCTTGAATGAGTAGGTGTGTCCAAACTTTTGATTGTTACTGTATATATATATCATTCTAAACTGCACTGCAATTTATAGCCCTGTCACATTTAGTTGCACAGAGAGAAGAGAGAGTAGTGTTAATTTCTCTCGCTTTTCCACGGGACACAATATGTTTTGTCAAATACAACACTCTCTGTGTGAATGTAAAATCTGTTCTGTTGATGATACTAAGATGTAGCTTCTCACCTCTGTCAGGTATGATGAGTTTGCAGGGCAGGGCCAGGGGAGTAATTGAGTGCTGGCACACCAACGCTGTTAAACTTCCTGGAAAACAAAAACAATAGAAAACATACTATAAACATCATAGCAATTTAGAGTTGTGATGAGCTTTCAACATAAGGTCTGAAGGTCTGAAGCGCAGTTGTGTTGATTATCCAGTAGAGGGAACTCTGAGACATGTCAAATTATTTAGCTGGTTACACAGAGTAACCAGCAGAGGTCCCCACTGTTTTACCACTGTCCTCAATCGAGTATGTAAAGTGTGCTAGAGAAGAGACACTCACCAAAGTAGGGTTCATTGGGACAGCCCTTCAACCGAACTCCTTTCTGTGAACATTCAATCAGGAAGTGACGGACCAGCTCATTGGACAGATCTCCTCCTATCAGAAAGAGAGAGAGAGCGAGAGAGAGAGAGAGAGAGAGAGAGAGAGAGAGAGAGAGAGAGAGAGAGAGAGAGAGAGAGAGAGAGAGAGAGAGAGAGAGAGAGAGAGAGAGAGAGAGAGAGAGAGAGAGAGAGAGAGAGAGAGAGAGAGAGAGAGAGAGAGAGAGAGAGAGAGAGAGAGAGAGAGAGAGAGAGAGAGAGAGAGAGAGAGAGCGTTATGATACACAGTAATTTAATAAATGCTCATAACATGTGTATAACCCGTAACAATGCACTATACCTGTTGGCTGTAATGAGGGTTAGGGTTTGTGTTACCGGTGTCTAAGTTCTATTACCCCTGTTAACTCCTATTCCTTAATTCTAAGAGTTACATAAATCTTATCCAATCACTGCTGAGATAAGTGTTATTATGATTTAACAACAGCGTGTCCGAGGGGCATGAGGATCTGAGGAATGTCCTCCAGTACAAAGGGACCTGAGAAAATCCTTCATCTGGAGTCGGCTCGGGATTCAATCTCTTAAGGAGTCACAAAGTAAAGCTGAAGGTGTGGAGAGGGACTGCGTCATAATGTTACTATAGGTGCTAGCCTGCTGCAAGCTTAGGGGGCGAGCGACACCAGAACAAAAGGAGAAAGGGGTCAGGGCTCAGTGGGTTGTGCTCTGGGCTGGGCATAGGGGCACCAGTGTCGTTCAGCGTGCTGTGTTTTAGGGACCACCCGCTGTAGATGTCTGACTGACAACACTTTCACTCGATTGTACATGTAAGATTGATGCACACTCGATTTGTAAATTACGGCCTGCACTCTGTTCACAGGTGCTAAGTACTCTCGGCCAGCAAACGCTATTGGTGTTTCTGAGGCCTTACAGGATTACTATCAGCACCCATTTTCTTTCTTTCCCAGAGAGCAACACAAACACATTCCAGGAGTATTCACATTAGTTGATCATGTTCCTTTGGGTTAGTGTTAGGGCTGGTACAATTACCGTATAATTATGTAATCGACGATTCTGGATGAAGACATTCATGAAAATAAAATAACCGTCATAAGCGTAAATTTGTTTGGAATGAACAGCTGACTGAATATGTGACGGCCGGGCATTCGTGCGGTTGAGTCCGTTTCAGCGGTAACATGAACTCTTTACAACGTGATTAAGCTTTGTTGCTCCTTGCTGAAACAAGCAAGGTGTTGTAGCAAACAAGTCTTTGGTTGCCTAGGATACGCCCCCCTCCCTGCAGCAGCAGGATCGGAGGAGAGGAGCTTTAAAAAAAAACGATTAAAAGATAACACTTTTTTTTTCTATTCAAACAATTATAACGTTGAGCGTGGTCATTTGGCTGACCAATATGACCAATAACAATCATCCAAAATTCCATGAACGTCACAGCCCTAGTTAGGGTAGAAGTTTGGGGTAAAAAATATCAAGCTTAGTGTTCTGTAGGCCTATTCCTAGAAATATGTCTGAATATGACTTCAGATTATCATAATGATTTATCTTTTCTTTAGAAGTCCCTTATGTTTGTTTTCAATTGAAATATAGCCAGATTCACATACCGCCCCAACAGATCCACAGATGACGCAATCTCAATCACACTCCACACCGCCCTTTACCACTTGGACAAAAGGAACACCTATGTGAGAATGCTGTTCATTGACTACAACTCAGCGTTCAACACCATAGCACTCACAAATCTCATCACTAAGCTAAGGATCCTGGGACTTAACACCTCCCTCTGCAACTTGATCCTGGACTTCCTGACGGGCCACCCCCAGGTGGTAAGGGTAGGCAGCAACACATCTGCCACGCTGATCCTCAACACAGGGGCCCCTCAGGGGTGTGTGCTTAGTACCCTCCTGTACTCCCTGTTCACCCACGACTGCGTGGCCAAGCAGGACTCCAACACCATCATTAAGCTTGCTGACTACACGATAGTGGTAGGCCTGATCACCGACAGCGATGAGATAGCCTATAGGGAGGAGGTCAGAGACCTGGCAGTGTGGTGCCAGGACAACAACCTCTCCCTCAATGCTGATCGTGGACTATAGGAAAAGGAGGGCCGGACAGGCCCCCATTAACATCGAAGGGGCTGAAGTGGAGCGGGTCGAGAGTTTCAAGTTCCTTGGTGTCCACATCACCAAAGAAGTATCATAGTATGGCAACTGCTCGGCATCTGACCGTAAGCCGCTACATCCCTGGGGCCAAGCTTCCTGCCATCCAGGACCTATATACTAGGCGGTGTCAGAGGAAGGCCCAAAAAATTGCCAAAGACTCCAGTCACCCAAGTCATAGACTGTTTGTTCTCTCTGCCACCGCACGGCAAGAAGTACATGAGCACCAAGTCTAGCACCAAAAGGCTCCTTAACAGCTTCTACCCCCAAGCCATTAGACTGCTGAACAGCTAATCAAATGGCCACCCGGACTATTTGCATTGTTTTTACACCACTGATATTCGCTGTTAATTATCTATGCATAGTCACTTTACAAATTACCTTGACTAACCTGTATCCCCGCACATTGACTCGGTACCGGTATACCCTGTATATAGCCTCGTTATTGTTATGTCATTTTCTTGTGTTACTTTCTGATTAGATTACATTTTTTTACTTTAGTTTATTTAGGAACTATTTTCTTAACTCTATTTCTTTAACTGCATTATTGGTTAAGGGCCTGTAAGTAAGCATTTCACGAAAAGGTCTACACCCGTTGTATTCGGCGCATGTGACAAATGCAATTTGATTTGATTTGAAATGGCATCGGCCATGAAAAAAAGACATTAGTTCCAGGAAGAGCTGCATGCCATGAACAAAGCAACATTGCATGACAGGCTATTTCTGAATTGAATTGTGGCTGTATTTCAATGTGCTTTTTAAAACATTAACTGTGCTGCTGAAAAAAACTGCATAAACCAGGATAAATTCCAATCTGGTCCATGGTGGTCTAAGCTGGTCGGATGCTGGTCAAGCTGGTCTGACCAGCATGGTCTAACTGGTTCTGCTGGCCAACCGGTGCGGGTCGTAGCACCCGCCCCGCCCACGGATCCGGCCATGGAGCTGGGTTGGTCGCCATGCCTGGACTGGGCACCGGCGCAGAGGAGAGCTCCTGTCCTGGACACTGGCCATGCCGGGACTGGACACCCGCCCGGACCGGGCATCGGTGCAGAGGAAGACTCCTGCCATGGAGCGGGGCTGGACACCGTGCCTGGACTGGGCACCGGCGCAGAGGAAGGCTCCTGCCATGGAGCGGGACTGGACACCGTGCCCGGACTGGGCACCGGCGCAGAGGAAGGCTCCTGTGCTGGAGCGGGACTGGACACCGTGCCTGGATTGGGCACCGGCGCAGAGGAAGGCTCCTGCCATGGAGCTGGACTGGACACCGTGCCTGGACTGGACACAGGTGCAGAGGAAGGCTCCTGTCCTGGAGCAGGACTGGACACCGTACCCCTACTGGGCATCGGCGCAGAGGAAGGCTCCGGCCTTGGAGCTGGACTGGACACCGGCGCAGAGGAAGGCTCCTGCCCTGGAGCTGGACTGGACACCATGCCTGGACTGGACACCTTTGCAGAGGTAAGCTCCTGCCCTGGAGCGGGACTGGGGAGGCGCACTGGAGGCCGGGTGCGGGGAGCTGGCACCGGACGTACCGGGCTGGGGAGACGCACTGGAGGCCTGGTGCGTGGAGCCGGCACAGGTGGCACCGGACTGGTGACACGCACTTCAAGGCGAGTGCGGGGAGCTGGCACAGGAAGTACCGGACTGGGGAGGCGCACTGGCGGCCTGGTGTGTGGAGCCGGCACAGGTGGCACCGGATTGGGGAGGCGCACTTCAGGGCGAGTGCGGGGAGCTGGCACAGGACGTACCAGACTAGGGAGGCGCACTGGAGGCCTGGTGCGTGGAGCCGGCACAGGTGGCACCGGACTGGTGACACGTACTTCAGGGTGAGTGCGTGGAGCTGGCACAGGACGTTCCGGACTGGGGAGGCGCACTGGAGGCCTGGTGCGTGAAGCTGGCACAGGTGGCACCGGACTGGTGACACGTACTTCAGGGTGAGTGCGGGGAGCTGGCACAGGCTGTACCGGACTGAGGAGGCGCACTGGCGGCCTGGTGCGTGGAGCCGGCACAGGTGTCACCGGACTGGTGACACACACTTCAGGAAGGGTGCAGAGAGCTGGCACAGGACTCACCAGACTGCTGACAGGCTCTTTAGGTCGGATGCCGTGCAGAACACACCTACATAACATTTCTCTCATCTCTATCTCTCTCCCAACTTCTCCATCGCCTCCCTGACGGTCTTTGGCTCTTCAGGGTGAGTACGGGGAGCTGGCACAGATGGCACC